>NC_133211.1:27121452-27453952 GCF_958299795.1 Porites lutea | reverse complement strand
ACAAGCGATCAGAGACGCTCAGTAAAATTGGTTTTAACTGAAACTGCGAAGCAAGGATTAGAGAATTTCAAACCTTTGTGTACTAGCAATATTGTGACTTTCATTTCGTTTAATCTCCGGCGTGTGACTTTTTGCTATTTTGGGAATCCAAAGCTTACATTTCCATTTATAACTTCCGGTGATAAATGGAAATAAATACAACCATCGTGGAGCACAAACTCAAATTTATCTTGCGGTCGCCTGTTAAAGTAGAAAAGCCAAGCTAAACGTTCAACGGTTCAAGTCAAAGAAAACCTGCCACAAAGATGTCGTCACCAGTAATGGAAATTGTCAGAGAAACAAAAGAGGTATGAAAGAAATACAGCAAATGAGTATGCTTACTTCCTCCCCACCTGCTTCACGTTGAGTAACAATCACTAGGTATTAGGTGAGGGTCTCATTGAATTGGGGTGGTACCTTTGACGGCTCACAATTAATTTTTTCTAGTTTTGATGGTTCACCTTAAAGGTTGACCTTAAAGGAAGATGAACCTCGGTTGATATATACGTACCCGTATGCTAATATAGGGGCACTTAGCAGAATAAGGGCGCTTATTGGAATGAGGGCGCTTAATGAAATAGGGGCGCTTATTAAGAAAAACACCTTTGAAGGGGCGCGCTTACTCGAAAGAAGGCTCTTATTGGAAGGAAGGCGCTAAATCGATTCATTACGGTAAATAAATAGCTCTGTATAAACGAATATTATCTGTTGTGTTTCAGAGGTTGTCTGGACCTTTCACTCATAAAATGTCGAAGTATTTTGAAAATGTAAGGTTTTGTAATGTATGGAGAGAGTGTTATTAAAAACATGGGAAGAAGCTCTTCTAGTTTAGAGATTCTTCAGATCAGCTGAAATAATGAGTTTGAAATACCTTGAAACTTTTTACCGTTAATATTTAACTGCAATTTTGAGAGTCGACATCATAAGCGGCGGAGAGGAAAATTTAGAAATATTATGGAAAGAGGAAACTGGAAAATGAATCCATTTTTTAATGTATTTGGTATTTAGATACGTTATGTTTCTCTTCTCAACAGATGGAACTCACCTGGGCGAAGAGCATGGAATGTAAAGTCATAATGGCGAATGTTCGACAATACTCAGAAGGCGCTTATTTAAAAGCTGTTACAAAGAAGGGTCATGAACGGGAAGCAAGGATAACTGTGGAATTTACGGGAAACGCTTATGAGGAAACAACAGGTATTTTGAATATATGGACATACGAGTAAGACAAGTTTATGCACCCGTTTTCTTTCTTTGTTTTTTTTTTTTTTTCGTGCATATTCAGTGCTATTTCAATCTTCACCGTTTCATTTGATAGTGAAGGCGGCGACAAAATGTCTTCATTTGGATCAAAGTGTATACTTTTCGTCTCTGGCAACAAAATTTATTGAAGCGGATCACGGTGACAAAAAAAGCCAGTACGTTAAGGGATGGGAAACTTATTGATCTCGCGAAATTGAATTCATATGACTTGTTACGTTTTCCCGCCAAAAATATCACCAATTAAAAGTAACAGCTTCCTTTGTTTTGACCAACTTTGTCGACTTTCATAGTAACAAGATGACGCAAACGACTGTGTAGAGGAATGAAAACATTTTGTCATAAGAATCTGCCCCACAATATCTTATAATAAGAATTGGCTCCTTTTCTTTAGGAGGGATTGGGTATCCATTGTGTATGGGAAAATTTGACCCAGTTCTAGGCAATTTAGCAAAGAGTACTGGGAAGTGCTAGCGATCACAACGCTAGCTCTCGATGTTTTTGTATCAGAAATCGAACGAGTGAGATTTCTGGCATGCGTAAGATCTGTTCGACGATTTTTCTGAAGTAATTCTATATTTATGTATAATTCGATATTTATTTATTTATGTAATTACGCATGTCAGAAATCTCACTCGTTCGATTTCTGACATGCGTAAAGGTGATGTTGCACGAGACGATTCGCAACGACGATTTATAGCGCAACACAGCTTTGCAATTTTGGAACAGTGTTGCAACCATTTGAAACGATGTCGCAACAATGTTGCAACTCTGTGTGGCGCTAAAAATGATCGTCGCGAATCGTCCCGTGTAACATTACCTTAAGTACTGTTGACGCAAACTTTCCATGAATGAGGTATTAATAATTCTATATTTATGTATCAGATATAATCACCAGCCGGTGACTAAAATGTACACTGTTGTATACCCATGTATTTCAGAATTCTATATTGGGCAGCATGACATGCCAGGATACAACACCTTCTCGTGCTATATAGAGGGCCAACAGTATTTCCTGTGTGCAGAGGATAACGAAGTGTTTCTGATGGTAAGTAACAATACGAGCTAAGTAAAATGGCTTAATGTAAGGACAACGTTAACTGAATTCCAAGGTGGAAGTTAAGTTTAGTTCATCTTACGCAAACCCCAAGAGATTTTATGGCGAAAGGTCGAAGTACTTTTCTGTAAACCTTGCATTTTTTAGAGTTTACAACTGAAGCAAATTCCCCAACAAAATCGAGTATTCCTCTTTTAACCCAGCTTTATAGGGTTGCTAAATGGAATTTGCAAGAGCGGAGTTGAAATGGCCCCTCTGCTACTTTGCCCTTCAAAATACTCGAGATCATCGCGGAAAATTATCGAACGTGATGATCTATTTTTTGCGCAGAAAAACACAGTCTCAAAGGTTTACACGGCCTAATGCCAGTGACTCACAAAGCCACTCTTTTAAATCGATACATAATATGACACAGTAACGTCATTTTATCATGTTTATCACTTTCTTTTGTGCTTTCAATGTAGAGTTCCTCCGATAGCGAGCCTACTGATGCCAGGTTCTTGTTCCACGTTGAAAAAGCCAGTAACGTTTTCTGCAATATAAAGTCGGCTGTTAATCCAGAAATGTTTCTGGTCAGTGATGAGTCAGGCAAGGCAGCCATGAGGCGGAAAAAGGGCCGTACAACCTACGACAGACAAGCCTGGTTTCGATTTTTAGCAGACGGTGACATGGTAACGACTCCAGTTGGTGCAGAAACCATCTTTAAAGCCAAAACGTTTGAAATCCAGGAGGCTGTTTCTTGTAATTAAAGAGGAAAATGAATAGTCCTCAACAAGATCCTGAAGTAAATGTTTAGCAATTACCAACCCTGTAAGCGGTGGTTATTTTTCGACATAGGTTAAAACGTAACGCAAGAAAATCAGCCTTGTGGACATTGTAGCTTGAAAATGTGCCAATATTTTTTGATAAGGTTTCAAGGTCTAGTCGCTTTTAATAATAGCTTGTAAATAAATTTAAGTACATAAACTGTAAAGATATTATTTAATGTTCAGCATTTTCTTTTCTGGAATGGTTACCATTTTTTTCATACTGAGAAATGTAAAAAGAATCACCGAGCGCATGAATATTTTTTTGAGCTGGCCAAGAAGCAAAGGCATAATCCTACATGTATATAGTGTCGTCTGCTCTCTCTAGCTGTAGTATAAACCTTTAAGCTGCTGAGATTTATACATCTTCCTTTTTAAGGAGCATCATGTTAATAAAATTGTATAACGAAGAGTATTTAATTTATGTTGAGCAAACATACTTTCCTCAGTGACATGACAGGAAGTATATTTATATTATAAGTTCATGGTCAGTTTCAAGGTTAATTAGCCATTTCCAATCTGCTACAAGAAGTGCATATGTTGTACTCAAAGAGTAATGTACATGTATTTCTATGGAATACTTAATAGCTGTGTTAAAAAATAAAGATAGAACATCTACATTTAAAAAATGGCTGTCAATGTGACTTATTCCTTACTATGAATAGTGAATAACCAGTACCAGTATCAGATTCATAAAAGGCGCTAGAATCTCTTTGGTTATGTTATTTTAATTGAACTCGTCAATGACCTGAAAGCGAAATGAAGTATTCTCAGCCATTTTTGCTCGTACTGGAAAGTCTAAAAGAAAGCGATTCGCTAAAAGGGAAAATAAGGATCACATTATGGGCTCCTGGAAAATGTAGTGTTCCAGTTTTGGTTTGGCTCCTGGGATAGAGCCGTCCATGCCCGAGAGCTCACGCTATAATTTGTCCTCTTAAAAGATAAATTAAGCGTCGCAAAAGTGCGTATGCCAAAAGAGATTCTACTAAACGTTATTTAAAAGCTTGTAAAGCAAAATAAAATCGCCGTCGTGAACTGAATAGGTTTCGGAGGAAGGTTTTTTTTGAACATACAAGAAAATCCTTGGTTTTGTTCTGTCTCCATAGTAATAATCGTCGCTCTTTGTGATACCTGTCGCACTTTGTGATAAAATTGTCGCACTTTTTGTAATAACTATCTCATTTTGTAATAACACCACACTTTGCAATAACAGACCATCGTACTTTGTAATAAACTTGAAATAGATGTTCAAGGGGAGGACAAGTAAACCCAATAATAAGTATCATGATTATATTAGCAGAGACCTGATCTTTAAATGGTATGACAACTCGGATGGGGGCTGGAGTCGTGTCGGTTGATGAAATTTGCTGCTGGTCTGCTACCTTGGAATCTACGAATTGTTTGACAGCCGATTGAATAGGTGCACGGGTAAGAATACGGTCTCAAGCCGATCGCATTCTTGTGAGAAGTACGACCAGTCGGAAGATATGCGGTAAGCTCGATCTAACATGGTGGTAATTAGACTACGCTTGTACCGATTATCCACGTGGCTCTGGTAGTGGAGTAAAAGGCCCGTATTAGTTGGTTTTACGTAGACCTTGGTCTTTATTCTCGGGAGCTAAGTTTTACAGTTCAATACCGATGAAAGGAAGCGAGGCATTCCGTTTAACCTCCATAGTAAACTTTGCTGATGGGTGGCAGTGGTTTAGGGTATCAAGAAAAAGTGTTCACATTAACTTTGGCCTTACGGCTTCAAAATCTCTTTACAGGGAAGTTCAATTCTTTTCATGTGGAAAACCTCGAGAGCATGAGATAGTGACTGTCCAAAACGGTGAGAGTCAGTAATAATGAGAGTTTGTATTGGAATTTAGCTGCTATCCAAGTATTATCGGGTTGCCGTATAAAGGTAAGGTGTCCTTCAGGCGAAAGCTGATTGTATATCAAGCAAAACATTTTGAAAGTTTTACTAGAAGCACGGGTAACGAAGAAATACGGTTTCATTTCTTGTGAGGATATGACCAGCGATGGAACGAGATTTTAGTGTTTATTGCCATGAGTAAGTGCTATGCTGATATTTCACAAAACCAAAACTAACACAAACTCCGAGCACAACATAGTGCTACAACCATTATCCTAATCAGACAATCATCATCATCATCATTATCGTTTTTATTACTAATCATCGCACTGAAGAATTCTTTTAAACATTGCAATTCATTTGCCCACGTCATCGCGCCACAATGACTACTAATTTTGTATCATGAGCAGCTTTGATATAAATCATCATAATCATCGTCATCATTATAAAACATCTAAATAACAATAACAATAAACTATTATTATTGTAACTGTTATTATTATCATTATTATCATTATTATTATTATTATTATTATTATTATTATGATTGTCGATGATAATATTTAGAAGGTCTAATTATTGGGTTTACTTGTCCTCCAACCATTCATTTCAAGTTTATTACAAAGTGCAACAAGTGTTATTATACAAAGTGCGACAGTTATTACAAAGTGTGATAATTTTATTACAAAGTGCGACGATTATTACAAAGTGCCATATAACAGACTTCGAATCTATCTATAACATTTTATTGGATGAAGTCAGCTGTGTTTCTCGGTACAACAGACATACACACAATACGCTATAATTTTACTCTACAAGAGTTTGTTTCTGACTAAGTATCCTATCTACACGAAGATTATGTTTAATCTAAGTTTTTCTTCTTATAATTTACGTGGTTACTATGTTTTAACACTGCCTGTACCTAAAACTACTACTTATGGCCTTCATTCTTTTTCTTATCATGCCGTTAAACAATGGAACTTACTACCAGACTCGATGCGTACCAGTGATTTTGCAAAGTAAAAAGCAATTATAGCTAGCCTAGACAGCCGAATAATTTAAAGTATATTGTAGATAGTGTTGTTTTCTATTAACTTTCCGTAAGATTTTATTGTTTATTGTTTTTTGTTTTTTCTCGGAAACATCAGCTTTTTAAAGGTACTCTTTAATTCGAAGAAAAAGAATATGTATGTATGTAGAGGCATTTCCATTTACCACTTCAAAACATTTCCTGTCAACTGCTAAATTTACTTGCCCGGCCTCAAAACATAGTGTCAACTCTTGTTTAAAAGTAAGGTATCCAGCACCGGAGTCCTACAGTTTTCAGTTGTTTCCTTTGCGATCATCAGCTGGCAAATACAGTGGAACCCCGATACAACGATCCTCGATATAACGATATCCCCGCCATAACGATAAATATGCTATGTCCCGGCAAAAGTTACAGTAAAATGTATGGGACAGAACCCCGATATAACGATCTTCGATATAACGATATTCCCGATATAACGATGAGTTTTTAGCGCACCGAGCGTAAAATCTTCCCCGATACAACGATATTACAGTATCAGTACACAGATACAATTTAAACAAAACATTGGATTTAATACAATAACATTACAGTAATCGAGTACAGTAATCTGTAACGTTTCTGTCAACAGCTTTCAGTTTACGATGCCTCTTTATCCTCCTTGTCATTTAATAGTTCTTTCAGTTTTAGTATTTTTGCCTCCTTCTTGTGAAAGTAAGCAATTAGAGATTTTATTAATACGTTGGATGATTCGGGCGAACGAGAGAGAGAATTTCTTTCCTCTCTTTCAACTATGGAGGTTTTCAAGATTGCAAGTAAGACAAATGAGGCAAACCAAACTTGAAGAGTACTTTAATTAATGAACAAGTGTCTGTCAAAAAAGGAAAACAATGAACACGCAAACAGCGAAAAGTAAAGACGATTACAGTCGCAACTTTAAACGTTTAAGTTTTGTTTTGTTTCCCTTTTACCATTCATACCACAGACTTTGTTGTGTAACCTTGATAACGTCTAATGCTTTGCAAATTGTTTAAGGACATTGCTGCGTGCTTGAAACGCTACATTTGTTAGTCATTTGATACTCATTACAAGTTTAATTAAACAATATGTAGCAAAAAAAGTACATGTTCATTTTACCTCGATATAACGATATTTCGCTTATTTTACGGCAATATCGTTATATCGGGAGTCTCGATATAACGATACCTCGATATAACGATCTATTTCCGCTGTTCCCTTGGCATATCGTTATATCGGGGTTCCACTGTAACACATTTTAACCAGTCAATAGCTTGAGGCAGGGACCTAGTCCCGCCTCTTCAAAGTAACCCTTGTTTTTATATTACTTCGTCTTTTTAAACCAATGGGTTTCTCTTTTTTATGACTTAAAAATTTTCTTCTTCAGCCGCACCGAGTCGCACGCACATTTAGAATGAGATAACGCAAACTCTTACCATCCGAGATAAATTTAAAACTACGGCCTGCATTTATATAATGAAGAGAAGGAAATAACAATTCGCATCCAAATGTTTAAAAACATTACGACATTGTTGTACCTGTATTTTCAAATAAAAAGTGCATTAACTCTAAAAAGGAGCACTGAAGAAAAAGTACATCACGGGGGATCTCGGGTCTGAAAATTTCATCCAATTACTTCTAACTAGCTGGAATTAGAAAATTTAACTTGGCACTTTATCAGGACATAACCAGCCTAGAAAGGTAAATATTCCTACAAAGTTTGGTGCTTGTATCCAAAATCGCATATCTCTGAAGCTAAGTTGCCGGACTATAACACATCGAGAACCGTTTAGATGGAATTATAGAGGCAACTCTGTACCTTAATGGCAGCTTTCTCTGTGGTAGCTATAAATGCTGCATGACGAACTGAAAAAACTTGGAAATTCACTGAAACATGCTCTTTTTAAAAACAAAGAACTCTAATAAGCAGCAAAAACATTCAGGAGTTCTTATACCTGATGAAATAAAAAAACTGAAAAGGTTGAATCATTTTTTTTTTTTTTTGCTTTTAGAACACATGATACTTATAGTGCCTTGTACAAAAAAGTACACCAAACCAAAAATGACAAAAACCGGCTTCCTTGATTAAAATAATCTTCGGCTACAAGCTAAGGAGAAGAGAACTGAAACAACACGAAAAATTTCATTTTCTGATAGACATTCAACTACTCGCCTCAAACAGCTTTGGCCGTAAATGACAACTTTTGCTATTTTGCTAGCTGTTAATTGCGGATATTTCGTTTTCCTCTCAGTTCTTTCTAACTACAGCATTGATATGTAATAAAAAGCCCTAAAAATAACATTTTTTTTTAAACAAGCGATCAGAGACGCTCAGTAAAATTGGTTTTAACTCAAACTGCGAAGCAAGGATTAGAGATTTTCAAACCTTTGTGTACTAGCAATGTTGTGACTTTCATTTTGTTTAAGCTCCGGCGTGTGACTTTTTTGCTATTTTGGGAATCCTAAGCTTACATTTCCATTTATAACTTCCGGTGATAAATGGAAATAAATACAACCATCGTGAAGCACAAATTCAAATTCATCTTGCAGTCGCTTATTAAAGTAGAAAAGCCAATTTAAACGTTCAACGGTTCAAGTCAAAGAAAACCTGCCACAAAGATGTCGTCACTAGTGATGGAAATTGTCAGAGAGACAAAAGAGGTATGAAAGAAGTACAGCAAATGAGTAAGCTTACTTTCTAACCACCTGCTTCACGTTGAGTAACAATCACTAGGCATTAGGTGAGGGTCTCATTGAATTGGGGTGGTACCTTTGACGGCTCCCGCACAATTAATTTTTTCTAGTTTTGAAGGTTGACGGTTATTATGTGGAAACCTAGTCAAGAGTTTACCGTAATGATTCGATTTAGCGCCCGGGGCGCCTATTGACCTTTGCTACCTCAAGCGAGGGCGCTTATTCGAGACAGGGCTCTTATTGTTTTTTGAGAAACAACCGAATGTTCAAAACAAAACTTTACTGAATATGTGTTACAAAAGGGACAATAACAGAAACTGTAACAATAACAAATATACTATCTATGTTCAGTAAAGTGAAAAACTCTAAGACCACTGTTTTTGTAATGTGGCATTACCGTTCATTTGTGAGCAATTAACGTGTTTCGATATAGTTTTTCAGAGGCCATACCGATATTTTTCAATCGCTTTAAAAGTGATTTTGTCCTTGTCTGATCGCTATAAAATTTTGACAAATGATTAACTATAGATTGAAATTTGTCAAAATGTAGGTTTAAGTAAAATCCATATTACTATGACAACAATAAACAAAAAACCTTGAAACTGATGAACGCCTAATTTTGCGCAATCTAGACCATCTTCTGAAAATCCAACATTAGGAACTTAAAGATTGGTGTTTAGCAAATAACCTCCATAAGAAGTAAAAAACTCTGTACGTTTGAATTCAACTAAAACGAAAATATGTTTCAAACCTTAAATTTTCAATAGCCGTGATAGATTATTTTACTTAAAACTACATTTTCATAAATTTCAATCCATAGCCAATTACTGGTGAAAATTTTAAAGCGATCGGAGGAGGAAAAAAACGCTTTTAAGGCGATTGAAAAATATCGGTATGGCCTCTAAAAAACTGTATCGAAACACCTTAAAGGAAGATGAACCTCGGTTGATATATACGTACCCGTATGCTAATATAGGGGCACTTAGCAGAATAAGGGTGCTTATTGGAATGAGGGCGCTTAATGAAATAGGGGCGCTTATTAAGAAAAACACCTTCGAAGGGGCGCGCTTACTCGAAAGAGGGCTCTTATCGGAAGGAAGGCGCTAAATCGAATCATTACAGTAAATAAATAGTTCTGTACAAATCAATATTATCTGTTGTGTTTCAGAGGTTGTCTGGACCTTTCACTCATAAAATGTCGAAGTATTTTGAAAATGTAAGGTTTTGTAATGTACGGAGAGAGTGTTATTAAAAACATGGGAAGAAGCTTTTCTAGTTTAGAGATTCTTTAGATCAGCTGAAATAATGAGTTTGAAATACCTTGAAACTTTTTACCGTTAATATTTATCTGCAATCTTGACAGTCGACATCAAAAGCGGCGGAGAGGAAAATTTAGAAATATTAAGGAAAGAGGCAACTGGAAAATGAATCCATTCTTTAATGTATTTTGTATTTAGATACGTTATGTTTCTCTTCTCAACAGATGGAACTCACCTGGGCGAAGAGCATGGAATGTAAAGTCATAATGGCGAATGTTCGACAATACTCAGGAGGAGCTTATTTAAAAGCCGTTACAAAGAAGGGTCATGAACGGGAAGCAAGGATAACTGTGGAATTTACGGGAAACGCTTATGATGAAACAACAGGTATTTTGAATATATGGACATACGAGTAAGACAAGTTTATGCACCCGTTTCCTTTCTTTGTTTTTTTTTTTTTTTTTTCGTGCATATTCAGTGCTATTTCAATCTTCACCGTTTCATTTGATAGTGAAGACAGCGGAAAACTGTCCTCATTTTGATCAAAGTTTATACTTTTCGTCTTTGGCAACAAAATTTATTGAAGCGGATCACGATGACAAAAAAAAAGCCAGTACGTTAAGGGATGGGAAACTTATTGATCTCGCGAAATTGAATTCATATGACTTGTTTTCCCGCCAAAAATATCACTAATTAAAAGTAACAGCTTCCTTTGTTTTGACCAGCTTTGTCGACTTTCATAGTAACAAGATGACGCAAACGACTGTGTAGAGGAATGAAAACATTTTGTCATAAGAATCTGCCCCACAATATCTTATAATAAGAATTGGCTCCTTTTCTTTAGGAGGGATTGGGTATCCATTGTGTATGGGAAAATTTGATCCAGTTCTAGGCAATTTAGCAAAGAGTACTGGGAAGTGCTAGCGATCACAACGCTAGCTCTCGATGTTTTTGTATCAGAAATCGAACGAGTGAGATTTCTGGCATGCGTAAGAACTGTTCGCGCGATTTTTCCATGACTGAAGTAATTCTATATTCATGTATAATTCTATATTTATTTATTTATGTAATTACGCATGTCAGAAATTTCGTTCGTTCGATTTCTGACATGAGTAAAGGTGATGTTACCTAGACGACTCGCAACGACGATTTATAGCGCAACACAGCTTTTCAATTTTGGAACAGTGTTGCAACCATTTGAAACGATGTCGCAACAATGTTGCAACTCTGTGTGGCGCTAAAAATCGTCGTCGCGAATCGTCCCGTGTAACATTACCTTAAGTACTGTTGGCGCAAACTTTCCATGAATGAGGTATTAATAATTCTATATTTATGTATCAGATATAATCACCAGCCGGTGACTAAAATGTACACTGTTGTATACCCATGTATTTCAGAATTCTATATTGGGCAGCATGACATGCCAGGATACAACACCTTCTCGTGCTATATAGAGGGCCAACAATACTTCCTGTGTGCAGAGAATAACGAAGTGTTTCTGATGGTAAGTAACGATACGAGTTAAGTAAAATAGCTTAATGCAATGACAACGTTAACTGAATTCCAAGGTGGAAGTTAAGTTTAGTTCATCTTACGCATACCCCAACAGATTTTATGGCGAAAAGTCGAAGTACATTACTGTAAACCTTGCATTTTTTAGAGTTTACAACTGAAGCAAATTCCCCCACAAAATCGAGTATTCCTCTTTTAACCCAGCTCTCTAGGGTTGCTGAATGGAATTTGAAAGAGCGGAGTTGAAATGGCCCCTCTGCTACTCTGCCCTTCTAATACTCGAGATCATGGTGGAAAATTATCGAACGTGATGATCTATTTTTTGCGCAGAAAAACACAGTCTCAAGGGTTAATACGGCCTAATGCCAGTGACTCACAAAGTCACTCTTTTTTTAATCGATACATAATATGGCACAGTAACGTCATTTTATGATGTTTATCACGTTCTTTTGTGCTTTCAATATAGAGTTCCTCCGATAGCGAGCCTACTGATGCCAGGTTCTTATTCCACGTTGAAAAAGCCAGTAACGTTTTCTGCAATATAAAGTCGGCTGTTAATCCAGAAATGTTTCTGGTCAGTGATGAGTCAGGCAAGGCAGCCATGAGGCGGAAAAAGGGCCGTACAACCTACGACAGACAAGCCTGGTTTCGATTTTTAGCAGACGGTGACATGGTAACGACTCCAGTTGGTGCAGAAACCATCTTGAAAGCCAAAACGTTTGAAATCCAGGAGGCTGTTTCTTGTAATTAAAGAGGAAAATGAATAGTTCTCAACAAGATCCTGAAGTAAATGTTTAGCAATTACCAACCCTGTAAGCGGTGGTTATTTTTCGACATAGGTTAAAACGTAACACAAAAAAATCAGCCTTGTGGACATTGTAGCTTAAAAATGTGCCAATATTTTTTGATAAGGTTTCAAGATCTAGTCGCTTTTAATAATAGCTTGTAAATAAATTTAAGTACATAAACTGTAAAGATATTATTTAATGTTCAGCATTTTCTTTTCTGGAATGGTTACCATTTTTTTCATACTGAGAAATGTAAAAAGAATCACCGAGCGCATGAATATTTTTTTAAGCTGGCCAAAAAGCAAATGTATATAGTGTCGTCTGCTCTCTCTAGCTGTAGTATAAACCTTTAAGCTACTGAGATGTCTACATTTAATAAAATTGTATAACGAAGAGTATTTAATTTATGTTGAGCAAACATACTTTCCTCAGTGACATGACAGGAAGTATTTATATTATAAGTTCATGGTCAGTTTCAAGGTTAATTAGCTGTTTCCAATCTGCTACAAGCAGTGCATATGTTGTACTCAAAGAGTACTGTACATGTATTTCTATGGAATACTTAATAGCTGTGTTAAAAAATAAAGAATGAACGTCTACATTTAAAAAATGGCTGTCAATGTGACTTATTCCTTACTATGGATAGTGAATAACCAGTACCAGTATCAGGTTCATAAAAAGTCGCTAGAAACTCTTCGGTTATGTTATTTTAATTGAACTCGTCAATGAACTGGAAGCGAAATGAAGTATTCTCAGCCATTTTTGCTCGAACTGGAAACTCTAAAAGAAATCGATTCGCTAAAAGGGAAAATAAGGAGCGCATTATGGGCTCCCGGGAAAATGAAGTGTTCCAGTTTTGGTTAAATCATTTACTGACTTCAGAGGAGTGGAACTCCAAACAAATGGCAGGGGCGTAGCCAGGTAATACATATATCCCTGACTAGTACATTTCAGTGTGAGTATTGTCAATGTTTTACATTCAAAATATGCGATAAATTCAAACTAAAATGTACTAGTCATGGAGGTATGTAAAGTGCGCATTATTTTGGAAAAATTAGCATAACGTGAAAACAGTGAATCTTGTAACGCAGATTTTTGACCGGTTCGTAGGATAGGTTTGTCTTGAAATTTTAAGGTCTTGCAGTGAATCGATCTTAATGAAAGTTTCAGAAGAGATTTAAAAAAAATTCGTTCGAGTCGTTTCGGAGATATACCAGAAAGCGCTAAAAGTCCAAATTCTGAATGAGGTTGCACTTATACAGGTAGTGAGAAAACAGGTTAGTTTTCAACAAGTTCCGGCAAGAACGAAAGTACACCGAAATTTCCTAGCATCGAAATATGATATTAAGCAGCATTTTGACGCTACTTAAGAATAATTTGAGTCATTTATAACGTTTTTATTAAATAATCTATCATGGCTATTGAAAATTTAAGGTTTGAAATATATGTTATTTTTTTTAGTCGAATTCAAACATACAGAATTTTTTACTTCTTACGGAGATTGTTTGCTAAACACCAAACTTTAAGTTCCTAGTGTTGGATTTTCTGTAGCAGGTCTAGATCACACAAAATTCGGCTTTTATCACTTTCACAGTTTTTTGTTTATTGTTGTCATAGTAATATTGATTTTACTTAAAACTACATTTTCACAATTTTCAATCCATAGCCAATTACTGGTGAAATTTTTATAGCGATCGGACAAGGAAAAAACCACTTGAAAGGCGATTGAACATATCGGTATTGCCTCTGAAAAACTGTATCGTGGATTTGTTTGCAATAGTTTTGAACTCACTGTTTGAAGGAAATACCAACTTTAACGGGAGGTTCGCTTTAAGCTGGCTAAATCTATTTAGTATATACTAAAACAGTGGATAGCGTTTTTCGCGCGCTCTGATTGGCTACTCAATAAGTGAATATCCTGCACTATTCACTGATTCACCTCCAGTTCCTCCGAGCGAGCGACGCCAAACTCGCGTAAGTTGCGAGCAAAATGCCTTCCCGGTTTGCTGCCGTAAGCAAACAAAGAAATTTCACAACTAATCAAGCAAGCTGTTTCCGAAATACACGAAGAAGGTGACAAACTTCGGATTGGAAGTTTTAATAGGTAAAACTTTGACTTTTTGACACGAATTTATCGATAAAACCGGTGAAAAAGTTTTTTGTTTACAAATGCAAATTAAGTTTAAGTCTTGCGTTAATTTATTTAGTTGAGTTGTTCATAAATAAGCTTAAAACTAAATTTAATAATCTTTTTTTATAGAATGATTTTAAATACAAAAAGAATTCACAACTCCTTTTGAAGAAATTTTCCCGCAAGAGCTAAACAAATGCCTTCAAAAGTTTTAATTGTCGGCAAGAAAAAGCGACGGCCGCGGCCGCCCGGTCATTACGCGCCAAAATTGTAATCGTTGGCAACAGTATTTGAGTTAAAAATCGTCATTTTTGTGCTCAATTATCTCACTGTTTTAGTATATACTAAAACAATTATTCACCTCAGTGTCGGTGGCTAGTCGTGGATATTTACCTCACTGCTTCGCAGTTCGGTAAATATTCAGGACTAGCCACCTCCACTTCGGTGAATAATTGTTATATATTAACAAGACCAAAGACAGCCAACTTTGTCGACTTTCATAGTAACAAGATGACGCAAACGACTGTGTAGAGGAATGAAAACATTTTGTCATAAGAATCCGCCCCACAATATCTTATAATAAGAATGCGTCCTTTTCTTTAGGCGGGATTGGGTATCCATCAGAAAATCATAAGGGGTTGAAACGTGTAACTCTCATATGTTTGCTCTGTCCGATGCTCGTGATTATTTATTTTCGAAAGTACCATATTTGGAACGAGAAGAAGAGATAACTGACCAATCAAACTTCGTAAACAACGTTACGTAATTTTCCTTCAGGTTCTCGCGCCCGCTTAAAAAAATGGCCGACAAACGGGGGAAAAACTCCCGAAAGCCGAGAAAGCTTTCAAAGGTTGAAACCAGGAATATTACCGAAACACTGAGCAGGATATTATTGCCTCACCACCCAGGCCAAACGTAACATTATGAAACCCACTGACGGCCTCGCAACTTCTTGAAGTTGTCGATCACTTCAAAAAACGATGCCTCGTTGACCTCTGCACAGTAAACTTATACTGCAAATCGGCTTTTAAAATTCTTATGTTAAAAGTCTAGAATAAACTGTGAAAAATATTTTCGAATAAAATTCATAGCTGCGTATCGAAAGTGTCGAAAACGTGAACCTGACATCTTCGCAAAAAGTTATGCTTGTAATGAATGTGAGAAGCATTTTAAAAGCTTAAATTAAACTTAGATGTTGTAGTCACGATCGTGTTTTGAGCTAATTTTATGACTGAACAAACTCAAAACAATAGACAGAGAAGCCATTTCTTGAAAATTTTTAATCGAAGTCCAAAAAGTTAATCCTTCAAAGCAATTCGGAAAACACTATCTGGATCGTGGATCCCGTCACGCAAGTGACATTGGCTAAGCACATGGCAAAATTCAACACAAAATCCATCTCAAATCAGGGCACATTTTGCGATATTTCTTTAGCGCCGAAGAGAAAAATTTATAAAACGTCTATGAAACATTTAAAAATACATAAATTCCCTTTTAAAAAGGTAATTGTCTTGGCCATAGAGTGCAAAATGTACCTGAAAATTCAGCAAAAACTTCGCTGCCTTGGTTGCATTTCAAAACAGACCAAGGGCTCCGCCGTGAAGAAAACAAGGTTGAATTCCTCGAAGGACGATTTCTTGATGAAAAGCTTCCCTTTCTCCACAAAAAGAAAGCTGAGCATTCTTTTGAACTTTCTCTTTCCATTTTTTAACTTTTAGCGGTGTATTTTCAACCTTGAAATGCAGAACTCTTCTCTTAAAACATCTGCATAATGATCACGCAGCTGCCATTTTGTTGAAAATGGTATCCGTCACTAAGATTTCCAAATATGGTCAAAATGAATATTCACAAGCATTGAACGCGAGTTACACGTTTCAACCCCTTATAGTCAGGTCTCGTAAGGTCAGGATCGTTACAGAGTTGACAAAAGCACCAAATTTTGCACAGTGATAGCTTATTGCAGTACCATGAATATTAGAGGGGGTGCCCAATGCAAATATGTCACTGAAGCGTGCTAAGCAGGATTTAATTATTGTAAATTTCACCTGCTGGGGTTCCTGTGGTGTTTTGATTGAAAATTGTTATTTAATACCTTAGATCACTCAGAATGCTCTTCTCATGTTGTAAACAACAATTTTATTCGAACATCTGGCATTCCCATCCATTATTAGCTTATTGATGGTATAATTAAGTTGATTATTACTGTGCCTTTAAAGTAAGTCCACAGTCCGCCCACATTTTCAGAAGTCATTTCTAAGATGGCCTCGTCTTTGCTTCATAACTTGCAAGTACTCAGCTTCTGGGGTTCTCTTCTCCTTTTCTAATGTATTTCAATTAGAGGAGGCCTTATCGTGTTGTTTAAGCCTTATTTATCAAGTATTATTTGTCATTCCATGTCACTTTAAGCTAAAGAAAGCTTATGGCATAGCGATTCACACACAAACTTTCAGAAAAAAGAAATTGTCAAAGAGTCTGTTGTATCACATATTATCAGGGATTTATGACAGCTGCTCATGAAGACCAAATAACGAAATGACAGGAGGAGCTGGTAATTAATTTTTCAGCTTAACATAGGCCTGGATGCCTTTCAGTCTCTCTTTATCTGCTGGACGCACGTGCATGTTTTGACAGAGAAGCCAGGATCGTGGCAAAAGTCATATCATTTACAATTCCCGCAGTTTGTCTAAGCTTTACAAAGCAAAAACAAACAAAAAAGAATCTGGTCTCATAAACGAAAAAAAGAAACAAGTTAGCGCAAGCTTCAAAAAACAGCACAGTTTATCATGAAGCCTCTACATTTGGCACTGAAGCACTCATGTCCAAAAATAGTAACAGCTTATCAAGTCGTAAAAGTGAGACTCAAGTGGTTCAAGATCGACTCAAATGAAAAATGGTGAATGGTTTAACTGCTGAAACTGTAGAAAGGGGGCCGGGCTAACTTTTAGGGCCTGTTTAGATGGAGGAGGGGTACCCCAGGTAGGCATGGTAACCCACTTAGGTGGGGTAACCCGCCTGTCCATGTAATCTCTCATTTTAATTTGATCACGTTCACATGATAGGTGGGGCGACCCTTCAATGTGGGTTGCCTGGTCTGCCACATCGGGTAACCTTTTCAGCTGAGGTCAAATTTTGCCGTGTCAACGTTTCAAGGTGAGGTAACCCAGGCTAGTCGGGGTCGGATTCCTGATACAGCAAATTCGCGCAAAATTCACTTCACATAATTATTGAAGGTAACAATAGAAAGCCACAACACTGAAGGTTCCAGCAAGAGCAGCAAGTGAACGTAGACGTGGTTTGCCAGCATTTTTCTTGTTTACATGCTTAGGGACCATTCAATAATCTTGAGGAAGTGCACCCCAGGATGGCGGGGTTGTAAGATTGCATGTAAAGGAGGGTTATTTTTTACCTCACCTAAGCAGGTTACCTCACCTATCTGGGGTACCCCACCTTTATGTTAACAGGCCCTAAGTATCAGGAACCGTGGAACTGGTAATAAACGGTATACCTAACCCGGGACTAGCTGTGATACTACTTCCATCTTCAAAAAGGTCAGCATAGCAGCCAAAGGAGCCATTACATCGGTGTAACACAAATATAAGGTTGCGGTGGTTTTATGCGTCTCATTTTATGACTTTTTTCGTCTTCGTTTTTATCACCATCCCTACATTTCAAGCATGTTCAAAACACCCCTACCAACAAAATATTTCGTAAAGCTCTTTAGAATGATATTCAGCAATAAAAACAACGTGTGACCAGGAGTCGATTTCTAGGCTCCTGGTGTGGCAATATAGGCATAAGTGAATGCAAAGTTTTGCGGTATGTAATCTGTCAGAAATCTGTTTGAGTGGTCAAATTTGGGGCTGATGGGCTTCTTTATTATGACCACTCCATTATTATAAGGGACCAGGCCATAATTATTGTTGACCCTTGCTTTTTTTTGTTATTAGTATTGGTATTGGTATTTTTTTTGGTACTGAATTGCTCTTGAGGACTTCATGATCGTAAGACTTGGTAACCATGGGGTATTCCCCTAATTGCATTAAAAAAATAATACATTCATTTTCATAAATGATGCATCATTGGTTGGCTAAGAGAGGCCTTGTTCCTGTAACTTTCAGCTCTTCTGAAGTTAGTTTGTTTGTACATTGTAACGAACACGACGACCTTCCTTTTTTTTGGAAGATTGTATAGACCTGCCATTAACACTCTGGTGCGAGGGCTCTGAAGTGAATGAGCTCCTTACAGGTGTCTAGGCATGCAGGGACCTCATACACTTCTTTTTAAATGTAAATGTGTAAAATATAAAGAGTTTTAAAAATTCCTGGAGAGGCATGTTTTACATCCTCGTCCCCAGGGCTTAATAAAAAGGTAGAAAAAGGTAAAGCGACCATATTTTACGTCAATAACTCGTGAAGGTAATAATAACTGAAAAATTTCAGGTGGACGGTGCGCTCCTTTCACCCCCTTCTCTCAATTAATGCTCTGTTTTAAGGGTATTTAAAGCTAGTCAAAGCTACACAGAAAGGAGAGAAGCTGAAATAAGGATGTGTTGGCACCGGGGATCGAACTCGGGACCTCGCACACCGAAGGCTGCGCACTAACCAACTGTGCCACCCTTTTTCCTAGGCCTCCTTTTCCCCCTGAGGACGAGGTTGACATGTTTTAATGACAGGGTTACCAACGAAGCAAATTATAATCTAATCTTAACTGCACAATTACAAAGTGGGCGCGTTGTACAGTGAACATGGCCAAATTTACCGTGTGGAGACTGGGCACTAGCCAGTGTTATGTACTTGAATAGTGTAACAACAACTAAACATTACCTAATTAAAAACTTAAAAATTTGAAACAAATGTTTTTTTGCCAAATCAAAAAAGAAGAGTGCACACCACAGGGAACCCAATCTACTATTATAGGTGAAAGTTAACCCCCCCCCCCCCTTTTATCTTTAATTAGGACCATTTGAAACGGGCACCCCCTCCAGTATTAATCCGCAGGTGCAAAGGAAGCTCTGTGCCAAATTTGACACTTTTGTCACGTCTGTAACGATCCGGCCTATATTTTGCACTAAGAGACCTGACTATTATGGGTTTCTGGCATCCATTCAGTGCATGGGAAAATTTGATCTAGTTCTAGGCAATTCAGCATAGAGTACTGGGAAGTGCTAGCGGTCACTACGCTATCTCTCGATGTTTTTGTATCAGAAATCAAACGAGTGAGCGCATCGAACAAGTGAGATTCATGACATGCGTATTGTATTAGTAAGAACCGGCTTTCATAATTGAAGCATAATTCTATATTTATGCATCAGGTATAATTACCAGTCGGTGACCAAAACATAAGCTGTTATATATCCCATGTATTTCAGAATTCTATATTGGGCAGCATGACATGCCAGGATACAACACCTTCTCGTGCTATATAGAGGGCCAACAATACTTCCTGTGTGCAGAGAATAACGAAGTGTTTCTGATGGTAAGTAAATGAATACGAGTTATTTTAAGTAAAATGACTTACATTTAGCTACATTTCAAGGTGGAAGTTAAGTTTAGTTCATCTTACGCATACCCCAACCGGTTTTACGGTTAATGATGGAGTACTTTTGACTTTTCTGTAAACCTTGTATTTTTTAGCGTTTACAACTGAAAAAAGTTCCCCCACAAAAGCGGAGTATTCCTCTTTTATCTATCTCTCTAGGGTTGCTAAATGGAATTTAAAAGAGCGGAGTTGAAATGGCCCCTCGCCTACTTTGCCCTTCATAATACTCGAGATCATGGTGGGAAATTATCGAACGTGATGATCTATATTTAGCGCAGAAAAGGGTTTACACGGCCTAATGCCAGTGACTCAAAAAGTCACACTTTTACATCGATACATAATATAACACAGTAACGTTATTTCATCATGTTTATCACTTTCTTTCTCTTTTTAATATAGAGTTCCTCCGATAGCGAGCCCACTGATGCCAGGTTCTTGTTTCACGTTGAAAAAGCCAGTAACGTTTTCTGCAATATAAAGTCGGCTGGTAACCCAGAAATGTTTCTGGTCAATGATGAGTCAGGCAAGGCAGCCATGAGGCGGAAAAAGGGCCGTACAACCTATGACAGACAAGCCTGGTTTCGATTTTTACCAGACGGGGACATGGTAACGACTCCAGTTGGTGCAAAAACCATCTTTGAAGCCAGAACTTTTGAAATCCAGGAGGCTGTTTCTTGTAATTAAACAGGAAAATGAATAGTCCTTAACAAGATCGTGAAAGTAAATGTCTAGGAATAAGCAAGCCTGTAAGCAGAAGTATATTTTTCTAGATATGTTAAAACATAACGCGAAAACTCAGCCTTCAGGGGACTAGCTAAAAAAGGGCGAGGGGGTGGGGCAACAAAGGATGTATAGAAAGATTGAAGTTCTCAAAAAGAGTCAATATCTTTCGATACCGACGAGATCTCAAGATCTAATCGCTTTTAATAATACCTTGTAAATAAATGTAAGTACATAAACTGCAAAGATATTATTTAATGTTCAACATTTTCTTTTCTGAGGTAGTTGAAAAATTTTTTATAGAAACGTAAAAAGAATAATCGAGCGCATGAATATTTTTTAAGATAGCCAAGAAGCAAGGGCATAATCCCACATGTATATAGTGTCGGCTGTTCTCTCTTGCTGTAATGAGTAATATAAACCTTTAACGAAGAGTATTTAAGAGCAAACATACTTTTTTCAGTGACATAAATAACAGAAAGTATTTATTTTATAAGTTCATGGTCAGTTTCAAGTTTCATTAATCATTTTCCATTTGGTAAAAGAACCAGTGCATATACTCAAAGAGTATTTGTACATGTATTACTATGGAATACTTCATAGCTGTGTTAAAAAATAAAGAAAGAAAGAAAGAAAGAACAATTACATTCAAAAAATGTCTGTCAATGACTTATTCCTCACTATGTATAGTGAATAACTAATATCAGGTTGATAAAAAGTCGCTAGAATCTCTTCGGAGTTTTAATTGAACTCGTCAATGACCTGAAAAAAACGAAATGAAGTATCCTCAGCCGCAAATTCAATCTTGATTCTTCACAATTCAGGTTTACCTCTTTTATTACGGCTAAAGGTGTTTTGAAACATAATATTGAAATATCCTCATGATTCAAACGCTGAGTACAGTGATGCAGCTGTTGACGGGTCCATATTTTAGTGCGGGTGCTGCTTCAAGACATTTGACCTAGAATTCGGCTGTCGCGAACGGTACAACGCAGGTATTTCATAGTTTATGAGTTCTGTTTCACCTGCTTCAAGGCAGAGTATAAACGATCATATATTTTTCATATATTAAGTTCTAATTCAATGAAACAATAGCCGAAATTTAGATATGGACCTTAGATTCGGAAGTTTGCAGCCTATAAATTGTTGTTTAAGAAGTTTGAAACGCAAGGCGAGTATTTTTAAAGCCTGTAAACAAGCTTTATTCTCTCGCTTACAACGTTTAACAGACCTTTTTCGACCTTTTTCGTACCGGAACATGATGCATGCTTGCTTACGAATTGTAAAAAGGACTAAAGTCCAACACCTTCAGCCAGGTGTAAATTGTGTGCATAGGTTTTTTTATAATCCTGTTTTTTACACATTCAACGCTCTAAAAATCAAGAAACTGTAAAAACTGTAAAAATAAAAACAAAGTTGAGATATATATCGCTCTTCGAGCTTCTTCAGTCATTAAGAGCGAAATATATCTCAAGACTTTTAGCTTCTATTTTTACAGTTTTTACACTTCCTAGATTTTAAGTGCGTTGAATGTGTAAAAAGACGGATATCCTCTTCTAGGTGGAGTTATTCTAACACATTGCTGGCCCTGGCGTTCAGAATTCTTCAGAAATAACTATATTTTCCAGACTTTTTACAGGTCTAGATTATTGCTCTACAAATTTCAAGACTTTTTCAAGAATTCAGGGCTCTGTACGAACCCTGCCACCACCCCTTTGCCTGATCAATACAAAGACGAAAAAGCTGGACTGCTTTCCTTACAATTTTAATCAATTTACACTTGTCCAAAAAGAAATTAAATGCAAGATACATTCAGTATATCGGACTTGCATTACACCACGGCCTTACCCCAAAACAAAAAAGAAGATATTTTTCCTTTCAGCTTAAAATTATTAGTCCACAATGAGTCAGCTAATAACACATTGGCTACACTGTGTCTGAAAGAAACTGGCTTGAACAATTATATTTCAAGACGGAGGAGGCTGTCCAGTTGCCTGTTATGTTTGTGTTTCTAGCATTTCTAACAAAACATATTGGGCTGCCAAGGGGCAAGTCTTTCTGAGCAAAAATTGAGTCAAGTTGCAGAGGTGCAGTTTTGCAGGCCACCGATTTGCTCCACCCACCTAGATTAGCCATGCTATTTGTCGTGATGAAATTGTCGCACTTTGTAATAACTATCTCACTTTGTAATAACACCACACTTTGCAATAAAAAAGCTGTTACACTTTGCAGTAACAGACCATCGTACTTTGTATAAACTTGAAAGAGATGTTCGGAGGACAAGTAAACCAAATAATAAGTATCATCATCAAAAATAACAACAAAAACAACAATGGTAATAATAGTAATAATAATAACAATCGTCCTCTGAACGGTTTTCAGCATTAATTTCTCAAGTGAGGGCCGAGGAAAGTGTTCACATCAAATATGTGCAGATAAATTCCAACTACGACCTGCATATATATAATGAAGAGAAGGAAATAACAAGTCGCATGTTGTACCTGTATTTTTAAATAAAACGTGCATTAACTCTAAAAAGGAGCAAGAAAAAGTACTTTACGGAGGGTCTCGGGTCTGAAAATTTCATTTCCAATTGCTGCTAACTAGCTGGAATTAGAAAATTTAACTTGGCTCTTTATCAGGACATAACCAGCCTAGAAATGTAAATATTCCAGCAAAGTTTGGTGCTTGTATCCAAAATCGCATACTTCTGAAGCTAAGCCACCGGACTATAACACATCGCGCCCGGGAACCGTTCAAATGAGATTATAAAGGCAACTCTGTACCTTATGGCAGCTTTTTCTGTGGTAGCTATCAATGTTGTATGACGAACTAAAAAAACTTGGAAATCCAAGGAAAAATAAAAAAAAGAACTCTAATAAGCAGCAAAAACATTCAAAAGTTCTTATGTCTGATGAAATAAAAAAAATTGAAAAGGTTGAATCATTTTTTTTTTGCTTTTAGAACACATGATGATAATAGTGGCTTGTACAAAAAAGTACACCAGACCAGAAATGACAAAAACTGGCTTCCTTGATTACAATAATCTTCAGCTACAAGGAGAAGAGAACTGAATCAACACGAAAAATTTCATTTTCTGATAGACATTTCTACTCGCCTCAAACAGCTTTGGCCGTAAATGACAATTTTTGCAATTTTGCTAGTTGTTAATTGCGGATATTTCGTTTTCCTCTCAGTTCTTTCTAACTACAACATTGATATATAATAAAAAGCCCCAAAAAATATTAAGTTTTTTTTAAACAAGCGATCAGAGACGCTCAGTAAAATTGGTTTTAACTGAAACTGCGAAGCAAGGATTAGAGAATTTCAAACCTTTGTGTACTAGCAATGTTGTGACTTTCATTTCGTTTAAGCTCCCGTGTGTGACTCTTTGCTATTTTGGGAATCCAAAGCTTACATTTCCATTTATAACTTCCGGTGATAAATGGAAATAAATACAACCATCGTGGAGCACAAATTCAAATTCATCTTGCGGTCGCCTGTTAAAGTAGAAAAGCCAAGCTAAACGTTCAACGGTTCAAGTCAAAGAAAACCTGCCACAAAGATGTCGTCACCAGTAATGGAAATTGTCAGAGAAACAAAAGAGGTTTTAAAGAAATACAGCAAATGAGTATGCTTACTTCCTCCCCACCTACTTCACGTTGAGTAACAATCACTAGGTATTAGACGAGGGTCTCATTGAATTGGGGTGGTACCTTTGACGGCTCACAATTAATTTTTTCTAGTTTTGATGGTTGACCTTAAAGGTTGACCTTAAAGGAAGACGAACCTCGGTTGATATATACGCACCCGTATGCTAATATAGGGGCACTTAGCAGAATAAGGGCGCTTATTGGAATGAGGGCGCTTAATGAAATAGGGGCGCTTATTAAGAAAAACACCTTTGAAGGGGCGCGCTTACTCGAAAGAAGGCTCTTATTGGAAGGAAGGCGCTAAATCGAATCATTACGGTAAATAAATAGTTCTGTATAGACGAATATTATCTGTTGTGTTTCAGAGGTTGTCTGCACCTTTAACTCAAAAAATGATGGAGTATTTTGAAATTGTAAGGTTTTGTAATGTATGGAGAGAGTGTTTTTAAAAACATGGGAAGAAGCTTTTCTTGTTTAGAGATTCTTCAGATCAGCTGAAATAGTGAGTTTGAAATACCTTGAAACTTTTTACCGTTAATATTTATCTGCAATTTTGACAGTTGACATCAAAAGCGGCGGAGAGGAAAATTTAGAAATATTAAGGAAAGAGGCAACTGGAAAATGAATCCATTTTCTAATGTATTTGGTATTTAGATACGTTATGTTTCTCTTCTCAACAGATGGAACTCACCTGGGCGAAGAGCATGGAATGTAAAGTCATAATGGCGAATGTTCGACAATACGCAGGAGGAGCTTATTTAAAAGCTGTTACAAAGAAGGGACATGAACAGGAAGCAAGGATAACTGTGGAATTTACGGGAAACGCTTATGAGGAAACAACAGGTATTTTGAATATATGGACATACGAGTAAGACAAGTTTATGCACCCGTTTTCTTTCTTTCTTTGTTTGTTTTTTTTTTCGTGCATATTCAGTGCTATTTCAATCTTCACCGTTTCATTTGATAGTGAAGGCAGCGACAAAATGTCCTCATTTGGATCAAAATTTATACTTTTCGTCTTTGGCAACAAAATTTATTGAAGCGGATCATGCACGATGAAAAAAAAGCCAGTACGCTGTAATCTCGCGAAATTGAATTCATATGACTTGTTTTCCCGCCAAAAATATCACTAATTAAAAGTAACAGCTTCCTTTGTTTTGACCAACTTTGTCGACTTTCATAGTAACAAGATGACGCAAACGACTGTGTAGAGGAATGAAAACATTTTGTCATAAGAATCTGCCCCACAATATCTTATAATAAGAATTGGCTCCTTTTCTTTAGGAGGGATTGGGTATCCATTGTGTATGGGAAAATTTGATCCAGTTCTAGGAAATTTAGCAAAGAGTACTGGGAAGTGCTAGCGATCACTACGCTAGCTCTCGATGTTTTTGTAACAGAAATCGAACGAGTGAGATTTCTAGCATCCGTAAGAACTGTTCGCGCGATTTTTCCATGACTGAAGTACTGCCATGTTTATGTATAATTCTATATTTTTTTATTTATTTATGTAATTACGCATGTCAGAAGTCTCGTTCGTTCGATTTCTGACATGCGTAAAGGTGATGTTACACGAGACGATTCGCAACGACGATTTATAGCGCAACACAGCTTTGCAATTTTGGAACAGTGTTGCAACCATTTGAAACGATGTCGCAACAATGTTGCAACTCTGTGTGGCGCTACAAATCGTCGTCGCGAATCGTCCCATGTAACATTACCTTAAGTACTGTTGGCGCAAACTTTCCATGAATGAGGTATTAATAATTCTATATTTATGTATCAGATATAATCACCAGCCGGTGACCAAAATGTACACTGTTGTATATCCCATGATGTATTTCAGAATTCTATATTGGGCAGCATGACATGCCAGGATACAACACCTTCTCGTGCTATATAGAGGGCCAACAATACTTCCTGTGTGCAGAGAATAACGAAGTGTTTCTGATGGTAAGTAAGAATACGAGTTAAGTAAAATGGCTTAATGTAATGACAACGTTAACTGAATTCCAAGGTGGAAGTTAAGTTTAGTTCATCTTACGCATTACCCAACAGATTTGATGGCGAAAGGTCGAAGTACTTTTCTGTAAACCTAGCATTTTTTTGAGTTTACAACTGAAGCAAATTCCCCCACAAAATCGAGTATTCCTCTTTTAACCCAGCTTTATAGGGTTGCTAAATGGAATTTGAAAGAGCGGAGTTGAAATGGCCCCTCTGCTACTTTGCCCTTTATAATACTCAAGATCATCGCGGAAAATTATCGAACGTGATGATCTATTTTTTGCGGAGAAAAACACAGTCTCAAGGGTTAACACGGCCTAATGCCAGTGACTCACAAAGCCACTCTTTTTTTAATCGATACATAATATGACACAGTAACGTCATTTTATCATGTTTATCACTTTCTTTTGTGCTTTCAATGTAGAGTTCCTCCGATAGCGAGCCTACTGATGCCAGGTTCTTGTTCCACGTTGAAAAAGCCAGCAACGTTTTCTGCAATATAAAGTCGGCTGTTAATCCAGAAATGTTTCTGGTCAGTGATGAGTCAGGCAAGGCAGCCATGAGGCGGAAAAAGGGCCGTACAACCTACGACAGACAAGCCTGGTTTCGATTTTTAGCAGACGGTGACATGGTAACGACTCCAGTTGGTGCAGAAACCATCTTTAAAGCCAAAACGTTTGAAATCCAGGAGGCTGTTTCTTGTAATTAAAGACGAAAATGAATAGTCCTCAACAAGATCCTGAAGTAAATGTTTAGCAATTAGCAACCCTGTAAGCGGTGGTTATTTTTCGAGATAGGTTAAAACGTAACGCAAGAAAATCAGCCTTGTGGACATTGTAGCTTGAAAATGTGCCAATATTTTTTGATAAGGTTTCAAGTTCTAGTCGCTTTTAATAATAGCTTGTAAATAAATTTAAGTACATAAACTGTAAAGATATTATTTAATGTTCAGCATTTTCTTTTCTGGAATGGTTACCATTTTTTTCATACTGAGAAATGTAAAAAGAATCACCGAGCGCATGAATATTTTTTTGAGCTGGCCAAGAAGCAAAGGCATAATCCTACATGTATATAGTGTCGTCTGCTCTCTCTAGCTGTAGTATAAACCTTTAAGCTGCTGAGATTTATACATCGTTCTTTTTAAGGAGCATCATGTTAATAAAATTGTATAACGAAGAGTATTTAATTTATGTTGAGCAAACATACTTTCCTCAGTGACATGACAGGAAGTATTTATATTATAAGTTCATGGTCAGTTTCAAGATTAATTAGCCATTTCCAATCTGCTACAAGCAGTGCATACGTTGTACTCAAAGAGTACTGTACATGTATTTCTATGGAATACTTAATAGCTGTGTTAAAAAATAAAGATAGAACATCTACATTTTAAAAATGGCTGTCAATGTGACTTATTCCTTACTATGCCGGATAGTGAATAACCTGTACCAGTATCAGGTTCATAAAAAGTCGCTAGAAACTCTTCGGTTATGTTATTTTAATTGAACTCGTCAATGACCTCAAAGCGAAATGAAGTATTCTCAGCCATTTTTGCTCGTACTGGAAACTGTAAAAGAAAGCGATTCGATAAAAGGGAAAATAAGGAGCGCATTATGGGCTCCTGGGAAAATGAAGTGTTACAGTTTTGGTTAAATCATTTACTGAGTTCAGAGGAGTGGGACTCCAAACAAATGGCAGGAGCGTAGCCAGGTTTTTTTCAGAGGTACGCACAACTTACCAAATGTCCCTGTAATACATATATCCCTGACTAGTACATTTCAGTGTGAGTATTGTCAATGTTTTACATTCAAAAGATCTAAAATGTACTAGTCATGGAGGTATGTATAGTGTGCATTATTTTGGAAAAATTAGCATAACGTCTAAGCAGTGAATGTTGTAACGAAGATTTTTGACCGGTTCGTAGCGAGTAGGTTTGTCTTGAAATTTTAAGGTGTTGCAGTGAATCAATCTTAATGAAAGTTTCAGAAGAGATTTAAAAAAAATTCGTTCGAGTCGTTTCGGAGATATACCAGAAAGCGCTAAAAGTCCAAATTCTGAATGAGGTTGCACTTTATACAGGTGGTGAGAAAACAGGTTAGTTTTCAAGATCCGGCAAAGTACACCGAAATTTCCTAGCATCGAAATATGATATTAAGCAGCATTTTGACGCTACTTAAGAATAATTTGAGTCATTTATAACGTTTTTATTAAATAATCTATCACGGCTATTGAAAATTTAAGGTTTGAAATATATTTTCGTTTTAGTCCAATTCAAACATACAGAATTTTTTACTTCTTACGGAGATTATTTGCTAATCACTCTCAAAGTTTTTTGTTTATTGTTGTCATAGTGATATTGATTTTACTTAAAACTACATTTTCACAAATTTCAATCCATAGCCAATTACTGGTGAAAATTTTATAGCGATCGGACAAGGAAAAAACCACTTTAAAGGCGATTGAAAAATATCGGTATTGCCTCTGAAAAACTGTATCGTGGATTTGTTTGCAATAGTTTTGAACTCACTGTTTGAAGGAAATACCAACTTTAACGGGAGCTTCGCTTTTTGGAAAACATTTTTAGACGGTGGGCAGGTTTGGATGCAGGATGCTGGTGATTTATCAGTCTCCTTTGATCTTCTTGGGTTTTATCTACCGAGCATCACCTCTTCTTTGAGATAAGTACTAGATTATTGCCAGATGGCTTACCGCTTACTCTCGGTGTTGTATTGATGTGCACAGATCTGATATGATGTGCGTGCACACGATCGTCTTGTTGATTGCAAGAAATGATACACGTTACGGTCGTTTATGCTAATAAAAAATCGAATTCTTCGTTCAATCGGCCAGTTAAATGTTGGCAGTTACACTGGCGTGTATGCTATTCCGTTCGTTGTTCATACTTCGTGGTACCTCGTGTTCCTACTTCAGCTAGTTGTATCGCTGGTGCCAACTAGCGCAAAATATCACTCGATCGTTATTCAATTTGAAATATTGGTTTTTACCAGCCCAGTAATGGATCTCTTTATTCATAATCTTAGCTGTGTTATGATATGTAAAGGCAATTTATTTTACTGATATTCTGAAGTTACAATTTTGCACGTTTGAGCCTTTTTGACCTTTGGACTCAGCTTACTTGTAACCTTTAATTTTTATCAAAAAAAAAAAAAGAAAAAGATACATTATCCAACCCTACCGCCTAAAACTTTATGTTCCATTCCCTCAACGCATTTGCAAGGTTTTAGAAATTACATAGCAACCATTCTGTGTGCTGGTCAATGTCATGTTACGTGTTGTATCGTCATGTTCTGTTGTTTTTCTTTACTCATTGTCGGCGACATTCTGTTGCCAGTGTTTTTCATTGTGAGGATTTGATCCTCCACGGGAGTAGTTATTTCACGGGTGTTACCTGTTGGAGCCACCCTATTTTCTATGGTGCTAAATATTCAAGCCACCAAATATCCAAGCCACCAGATTAGTAGCTTTCTCACGGGTGTTAACTGTTTGAGCCACCCAATTTTTTACGGTGCTAACTGTTAAAGCCACCATGTTGTTAGCTTTTTCACAGGTGTTAACGGTTTGAGCCACCCTATTGTCTATGGTGCTACTGTTCAAGCCACCATTATTTTTAGTTCTGTCATGGGTGTTAACTGTTTTAGCCACCCAATTTTCTATGGTGCTAAATGTTCAAGCCACCATGTTCTTAGCTTTTTCACGGGTGTTAACTGTTTTAGCCACCCTGTTTAGATTTTTAGTTCTGTCATGGGTGTTAACTGTTTTAGCCACCCTAAGCTTTTTCACGGGTGTTAACTGTTTTAGCCACCCTGTTTAGATTTTCAGTTCTGTCATGGGTGTTAACTGTTTTAGCCACCCTAAGCTTTTACACGGGTGTTAACTGTTTTAGCCACCCTAAGCTTGTTCACGGGTGTTAACTGTTTTAGCCACCCTAAGCTTTTTCAAGGGTGTTAACTGTTTTAGCCACCCTAAGCTTTTACATGGGTGTTAACTGTTTTAGCCACCCTAAGCTTTTTCATGGGTGTTAACTGTTTTAGCCACCCTAAGCTTTTTCACGGATGTTAACTGTTTTAGCCACCCAGTTTAGATTTTTAGTTCTGTCATGGGTGTTAACTGTTTTAGCCACCCTAAGCTTTTTCAAGGGTGTTAACTGTTTTAGCCACCCTAAGCTTTTTCACGGGTGTTAACTGTTTTAGCCACCCTGTTTAGATATTTATTTCTGTCATGGGTGTTAACTGTTTTAGCCACCCTAAGCTTGTTCATGGGTGTTAACTGTTTTAGCCACCCTAAGTTTTTTCACGGGTGTTAACTGTTTTAGCCACCCTGTTTAGATATTTATTTCTGTCATGGGTGTTAACTGTTTTAGCCACCCTAAGCTTGTTCACGGGGGTTAACCGTTTTAGCCACTCTAAGTTTTTTTTTTTTTTTAACTGTTTTAGCCACCCTGTTTAGATTTTTAGTTCTGTCATGGGTGTTAACTGTTTTAGCCACCCTATTTTCTACGGTGCTAACTGTTCAAGCCACCATGTTCTTAGTTTTTTCACGGGTGTTAACTGTTTTAGCCACCCTGTTTAGAACAGTGCTAACTGTTCAAGCCACCATGTTTTTACTTGTTGTGTGAGCATCAGCCACCCCCCTTTTGAAACTTTGTCCTTGGATTTTAGCTTAAGGCTTCCTCCGCATCATTGTTATGTAATATTATTGAGGCTATGTTCCTCAGTTTTAGGCTTTGGTCCTTGTTGTGGTAGACACATGTTGCTCTTGTTTGCACTGCATATGTGGTTTGTTTGCAGGACATGTACACGTGTGATTCATTTCCATTTGTATGTGTGTCTAGGGAAACTGATGCAAATATTATTCGGTTTGAATTTACCATTCTCATTTTTTGCCTTTGATGCCAACTTTTTATTCTGTAATTGTGTCATCCACTATTTTGGTTTAGAGGTACAGGCAGCTAGATTAATTTTATCTCTGGTTTTTGTTGGCTCCCAAGTTTTGATTTGTGTGGACATTATAGTCCTATGTTGGTTACATCATTACTTTAACTTTGTGGTTCTTTTGAGGAATTTAATGTTAATTCAGTTTGTTTTGGAGATCCTAATGGATTGACTGATGGTTTATGCATTGTTTATTAATGGTAGCACATTCTAGCCTGTTTACGGAAGTTGTTTTTATTGTTTTCGTTTTATTGCAGGTGCTAAGGTATATGCAGGCAGTTCCCTTTCACGGACGCGTTTTCAATGAAGTGAATCTTGGGCAGAGTTCTCTCTTGAGAGAGTCAACACACGTAACTTTGCATTCTCTGTAGCTCATCAATTCAATTCAACATACATGTAGTGGTACATGTTCTGCTGATCAGTTATCCAGGAGTTGCATCTAATAGTGCGTGGCTACGCAAGACCAGCTGCTGCTTCCCTCAGTATATGGCATCTACAGCTAATTAGGCAGCACAGGCAACCTTGGCTAAATGCTGGATATTGATACACTGCAGTTGGGTATGAACTGTCTGGTTTCTGTTTCCTTGCTTGTCCTCTCTGGGCTACATCACATAATTCCGGCGCAAGAGTATAGTATGCCATATGGTACTTGCGTTTACACAACGAAGACAGATGGACGGTGACATGGTCATATATAGAATTCTCACATATATAGAATTCTCACTGCATGAGTCAGGGCCATCCGGCCCATTTTATTACATAAAGTTATTCACGTAATTCAGGATGATTTCAAGATGATTGCGTGATCACAGGCCATACAGCCATCTCGCAGATTTTCAATTTTACTTGTTATTTCAGTATTGTTATTAGTCTAGTTCAGGGTGACTGTGTGTGCAGGGGCCATACAGCCATCTCACAGATTTCTTTTTCATCAGTTACTGTACATCAGGGAGCTACATATTTTAGGCTTTCGATAAGAATAATATTATTGGGCGTCTGTGTGTGCAAGGGCCATACAGCCATCCCACATATTTCATTTTAATCAGTTATTTTATGTCAGTGAGCTATTGCAGACTTTGATGAGAATAATCAGACTTTGATAAGAATAATCAGACTTTGATAAGAATAATTCTGTGTGACTGTGTGTGCGGCTCTTGCGTGGAATCAGCACTATCTAGGTTTCCTTCAACAAGTCTATTTAAAGGCCTAATGGTTTATTATTGTGTTTCGGAGCATTAGCTTGCATGGGCGGCTCTTGCTTCGGATGGTTCATCATATAGAGTATTTAAGAATGGTTAAGAAAAGGTTTAGTATTAGTATGTTAATTATTTTTAACCTTTAACCCCCAGAGGTTTTGTGTGGCTACATTGGTTGGGGGATACGTTCCCAATTTTTCCCATGTAGTTTTTTGGGTTTTCGTATCAGGTAGTGCACACCTAATCCAAGGGCCATACAGCCATCCCACAGATTTCATTTTAATCACTTACATCGGTCAGCTATTACAGACTTTTGATAAGTATAATTCTGTGTGACTGTGTGTGCAAGGGCCATACAGCCATCCCCCGGATTTCGTTTTAATCAGTTATTTTATGTCTGTGAGCTATTTCAGACTTTGATAAGAATAATTCTGTGTGACTGCGTGTGCAAGGGCCATACAGCCATCCCCCAGATTTCATTTTAATCAGTTATTTTATGTCTGTGACCTGTTTCAGACTTTGATAAGAATAATTCTGGGTGACTGTGTGTGCAAGGGCCATACAGCCATCCCCCAGATTTCATTTTAATCAGCTATTTTATGTCTGTGAGCTATTTCAGACTTTGATAAGAATAATTCTGTGTGTGAGCTATTTCAGACTTTGATAAGAATAATTCTGTGTGACTGTGTGTGCAAGGGCCATACAGCCATCCCACAAATTTCAATTTAATAAGGTATTTTACGTCAGTGACCTATTTCAGATTTTGGAAAGAATAATTCTGTGTGACTGTGTGTGCAAGGGCCATACAGCCATCCCACAGATTTCATTTCAATCACTTACATCAGGGAGCTCTTTCAGACTTTTGATAAGTATAATTCTGTGTGACTGTGTGTGCAAGGGCCATAAAGCCATCTCACGGATTTCACTTAAATCAGTTACATCAGTGAGCTATTTAAGTATAGGACAATTGATTATGTTTGATAATACAAGGGTTGAATTTAACCTGGATTCCTTTTTTCTTCCTTCAAAATTATTTTCATTCTCAATTTTGTTATTATTAGTTATTTAAGAACGCCCATTTTTTATTAATTGTGGGCAAATAGTATTAACGCTGTACTGGTATTAGCCTTGATTGGTTAATGTGCAGGTGTCAAGTCCATTTAGTGCTAATCCTGGATTATCTCAATCTGACTGAACAACCCATAGGTCGGGCAATTGGGACCTGGTGATAACTATAATTCAATAGGGTCAATTAAGCAATCTCATTCATTTAAGCTTGCACCTTTCCTATGACATAATTGCTCCATATTTATAGCTACACTTGTACATTTTGCTTCTAGATTTCTAAGGTTTTTGTCGGTGGTTCTCTTGCTTTGGCCTCGGGTGGGGCTGCCCTGTCACTCGTTTCTTGCTCCGGGCTGTGGCGGGTGTGCCCTCACCTTTGCTGGGATAAATCTTCTTGTGTATCTGGACTTTCCTAGCTTGATATGCTTAAATGAAATAAACGGCCACTCTTGTGGCCAAATTTATCCCAAACTGGAATTGCCATTATTGGGTATCCCAGCAAACAGAGCTCACCCAAAGCAAGACTCCACCAACAGCAATAACTGATTCAATAATACTATCTAAAGGAACATGGAGCATAAATATTAACAAGACCAAAGACTAGTGAACCACAACAGTAATTCTCATTTAACCCACCACAGGGTACGTACAGATCTCTGGATAAAAAAACCCAAGGCTTTCTCCAGACTTTTTTCCAAAATAATTTCTTTTTTCAGGACTCAAGGTTATCAAATAGTTGATCAACAGAGACCTGGAAAAACGTAGGAACCAAGTTTTCCTCATGATGTCGTGGCTACGGCCGACCGAGATCGAATACGATTTGAAAAAGGGGAAAAAAAATTACTACCTTATCGTAGCTTTGAATGAATAACTCCAGACGTTCTACCATTTTTCCAGATTTTAACTATATTTTCTCGAACTAGAAGAAGACATTACGTCTTTTTACGCATTCAACGCACTAAAAATCTAGAAACACTAAAAATGTAAGAATAAAAACTAAAAGTCTTGAGATATATTTCGCATCTTCGAGCCTCCTCAGTCATTTATAATAGTAATAATAATAACAATCGTCCTCTGAACGGTTTTCACCATTAATTTCTCAAGTGAGGGCCGAGGAAAGTGTTCACATCAAATATGTGCAGGTAAATTTCAAACTAGTCGGAAGGCATATATATAATGAAGAGAAGGAAATAACAATTCGCATCCAAATGTTTAAAAACATTACGACATTGTTGTACCTGTATTTTCAAATAAAACGTGCATTAACTCTAAAAAAGAGCAAGAAAAAGTACTTCACGGGGAGTCTCCGGTCTGACAATTTCATTTCCAATTGCTGCTTACTAGCTGGAATTAGAAAATTTAACTTGGCACTTTATCAGGACATAACCAGCCTAGAAATGTAAATACTCCTACAAAATTTGGTGCTTGTATCCAAAATCGCATATTTCTGAAGCTAAGCCGCTGGACTATAACACATCGGGAACCGTTCAGATGGGATTATAAAGGCTTAACTCTGTACCTTAATGGCAGCTTTAATTTCTCTGTTGTAGCTATCAATGTTGCATGACGAACAGAAAAAACTCAGACATTCACTGAAACATGCTAATTTTTAAGAACAAAGAACTCTAATAAGCAGCAAAAACATTCAGGAGTTCTTATACCTGATGAAACAAAAAAATTGAAAAGGATGAATCATTTTTTTTTTTTTGCTTTTACAACACATGATGATAATAGTGGCTTGTACAAAAAAGTACACCAAACCAAAAAATGACAAAAACCGGCTTCCTTGATTAGAACAATCTTCGGCCACATGGAGAAGAGAACTAAATCAACACGAAAAATTTCATTTTCTGATAGACATTTCTACTCGCCTCAAACAGCTTTGGCCGTAAATGACAATTTTTGCAATTTTGTTAGTTGTTAATTCCGGATATTTCGTTTTCCTCTCAGTTCTTTCTAACTACAGCATTGATATGTAATAAAAAGCCCCCCCAAAATACGTTTTTTTAACGAGCGATCAGAGACGCTCAGTACTAGTAAAATTGGTTTTAACTCAAACTGCGAAGCAGGGATTAGAGAACATGATTTCAAACCTTTGTGTACTAGCATTGCTGTGACTTTCATTTCGTTTAAGCTCCGGCGTGTGACTTTTTTTGCTATTTTGGGAATCCCAAGCTTAAATTTCCATTTATAACTTCCGGTGATAAAAGGAAATAAATACAACCATCGTGGAGCACAAATTCAAATTCATCTTGCAGTCGCCTGTTAAAGTAGAAAAGCCAAGCTAAACGTTCAACGGTTCAAGTCAAAGAAAACCTGCCACAAAGATGTCGTCACTAGTGATGGAAATTGTCAGAGAAACAAAAGAGGTATGAAAGAAGTACAGCAAATGAGTAAGCTTACTTTCTAACCACCTGCTTCACGTTGAGTAACAATCACCAGGTATTAGGCGAGGGTCTCAATAGGGGTGGTACCTTTGCCAGGTGACAGTTAATTTTTTCTAGTTTTGATGGTTGACGGTTATTATGTGGAAACCTAGTCAAGAATTTACCGTAATGATTCGATTTAGCGCCCGGGGCGCCTATTGACTTTTGCTACCTCAAGCGAGGGCGCTTATTCGAGACAGGGCGCTTATTTTATTTTATTTTTTTTTTTGACAAACAACCGAATGTTCAAAACAAAACTTTACTGAATATTTCTTACAAAAGGGACAATAACAGAAACTGTAACAATAACAAATATACGATCTATGTTCAGTTAAAGTGAGAAAAGCTAAGACCACTGTTTTTTTTAATGTGGCATTATCCTTTGTTTGTGAGCAATTAAGGTGTTTCGATATAGTTTTTCAGAGGCCATACCGATATTTTTCAATCGTTTTAAAACTGATTTTGTCCTTGTCTGATCGCTATAAAATTTTCACAAATGATTGACTATAGATTGAAATTTGTCAAAATGTAGGTTTTAGTAAAATCCATATTACTATGACAACAATAAACAAAAAACCTATTGAAACTGATGAAAGCCTAATTTTGGGGGATCTAGACCCGCTTCTGAAAATCCAACATTAGGAACTAAAAGTTTGGTGTTTAGCAAATAACCTCCATAAGAAGTAAAAAATTCTGTATGTTTGAATTCAACTAAAACGAAAATATGTTTCAGACCTTAAATTTTCAATAGCCGTGATAGATTATTTTACTTAAAACTACCTTTTCATAAATTTCAATCCATAGCCAATTACTGGTGAAAATTTTAAAGCGATCGGAGGAGGAAAAAACCACTTTTAAGGTATCGAAACACCTTAAAGGAAGATGAACCTCGGTTGATATATACGTACCCGTATGCTAATATAGGGGCACTTAGCAGAATAAGGGCGTTTATTGGAATGAGGGCGCTTAATGAAATAGGGGCGCTTATTAAGAAAAACACCTTCGAAGGGGCGCGCTTACTCGAAAGAGGGCTCTTATTGGAAGGAAGGCGCTAAATCGAATCATTACAGTAAATAAATAGTTCTGTACAAATCAATATTATCTGTTGTGTTTCAGAGGTTGTCTGGACCTTTTACTCATAAAATGTCGAAGTATTTTGAAAATGTAAGGTTTTGTAATGTTTGGAGAGAGTTGTTTTAAAAACATGGGAAGAAGCTTTTCTTGTTTAGAGATTCTTCAGATCAGCTGAAATAGTGAGTTTCAAATACCTGGAAACTTTTTACCGTTAATATTTATCTGCAATTTTGACAGTCGACATCAAAAGCGGTGGAGAGGAAAATTTAGAAATATTAAGGAAAGAGGCAACTGGAAAATGAATCCATTCTTTAATGTATTTTGTATTTAGATACGTTATGTTTCTCTTCTCAACAGATGGAACTCACCTGGGCGAAGAGCATGGAATGTAAAGTCATAATGGCGAATGTTCGACAATACTCAGGAGGAGCTTATTTAAAAGCTGTTACAAAGAAGGGTCATGAACGGGAAGCAAGGATAACTGTGGAATTTACGGGAAACGCTTATGAGGAAACAACAGGTATTTTGAACATACGGACATACGAGTAAGACAAGTTTATGCACCCGTTTTCTTTCTTTGTTTGCTTTTTTTTTCGTGCATATTCAGTGCTATTTCAATCTTCACCGTTTCATTTGATAGTGAAGGCAGCGACAAAATGTCCTCATTTGGATCAAAGTTTATACTTTTCGTCTTTGGCAACAAAATTTATTGAAGCGGATCACGATGACAAAAAAAGCCAGTACGTTAAGGGATAGGAAACTTATTGATCTCGCGAAATTGAATTCATATGACTTGTTTTCCCGCCAAAAATATCACTAATTAAAAGTAACAGCTTCCTTTGTTTTGACCAACTTTGTCGACTTTCATAGTAACAAGATGACGCAAACGACTGTGTAGAGGAATGAAAACATTTTGTCATAAGAATCTGCTCCACAATATCTTATAATAAGAATTGGCTCCTTTTGTTTAGGAGGGATTGGGTATCCATTGTGTATGGGAAAATTTGATCCAGTTCTAGGCAATTTAGCAAAGAGTACTGGGAAGTGCTAGCGATCACTACGCTAGCTCTCGATGTTTTTTATCAGAAATCGAACGAGTGAGATTTCTGGCATGCGTAAGAACTGTTCGCGCGATTTTTCCATGACTGAAGTACTTCTATATTTATGTATAATTCTATATTTATTTATTTATGTAATTACGCATGTCAGAAATCTCGTTCGTTCGATTTCTGACATGCGTAAAGGTGATGTTACACGAGACGATTCGCAACTACGATTTATAGCGCAACACAGCTTTGCAATTTTGGAACAGTGTTGCAACCATTTGAAACGATGTCGCAACAATGTTGCAACTCTGTGTGGCGCTAAAAATCGTCGTCGCGAATCGTCCCGTGTAACATTACCTTAAGTACTGTTGGCGCAAACTTTCCATGACTGAGGTATTAATAATTCTATATTTATGTATCAGATATAATCACCAGCCGGTGACCAAAATGTACACTGTTGTATACCCATGTATTTCAGAATTCTATATTGGGCAGCATGACATGCCAGGATACAACACCTTCTCGTGCTATATAGAGGGCCAACAATACTTCCTGTGTGCAGAGAATAACGAAGTGTTTCTGATGGTAAGTAACAATACGAGCTAAGTAAAATGGCTTAATGTAAGGACAACGTTAACTGAATTCCAAGGTGGAAGTTAAGTTTAGTTCATCTTACGCATACCCCAACAGATTTTATTGCGAAAGGTCGAAGTACTTTTCTGTAAACCTAGCATTTTTTAGAGTTTACAACTGAAGCAAATTCCCCCACAAAATCGAGTATTCCTCTTTTAACCCAGCTTTATAGGGTTGCTAAATGGAATTTGAAAGAGCGGAGTTGAAATGGCCCCTCTGCTACTTTGCCCTTCATAATACTCGAGATCACCGCGGAAAATTATCGAACGTGATGATCTATTTTTTGCGCAGAAAAACACAGTCTCAAGGGTTTACACGGCCTAATGCCAGTGACTCACAAAGCCACTCTTTTAAATCGATACATAATATGACACAGTAACGTCATTTTATCATGTTTATCACTTTCTTTTGTGCTTTCAATGTAGAGTTCCTCCGATAGCGAGCCTACTGATGCCAGGTTCTTGTTCCACGTTGAAAAAGCCAGTAACGTTTTCTGCAATATAAAGTCGGCTGTTAATCCAGAAATGTTTCTGGTCAGTGATGAGTCAGGCAAGGCAGCCATGAGGCGGAAAAAGGGCCGTACAACCTACGACAGACAAGCCTGGTTTCGATTTTTAGCAGACGGTGACATGGTAACGACTCCAGTTGGTGCAAAAACCATCTTTAAAGCCAAAACGTTTGAAATCCAGGAGGCTGTTTCTTGTAATTAAAGACGAAAATGAATAGTCCTCAACAAGATCCTGAAGTAAATGTTTAGCAATTAGCAACCCTGTAAGCGGTGGTTATTTTTCGAGATAGGTTAAAACGTAACGCAAGAAAATCAGCCTTGTGGACATTGTAGCTTGAAAATGTGCCAATATTTTTTGATAAGGTTTCAAGTTCTAGTCGCTTTTAATAATAGCTTGTAAATAAATTTAAGTACATAAACTGTAAAGATATTATTTAATGTTCAGCATTTTCTTTTCTGGAATGGTTACCATTTTTTTCATACTGAGAAATGTAAAAAGAATCACCGAGCGCATGAATATTTTTTTGAGCTGGCCAAGAAGCAAAGGCATAATCCTACATGTATATAGTGTCGTCTGCTCTCTCTAGCTGTAGTATAAACCTTTAAGCTGCTGAGATTTATACATCGTTCTTTTTAAGGAGCATCATGTTAATAAAATGGTATAACGAAGAGTATTTAATTTATGTTGAGCAAACATACTTTCCTCAGTGACATGACAGGAAGTATATTTATATTATAAGTTCATGGTCAGTTTCAAGGTTAATTAGCCATTTCCAATCTGCTACAAGCAGTGCATATGTTGTACTCAAAGAGTAATGTACATGTATTTCTATGGAATACTTAATAGCTGTGTTAAAAAATAAAGAAAGAACATCTACATTTAAAAAATGGCGGTCAATGTGACTTATTCCTTACTATGAATAGTGAATAACCGGTACCAGTATCAGGTTCATAAAAGGCGTTAGAATCTCTTTGGTTATGTTATTTTAATTGAACTCGTCAATGACCTGAAAGCGAATTGAAGTATTCTCATCCATTTTTGCTTGTACTGGAAAGTCTAAAAGAAAGCGATTCGCTAAAAGGGAAAATAAGGATCACATTATGGGCTCCTGGGAAAATGAAGTGTTCCAGTTTTGTTTTGGCTCCTGGGAAAGAGCCGTCCATGCCCGAGAGCTCACGCTATAATTTGTCCTCTTAAAAGATAAATTAAGCGTCGCAAAAGTGCGTATGCCAAAAGAGATTCTACTAAACGTTATTTAAAAGCTTGTAAAGCAAAACAAAATCGCTGTCTTGAACTGAATAGGTTTCGGAGGAAGGTTTTTTTTGAACATACAAGAAAACCCTTGAGTTTGTTCTGTCTCCATAGTAATAATCGTCGCTCTTTGTGATACCTGTCGCACTTTGTGATAAAATTGTCGCACTTTTTGTAATAACTATCTCATTTTGTAATAACACCACACTTTGCAATAACAGACCATCGTACTTTGTAATAAACTTGAAATAGATGTTCAAAGGGAGGACAAGTAAACCCAATAATAAGTATCATGATTATATTAGCAGAGACCTGATCTTTAAATGGTATGACAACTCGGATGGGGGCTGGAGTCGTGTCGGTTGATGGAATTTGCTGCTGGTCTGCTACCTTGGAATCTACGAATTGTTTGACAGCCGATTGAATAGGTGCCACGGGTAAGAATACGTCCTCAAGCCGATCGCATTCTTGTGAGAAGTACGACCAGTCGGAAGATATGCGGTAAGCTCGATCTAACATGGTGGTAATTAGACTGCGCTTGTACCGATTATCCACGTGGCTCTGGTAGTGGAGTAAAAGGCCCGTATTAGTTGGTTTTACGTAGACCTTGGTCTTGATTCTCGGGAGCTAAGTTTTACGGTTCAACACCGATGAAAGGAAGCGAGGCACTCCGTTCAACCTCCATAGTAAACATTGCTGATGGGTGGCAGTGGTTTAGGATATCAAGAAAAAGTGTTCACATTAACTTTGGCCTTACGGCTTCAAAATCTCTTTACAGGGAAGTTCAATTCTTTTTATGCGGAAAACCTCGAGAGCATGAGATAGTGACTGTCCAAAACGGTGAGAGTCAGTAATAATGAGAGTTTGTATTGGAATTTAGCTGCTATCCGAGTATTATCGGGTTGCCGTATAAACGTAAGGTGTCCTTCAGGCGAAAGCTGATTGTATATCAAGCAAAACATTTTGAAAGTTTTACTAGAAGCACGGGTAACGAAGAAATACGGTTTCATTTCTTGTGAGGATATGACCAGCGATGGAACGAGATTTTAGTGTTTATTGCCATGAGTAAGTGCTATGCTGATATTTCACAAAACCAAAACTAACACAAACTCCGAGCACAACATAGTGCTACAACCATTATCCTAATCAGACAATCATCATCATCATCATTATCGTTTTTATTACTAATCATCGCACTGAAGAATTCTTTTAAACATTGCAATTCATTTGCCCACGTCATCGCGCCACAATGACTACTAATTTTGTATCATGAGCAGCTTTGATATAAATCATCATCATCATCGTCATCATCATAAAACATCTAAATAACAATAACAATAAACTATTATTATTGTAACTGTTATTATTATCATTATTATCATTATTATTATTATTATTATTATTATTATTATGATTGTCGATGATAATATTTAGAAGGTCTAATTATTGGGTTTACTTGTCCTCCAACCATTCATTTCAAGTTTATTACAAAGTGCAACAAGTGTTATTATACAAAGTGCGACAGTTATTACAAAGTGTGATAATTTTATTACAAAGTGCGACGATTATTACAAAGTGCCATATAACAGACTTCGAATCTATCTATAACATTTTATTGGATGAAGTCAGCTGTGTTTCTCGGTACAACAGACATACACACAATACGCTATAATTTTACTCTACAAGAGTTTGTTTCTGACTAAGTATCCTATCTACACGAAGATTATGTTTAATCTAAGTTTTTCTTCTTATAATTTACGTGGTTACTATGTTTTAACACTGCCTGTACCTAAAACTACTACTTATGGCCTTCATTCTTTTTCTTATCATGCCGTTAAACAATGGAACTTACTACCAGACTCGATGCGTACCAGTGATTTTGCAAAGTAAAAAGCAATTATAGCTAGCCTAGACAGCCGAATAATTTAAAGTATATTGTATATAGTGTTATTTTCTATTCACTTTCCGTAAGATTTTATTGTTTATTATTTTTTGTTTTTTTTCTCGGAAATTTAGCCTCTTAAAGCTACTCTTTAATTCGAAGAAAAATAATATGTATGTATGTAGAGGCATTTCCATTTACCACGTCAAAGCATTTCCTGTCAACTGCTAAATTTACTTTCCCCGCCTCAAAACATAGTGTCAACCCTTGTTTAAAAGTAAGGTATCCAGCACCGGAGTCCTACAGTTTTCGGTTGTTTCCTTTGCAATCATCGGCTGGCAAATAACACATTTTAACCAGTCAATAGCTTGAGGCAGCGACCTAGTCCCGGCTCTTCAAAGTAACCCTTATTTTTATATTACTTCCTCTTTTTAAGCCAATGGGTTTCTCTTTTTTATGACTAAAAAATTTTCGTCTTCAGCCGCACCGAGTCGCACGCACATTTAGAATGAGATAACGCAAACTCTTACCATCCGAGATAAATTTGAAACTACGGCCTGCATCTATATATAATGAAGAGAAGTAAATCACAATTCGCATCCAAATGTTTAAAAACGTTACGACATTGTTGTACCTGTATTTTCAAATAAAAAGTGCATTAACTCTAAAAAGGAGCACTGAAGAAAAAGTACTTCACGGGGGATCTCGGGTCTGAAAATTTCATCCAATTGCTTCGAACTAGCTGGAATTAGAAAATTTAACTTGGCACTTTATCAGGACATAACCAGCCTAGAAAGGTAAATATTCCTACAAAGTTTGATGCTTGTATCCAAAATCGCATATCTCTGAAGCTAAGTTGCCGGACTTTAACACATCGAGAACCGTTCAGATGGGATTATAGAGGCAACTCTGTACCTTAATGGCAGCTTTCTCTGTGGTAGCTATAAATGCTGCATGACGAACTGAAAAAACTTGGAAATTCACTGGAACATGCTCTTTTTAAAAACAAAGAACTCTAATAAGCAGCAAAAACATTAAGGAGTTCTTATACCTGATGGAATAAAAAAATTGAAAAGGTTGAATCCTTTATTTTTTTTTGCTTTTAGAACACATGATGATACTTATAGTGGCTTGTACAAAAAAGTACACCAAACCAGAAATGAACAAAAACCGGCTTCCTTGATAAGAACAATCTTCGGCTACAAGCTAAGGAGAAGAGAACTGAAACAACACCAAAAATTTCATTTTCTGATAGACATTTCTACTTGCCTCAAACAGCTTTGGCCGTAAATGACAACTTTTGCTATTTTGCTAGCTGTTAATTGCGGATATTTCGTTTTCCTCTCAGTTCTTTCTAACTACAGCATTGATATGTAATAAAAAGCCCAAAAAATAACATTTTTTTTTTAAACAAGCGATCAGAGACGCTCAGTAAAATTGGTTTTAACTCAAACTGCGAAGTAAGGATAAGAGAATTTCAAACCTTTGTGTACTAGCAATATTGTGACTTTCATTTCGTTTAAGCTCCGGCGTGTGACTTTTTTTGCTATTTTGGGAATCCAAAGCTTACATTTCCATTTATAACTTCCGGTGATAAATGGAAATAAATACAACCATCGTGGAGCACAAATTCAAATTCATCTTGCGGTCGCCTGTTAAAGTAGAAAAGACAAGTTAAACGTTCAACGGTTCAAGTCAAAGAAAACCTGCCACAAAGATGTCGTCACCAGTGATGGAAATTGTCAGAGAAACAAAAGAGGTATGAAAGAAATACAGCAAATGAGTAAGCTTACTTTCTAACCACCTGCTTCACGTTGAGTAACAATCACTAGGTCTTAGGTGAGGGTCTCATTGAATTGGGGTGGTACCTTTGACGGCTCACAATTAATTTTTTCTAGTTTTGATGGTTGACGGTTATTATTTGGAAACCTAGCCAAGAGAGTTTACCGTAATGATTCGATTTAGCGCCCGGGGCGCCTATTGACCTTTGCTACCTCAAGCGAGGGCGCTTATTCGAGACAGGGCTCTTACTGTTTTTTGAGAAACAACCGAATGTTCAAAACAAAACTTTACTGAATATTTGTTACAAAAGGGACAATAACAGAAACTGTAACAATGACAAATATACGATCTATGTTCAGTAAAATGAGAAACTCTAAGACCACTGTTTTTGTAATGTGGCATTACCGTTCATTTGTGAGCAATTAACGTGTTTCGATATAGTTTTTCAGAGGCCATACCGATATTTTTCAATCGCTTTAAAAGTGATTTTGTCCTTGTCTGATCGCTATAAAATTTTGACAAATGATTGACTATAGATTGAAATTTGTCAAAATGTAGGTTTTAGTAAAATCCATATTACTATAACAACAATAAACAAAAAAGCTTGAAACTGATAAACGCCTACTTTTGCGCGATCTAGACCATCTTCTGAAAATCCAACATTAGGAACTTAAAGTTTGGTGTTTAGCAAATACCCTCCATAAGAAGTAAAAAATTCTGTATGTTTGAATTCAACTAAAACGAAAATATGTTTTAAACCTTAAAATTTCAATAGCCGTGATAGATTATTTTACTTAAAACTACATTTTCATAAATTTCAATCCATAGCCAATTACTGGTGAAAATTTTAAAGCGATTGGAAAAGGAAAAAACCACTTTTAAGGCGATTGAAAAATATCGGTATGGCCTCTAAAAAACTGTATCGAAACACCATGCTAATATAGGGGCACTTAGCAGAATAAGGGTGCTTATTGGAATGAGGGCGCTTAATGAAATAGGGGGGCTTACTAAGAAAAACACCTTCGAAGGGGCGCGCTTACTCGAAAGAGGGCTCTTATCGGAAGGAAGGCGCTAAATCGAATCATTACGGTAAATAAATAGTTCTGTACAAATCAATATTATCTGTTGTGTTTCAGAGGTTGTCTGGACCTTTCACTCATAAAATGTCGAAATATTTTGAAAATGTAAGGATTTGTAATGTACGGAGAGAGTGTTATTAAAAACATGGGAAGAAGCTTTTCTAGTTTAGAGATTCTTCAGATCAGCTGAAATAATGAGTTTGAAATACCTTGAAACTTTTTACCGTTAATATTTATCTGCAATTTTGACAGTCGACATCAAAAGCGGTGGAGAGGAAAATTTAGAAATATTAAGGAAAGAGGCAACTGGAAAATGAATCCATTCTTTAATGTATTTTGTATTTAGATACGTTATGTTTCTCTTCTCAACAGATGGAACTCACCTGGGCGAAGAACATGGAATGTAAAGTCATAATGGCGAATGTTCGACAATACTCAGGAGGAGCTTATTTAAAAGCTGTTACAAAGAAGGGTCATGAACGGGAAGCAAGGATAACTGTGGAATTTACGGGAAACGCTTATGAGGAAACAACAGGTATTTTGAACATACGGACATACGAGTAAGACAAGTTTATGCACCCGTTTTCTTTCTTTGTTTGCTTTTTTTTTCGTGCATATTCAGTGCTATTTCAATCTTCACCGTTTCATTTGATAGTGAAGGCAGCGACAAAATGTCCTCATTTGGATCAAAGTTTATACTTTTCGTCTTTGGCAACAAAATTTATTGAAGCGGATCACGATGACAAAAAAAGCCAGTACGTTAAGGGATAGGAAACTTATTGATCTCGCGAAATTGAATTCATATGACTTGTTTTCCCGCCAAAAATATCACTAATTAAAAGTAACAGCTTCCTTTGTTTTGACCAACTTTGTCGACTTTCATAGTAACAAGATGACGCAAACGACTGTGTAGAGGAATGAAAACATTTTGTCATAAGAATCTGCTCCACAATATCTTATAATAAGAATTGGCTCCTTTTGTTTAGGAGGGATTGGGTATCCATTGTGTATGGGAAAATTTGATCCAGTTCTAGGCAATTTAGCAAAGAGTACTGGGAAGTGCTAGCGATCACTACGCTAGCTCTCGATGTTTTTTATCAGAAGTCGAACGAGTGAGATTTCAGGCATGCGTAAGAACTGTTCGCGCGATTTTTCCATGACTGAAGTACTTCTATATTTATGTATAATTCTATATTTATTTATTTATGTAATTACGCATGTCAGAAATCTCGTTCGTTCGATTTCTGACATGCGTAAAGGTGATGTTACACAAGACGATTCGCAACGACGATTTATAGCGCAACACAGCTTTGCAATTTTGGAACAGTGTTGCAACCATTTGAAACGATGTCGCAACAATGTTGCAACTCTGTGTGGCGCTAAAAATCGTCGCCGCGAATCGTCCCGTGTAACATTACCTTAAGTACTGTTGGCGCAAACTTTCCATGACTGAGGTATTAATAATTCTATATTTATGTATCAGATATAATCACCAGCCGGTGACCAAAATGTACACTGTTGTATACCCATGTATTTCAGAATTCTATATTGGGCAGCATGACATGCCAGGATACAACACCTTCTCGTGCTATATAGAGGGCCAACAATACTTCCTGTGTGCAGAGAATAACGAAGTGTTTCTGATGGTAAGTAACAATACGAGCTAAGTAAAATGGCTTAATGTAAGGACAACGTTAACTGAATTCCAAGGTGGAAGTTAAGTTTAGTTCATCTTACGCATACCCCGACAGATTTTATGGCGAAAGGTCGAAGTACTTTTCTGTAAACCTTGCATTTTTTAGAGTTTACAACTGAAGCAAATTCCCCCACAAAATCGAGTATTCCTCTTTTAACCCAGCTATATAGGGTTGCTAAATGGAATTTGAAAGAACGGAGTTGAAATGGCTTCTCTGCTACTTTGCTCTTCATAATACTCGAGATCATGGTGGAAAATTATCGAACGTGATGATCTATTTTTTGCGCAGAAAAACACAGTCTCTATGGTTTACACGGCCTAATGCCAGTGACTCACAAAGCCACTCTTTTAAATCGATACATAATATGACACAGTAACGTCATTTTATCATGTTTATCACGTTCTTTTGTGCTTTCAATATAGAGTTCCTCCGATAGCGAGCCTACTGATGCCAGGTTCTTGTTCCACGTTGAAAAAGCCAGTAACGTTTTCTGCAATATAAAGTCGGCTGTTAATCCAGAAATGTTTCTGGTCAGTGATGAGTCAGGCAAGGCAGCCATGAGGCGGAAAAAGGGCCGTACAACCTACGACAGACAAGCCTGGTTTCGATTTTTAGCAGACGGTGACATGGTAACGACTCCAGTTGGTGCAGAAAGCATCTTTAAAGCCAAAACGTTTGAAATCCAGGAGGCTGTTTCTTGTAATTAAAGAGGAAAACGAATAGTCCTCAACAAGATCCTGAAGTAAATGTTTCGCAATTAGCAACCCTGTAAGCGGTGGTTATTTTTCGAGATAGGTTAAAACGTAACACAAAAAAATCAGCCTCGTGGACATTGTAGCTTAAAAATGTGCCAATATTTTTTGATAAGGTTTCAAGATCTAGTCGCTTTTAATAATAGCTTGTAAATAAATTTAAGTAGATAAACTGTTAAGATATTATTTAATGTTCAGCATTTTCTTTTCTGGAATGGTTACTATTTTTTTCATACTGAGAAATGTAAAAAGAATCACCGAGCGCATGAATATTTTTTTAAGCTGGCCAAAAAGCAAATGTATATAGTGTCGTCTGCTCTCTCTAGCTGTAGTATAAACCTTTAAGCTACTGAGATTTCTACATTTAATAAAATTGTATAACGAAGAGTATTTAATTTATGTTGAGCAAACATACTTTCCTCAGTGACATGACAGGAAGTATTTATATTATAAGTTCATGGTCAGTTTCAAGATTAATTAGCCATTTCCAATCTGCTACAAGCAGTGCATATGTTGTACTCAAAGAGTACTGTACATGTATTTCTATGGAATACTTAATAGCTGTGTTAAAAAATAAAGATAGAACATCTTCATTTTAAAAAATGGCTGTCAATGTGACTTATTCCTTACTATGGATAGTGAATAACCTGTACCAGTATCAGGTTCATAAAAAGTCGCTAGAATCTCTTCGGTTATGTTATTTTAATTAAACTCGTCAATGACCTCAAAGCGAAATGAAGTATTCTCAGCCATTTTTGCTCGTACTGGAAAGTCTAAAAGAAAGCGATTCGATAAAAGGGAAAATAAGGAGCGCATTATGGGCTCCTGGGAAAATGAAGTGTTACAGTTTTGGTTAAATCATTTACTGAGTTCAGAGGAGTGGGACTCCAAACAAATGGCAGGGGCGTAGCCAGGTTTTTTTCAGAGGTACGCACAACTTACCAAATGTCCCTGTAATACATATATCCCTGACTAGTACATTTCAGTGTGAGTATTGTCAATGTTTTACATTCAAAAGATCTAAAATGTACTAGTCATGAAGGTATGTATAGTGCGCATTATTTTGGAAAAATTAGCATAACGTCAAAACAGTGAATGTTGTAACGCAGATTTTTGACCGGTTCGTAGGATAGGTTTGTCTTGAAATTTTAAGGTGTTGCAGTGAATCAATCTTAATGAAAGTTTCAGAAGAGATTTAAAAAAAATTCGTTCGAGTCGTTTCGGAGATATACCAGAAAGCGCTAAAAGTCCAAATTCTGAATGAGGTTGCACTTTATACAGGTGGTGAGAAAACAGGTTAGTTTTCAAGATCCGGCAAAGTACACCGAAATTTCCTAGCATCGAAATATGATATTAAGCAGCATTTTGACGCTACTTAAGAATAATTTGAGTCATTTATAACGTTTTTATTAAATAATCTATCACGGCTATTGAAAATTTAAGGTTTGAAATATATTTTCGTTTTAGTCCAATTCAAACATACAGAATTTTCTACTTCTTACGGAGATTATTTGCTAATCACTCTCAAAGTTTTTTGGTTTATTGTTGTCATAGTGATATTGATTTTACTTAAAACTACATTTTCACAAATTTCAATCCATAGCCAATTACTGGTGAAAATTTTATAGCGATCGGACAAGGAAAAAACACTTTAAAGGCGATTGAAAAATATCGGTATTGCCTCTGAAAAACTGTATCGTGGATTTGTTTGCAATAGTTTTGAACTCACTGTTTGAAGGAAATACCAACTTTAACGGGAGCTTCGCTTTAAGCTCTGGCTAAATCTATATATTAACAAGACCAAAGACTAGTGAACCACAACAGTAATTCTCATTTAACCCACCACAGGGTACGTACAGATCTCTGGATAAAAAAACCAAAGGCTTTCTCCAGACTTTTTTCCAAAATAATTTCTTTTTTTAGGACTCAAGGTTATCAAATAGTTGATCAACAGAGACCTGGAAAAACGTAGGAACCAAGTTTTCCTCATGATGTCGTGGCTACGGCCGACCGAGATCGAATACGATTTGAAAAAGGGGAAAAAAATTACTACCTTATCGTAGCTTTGAATGAATAACTCCAGACGTTCTACCATTTTTCCAGATTTTAACTATATTTTCTCGAACTAGAAGAAGACATCACGTCTTTTTACGCATTCAACGCACTAAAAATCTAGAAACACTAAAAATGTAAGAATGAAAACTAAAAGTCTTGAGATATATTTCGCATCTTCGAGCCTCCTCAGTCATTTATAATAGTAATAATAATAACAATCGTCCTCTGAACGGTTTTCACCATTAATTTCTCAAGTGAGGGCCGAGGAAAGTGTTCACATCAAATATGTGCAGGTAAATTTCAAACTAGTCGGAAGGCATATATATAATGAAGAGAAGGAAATAACAATTCGCATCCAAATGTTTAAAAACATTACGACATTGTTGTACCTGTATTTTCAAATAAAACGTGCATTAACTCTAAAAAAGAGCAAGAAAAAGTACTTCACGGGGAGTCTCCGGTCTGACAATTTCATTTCCAATTGCTGCTAACTAGCTGCATGGAATTAGAAAATTTGACTTGGCACTTTATCAGGACATAACCAGCCTAGAAATGTAAATATTCCTACAAAATTTGGTGCTTGTATCCAAAATCGCATATTTCTGAAGCTAAGCCGCTGGACTATAACACATCGGGAACCGTTCAGATGGGATTATAAAGGCTTAACTCTGTACCTTAATGGCAGCTTTAATTTCTCTGTTGTAGCTATCAATGTTGCATGACGAACAGAAAAAACTCAGACATTCACTGAAACATGCTAATTTTTAAGAACAAAGAACTCTAATAAGCAGCAAAAACATTCAGGAGTTCTTATACCTGATGAAACAAAAAAATTGAAAAGGATGAATCATTTTTTTTTTTTTTGCTTTTAGAACACATGATGATACTTATAGTGGCTTGTACAAAAAAGTACACCAAACCAGAAAAGACAAAAACCGGCTTCCTTGATTAGAACAATCTTCGGCTACAAGGAGAAGAGAACTGAATCAACACGAAAAATTTCATTTTCTGATAGACATTTCTACTCGCCTCAAACAGCTTTGGCCGTAAATGACAATTTTTGCAATTTTGTTAGTTGTTAATTCCGGATATTTCGTTTTCCTCTTAGTTCTTTCTAACTACAGCATTGATATGTAATAAAAAGCCCCCCCAAAATACGTTTTTTTAACGAGCGATCAGAGACGCTCAGTACTAGTAAAATTGGTTTTAACTCAAACTGCGAAGCAGGGATTAGAGAACATGATTTCAAACCTTTGTGTACTAGCATTGCTGTGACTTTCATTTCGTTTAAGCTCCGGCGTGTGACTTTTTTTGCTATTTTGGGAATCCCAAGCTTAAATTTCTATTTATAACTTCCGGTGATAAATGGAAATAAATACAACCATCGTGGAGCACAAATTCAAATTTATCTTGTGGTCGCCTGTTAAAGTAGAAAAGCCAAGTTAAACGTTCAACGGTTCAAGTCAAAGAAAACCTGCCACAAAGATGTCGTCACCAGTAATATAAATTGTCAGAGAAACAAAAGAGGTATGAAAGAAGTACAGCAAATGAGTAAGCTTACTTTCTAACCACCTGCTTCACATTGAGTAACAATCACCAGGTATTAGGCGAAGGTCTCAATAGGGGTGGTACCTTTGCCAGGTGACAGTTAATTTTTTCTAGTTTTGATGGTTGACGGTTATTATGTGGAAACCTAGTCAAGAATTTACCGTAATGATTCGATTTAGCGCCCGGGGCGCCTATTGACTTTTGCTACCTCAAGCGAGGGCGCTTATTCGAGACAGGGTGCTTATTTTATTTTATTTTTTTTTTTGACAAACAACCGAATGTTCAAAACAAAACTTTACTGAATATTTCTTACAAAAGGGACAATAACAGAAACTGTAACAATAACAAATATACGATCTATGTTCAGTTAAAGTGATAAACTCTAAGACCATTGTTTTTTTTTAATGTGGCATTACCGTTTGTTTGTGAGCAATTAAGGTGTTTCGATATAGTTTTTCAGAGGCCATACCGATATTTTTCAATAGCTTTAAAACTGATTTTGTCCTTGTCTGATCGCTATAAAATTTTCACAAATGATTGACTATAGATTGAAATTTGTCAAAATGTAGGTTTTAGTAAAATCCATATTACTATGACAACAATAAACAAAAAACCTTGAAACTGATGAAAACGCCTACTTTTGCGCGATCTAGACCCGCTTCTGAAAATCAAGCATTAGGAACTTAAAGTTTGGTGTTTAGCAAATAACCTCCATAAGAAGTAAAAAATTCTGTATGTTTGAATTCAACTAAAACGAAAATATGTTTCAGACCTTAAATTTTCAATAGCCGTGATAGATTATTTTACTTAAAACTACATTTTCATAAATTTCAATCCATAGCCAATTACTGGTGAAAATTTTAAAGCGATCGGAGGAGGAAAAAACCACTTCTAAGGTGTCGAAACACCTTAAAGGAAGATGAACCTCACTTGATATATACGTACCCGTATGCTAATATAGGGGCACTTAGCAGAATAAGGGCGTTTATTGGAATGAGGGCGCTTAATGAAATAGAGGCGCTTATTAAGAAAAACACCTTCGAAGGGGCGCGCTTACTCGAAAGAGGGCTCTTATTGGAAGGAAGGCGCTAAATCGAATCATTACAGTAAATAAATAGTTCTGTACAAATCAATATTATCTGTTGTGTTTCAGAGGTTGTCTGGACCTTTTACTCATAAAATGTCGAAGTATTTTGAAAATGTAAGGATTTGTAATGTTTGGAGAGAGTTGTTTTAAAAACATGGGAAGAAGCTTTTCTTGTTTAGAGATCCTTCAGATCAGCTGAAATAGTGAGTTTGAAATACCTGGAAACTTTTTACCGTTAATATTTATCTGCAATTTTGACAGTCGACATCAAAAGCGGCGGAGAGGAAAATTTAGAAATATTAAGGAAAGAGGCAACTGGAAAATGGATCCATTCTTTAATGTATTTTGTATTTAGATACGTTATGTTTCTCTTCTCAACAGATGGAACTCACCTGGGCGAAGAACATGGAATGTAAAGTCATAATGGCGAATGTTCGACAATACGCAGGAGGAGCTTATTTAAAAGCTGTTACAAAGAAGGGTCATGAACGGGAAGCAAGGATTACTGTGGAATTTACGGGAAACGCTTATGAGGAAACAACAGGTATTTTGAATATATGGACATACGAGTAAGACAAGTTTATGCACCCGTTTTCTTTCTTTGTTTGTTTTTTTTTCGTGCATATTCAGTGCTATTTCAATCGTCACCGTTTCATTTGATAGTGAAGGCAGCGACAAAATGTCCTCATTTGGATCAAAGTTTATACTTTTCGTTTTTGGCAGCAAAATTTATTGAAGCGAATCACGATGACAAAAAAAGCCAGTACGTTAAGGGATGGGAAACTTATTGATCTCGCGAAATTGAATTCATATGACTTGTTTTCCCGCCAAAAATATCACTAATTAAAAGTAACAGCTTCCTTTGTTTTGACCAACTTTGTCGACTTTCATAGTAACAAGATGACGCAAACGACTGTGTAGAGGAATGAAAACATTTGGTCATAAGAATCTGCTCCACGATATCTTATAATAAGAATTGGCTCCTTTTCTTAAGGAGGGATTGGGTATCCATTGTGTATGAGAAAATTTGATCCAGTTCTAGGCAATTTAGCAAAGAGTACTGGGAAGTGCTAGCGATCACTACGCTAGCTCTCGATGTTTTTTATCAGAAATCGAACGAGTAAGATTTCTGGCATGCGTAAGAACTGTTCGCGCGATTTTTCCATGACTGAAGTACTTCTATATTTATGTATAATTCTATATTTATTTATTTATTTATTTATTTATTTATGTAATTACGCATGTCAGAAATCTCGTTCGTTCGATTTCTGACATGCGTAAAGGTGATGTTACACGAGACGATTCGCAACGACGATTTATAGCGCAACACAGCTTTGCAATTTTGGAATAGTGTTGCAACCATTTGAAACGATGTCGCAACAATGTTGCAACTCTGTGTGGCGCTAAAAATCGTCGCCGCGAATCGTCCCGTGTAACATTACCTTTAGTACTGTTGGCGCAAACTTTCCATGAATGAGGTATTAATAATTCTATATTTATGTATCAGATATAATCACCAGCCGGTGACCAAAATGTACACTGTTGTATACCCATGTATTTCAGAATTCTATATTGGGCAGCATGACATGCCAGGATACAACACCTTCTCGTGCTATATAGAGGGCCAACAATACTTCCTGTGTGCAGAGAATAACGAAGTGTTTCTAATGGTAAGTAACAATACGAGTTAAGTAAAATGGCTTAATGTTAGGACAACGTTAACTGAGTTCCAAGGTGATGGAAGTTAAGTTTAGTTCATCTTACGCATACCCCGACAGATTTTATTGCGAAAGGTCGAAGTACTTTTCTGTAAACCTTGCATTTTTTAGAGTTTACAACTGAAGCAAATTCCCCCACAAAATCGAGTATTCCTCTTTTAACCCAGCTATATAAGGTTGCTAAATGGAATGTGAAAGAGCGGAGTTGAAATGGCCCCTCTGCTACTTTGCCCTTCATAATACTCGAGATCATGGTGGAAAATTATCGAACGTGATGATCTATTTTTTGCGCAGAAAAACACAGTCTCAAAGGTTTACACGGCCTAATGCCAGTGACTCACAAAGCCACTCTTTTAAATCGATGCAATTAATATGACACAGTAACGTCATTTTATCATGTTTATCACTTTCTTTTGTGCTTTCAATGTAGAGTTCCTGCGATAGCGGGCCTACTGATGCCAGGTTCATGTTCCACGTTGAAAAAGCCAGTAACGTTTTCTGCAATATAAAGTCGGCTGTTAATCCAGAAATGTTTCTGGTCAGTGATGAGTCAGGCAAGGCAGCCATGAGGCGGAAAAAGGGCCGTACAACCTACGACAGACAAGCCTGGTTTCGATTTTTAGCAGACGGTGACATGGTAACGACTCCAGTTGGTGCAGAAAGCATCTTTAAAGCCAAAACGTTTGAAATCCAGGAGGCTGTTTTTTGTAATTAAAGAGGAAAACGAATAGTCCTCAACAAGATCCTGAAGTAAATGTTTCGCAATTAGCAACCCTGTAAGCGGTGGTTATTTTTCGAGATAGGTTAAAACGTAACACAAAAAAATCAGCCTCGTGGACATTGTAGCTTAAAAATGTGCCAATATTTTTTGATAAGGTTTCAAGATCTAGTCGCTTTTAATAATAGCTTGTAAATAAATTTAAGTACATAAACTGTAAAGATATTATTTAATGTTCAGCATTTTCTTTTCTGGAATGGTTACTATTTTTTTCATACTGAGAAATGTAAAAAGAATCACCGAGCGCATAAATAGTTTTTTTAAAGTGGCCAAGAAGCAAAGGCATAATCCTACTTAGTATATACACACTCAGTGATCTTGGTGATTTAAGCAATCTGATTGGTTCGCTACCTCGGACTATTCGACAATATTCACCTCCTAGCGAGTGGATAATGTGAGAGCTCGGTTTTTTTCCCATTTTCTTAGAGAAAGATCTTTTAGAAGTCGACAAAATCCTAGGGTTGACTTTTTTTCAGGCAAGAAAATACTTCGAAGGATTCAAAACGGCGTTTTTCCATTTACTGTTGTTGGGTTTTGTGCTCGATGGATTGTTTAAAACTTTCCCGTTTATTCGCCTAGAAGAGGCCGTTTCGTGAACTCAACGTTTCCTAACAAGAAAAATTTGGCCCAAAAACGAATTTTATTTATGACAAACAAATATGAAAGCAAATGTTTGCAGAAATTCTACGTTTCAAGTAAACACGAGAAAAATGCTACATGAAGACGACGTCTTACCTCGAGGAACCGAATCGCCATTTTTGTCGGCACTTCATGCAAAGAACGACACAACAAACCTTTTCGGCTATAAACTTGGCGAGTCAAGAGAAAACAACAAAGCTCTTCTTTTCTTTTCAGGTAAGGAAACAATTCAAACTTTTAGCGGTTCCATTTAAGTCATTACGCTGTTGTTTGCGAAGTGATAAGCTTGTGAATTGCCCTGTTTGAAAATTCTACAAAAATCTAGCTAAATCTATTTTTAAACTGTCGCGTGTCTAGCTGACCTGATCTGTCAATCAAATCGTACTTTTGAATGGTTTCCTCTCTGATTTTGTTGAGATCACTTCGTGTGTATTTACTAAAACAATTATTCTTTTCAATCTCGGTGAATAGTGGCTTTAGGAATATTTACCTCGCCACTTTGTGGCTCGGTAAATATTTTGCCACTATTCACCTCGATTTCAAAGAATAATTGTTAAATGTATATAGTGTCATCTGCTCTCTCTAGTTGTAGTATAAACCTTTAAGCTGCTGAGATTTATACATCTTTCTTTTTAAGGAGCATCATGTTAATAAAATGGTATAACGAGGAGTATTTAATTTATGTTGAACAAACATACTTTCCTCAGTGACATGCAGGCAGGAAGTATTTATATTATAAGTTCATGGTCAGTTTCAAGGTTAATTAGCCATTTCCAATATGCTACAAGCAGTGCATATGTTGTACTCAAAGAGTACTGTACATGTATTTCTATGGAATACTTAATAGCTGTGTTAAAAAATAAAGAAAGAACATCTACATTTAAAAAATGGCGGTCAATGTGACTTATTCCTTGCTATGGATAGTGAATAACCAGTACCAGTATCAGGTTCGTAAAAAGTCGCTAGAATCTCTTCGGTTATGTTATTTTAATAGACCTTGTCACGGTTTTCGACGCCATCTTGACGAGTAGGCAAACGCGTGAGAAATTACAGTGTTTGAGAATCTAATGTCGAATAATTTCCGTAAAACGGCTGTTATGAAAAAAATATCAATTGTAAACTAAAGCTACAAAGCAAAGGATTGTCCTAAAATATTTGGGGGGTGTACCTGTGCTTAAATTTCTCCACAGGCTTGCTTTAGTTTTTCCATATATTTGTCTGTAATTTTCCCGGGACTTTCTTACAGACAAATGTATAGAAAATTTTAAAAAGTGGTTCTAGGTCTTCTAGAGCTTGTAACGCCCTCAAATTTTTTCGGGAGAATCCTTAGGAGTAGACCTTTAGTTTACAAATCACAGTTTTTTCAAAGCAGCCGTTCTACGGAAATTACTACTCGTCAAGATGGCGTCGAAAACCGTGACAAGGTCTATTGAACTCGTCAATGACCTGAAAGCGAAATGAAGTATTCTCAGCCATTTTTGCTCGTACTGGAAACTGTAAAAGAAAGCGATTCGCTAAAAGGGAAAATAAGGGGCGCATTATGGGCTCCTGGGAAAATGAAGTGTCACAGTTTTGGTTAAATCATTTACTGACTTCAGAGGAGTGGAACTCCAAACAAATGGCAGGAGCGTAGCCAGGTTTTTTTTCAGAGGTACGCACAACTTACCCCCTGTAATACATATCCCTGACTAGTACATTTCAGTGTGAGTATTGTCAATGTTTTACATTCAAAATATGCGATAAATTCAAACTAAAATGTTCTAGTCTTGGAAAAATTAGCATAACGTCAAAACAGTGAATGTTGTAACGCAGATTTTTGACCGGTTCGTAGGATAGGTTTGTCTTGAAATTTTAAGGTGTTGCAGTGAATCAATCTTGATGAAAGTTTCAGAAGAGATTTTAAAAAAATCGTTCGAGTCGTTTCGGAGATATACCAGAAAGCGCTAAAAGTCCAAATTCTGAATGAGGTTGCACTTTATACAGGTGGTGAGAAAACAGGTTAGTTTTCAAGATCCGGCAAAGTACACCGAAATTTCCTAGCATCGAAATATGATATTAAGCAGCATTTTGACGCTACTTAAGAATAATTTGAGTCATTTATAACGTTTTTATTAAATAATCTATCACGGCTATTGAAAATTTAAGGTTTGAAATATATTTTCGTTTTAGTCGAATTCAAACATACAGAATTTTTTACTTCTTTCGGAGATTGTTTGCTAAACACCAAACTTTAAGTTCCTAGTGTTGGAATTTCAGTAGCAGGTCTAGATCACACAAAATTCGGCTTTTATCACTTTCAAAGTTTTTTGTTTATTGTTGTCATAGAAATATTGATTTTACTTAAAACTACATTTTCACAAATTTCAATCCATAGCCAATTACTGGTGAAAATTTTATAGCGCTCGGGCAAGGAAAAAACCACTTTAAAGGCGATTGAAAAATATCGGTATTGCCTCTGAAAAACTGTATCGTGGATTTGTTTGCAATAGTTTTGAACTCACTGTTTGAAGGAAATACCAACTTTAACGGGAGCTTCGCTTTAAGGTCTGGCTAAATCTGTATATTAACAAGACCAAAGACTAGTGAACCACAAAAGCAATTCTCATTTAACCCACCACAGGGTACGTATAGATTTTTGGATAAAAACCCAAGGCTTTCTCCAGACTTTTTTCCAAAATAATTTCTTTTTACAGGACTCAAGGTTATCAAATAGTTGATCAACAGAGACCTGGAAAAACGTAGGAACCAAGTTTTCCTCATGATGTCGTAGCTACGGCCGACCGAGATCAGATACGATTTGAAAAAGGGGAAAAAAATTACTACCTTATCGTAGCTTTGAATGAATAACTCCAGAGGTTCTACCATTTTTCCAGATTTTAACCATATTTTCTCGAACTAGAAGACATCACGTCCTTTTACGCATTCAACGCACTAAAAATCTAGAAACACTTAAAACTGTAAAAATAAAAACTAAAAGTCTTGAGATATATTTCGCTCTTCGAGCCTCCTCAGTCATTAAGAGCGAATGATATCTCAAGACTTTTAGCTTTTATTTTCACAGTTGCTAGATTTTATGTGCGTTGAATGTGTAAAAAGACGTGATGTCTTTTTCTAGTTGGAGTTATTCTAACACATTCCTGGCCTTCGCGTTCAGAATTGTTTAGAAATAACTATATTTTCCGACTTTTTACAGGTCTGGATTATTGGTTTACGAATTTCAAGACTTTTTCAAGAATTCAGGACTCTGTACGAACCCTTCCACCACCCCTTTGCCTGATCAAAACAAAGACGAAACAGCTGGACTGCTTTCCTTACAATTTTAATCAATTTACACTTGTACAAAAACAAATTAAATAAAAGATACATTCATTATATTAGAGACTTGCATTACACCGCGGCCTAAGCCTAAAACAAAAAAGAAGATATTCTGTCCTTTCAGCTTAAAATTATTATTCACAATGAGTCAGCTAATAACACATCGGCTACACTGTGTCTGAAAGAAACTTGCATGAATAATTATGTAGATCAATTCAGGTTTCTGGGAAACTGCCTACCTACCCCTCCCCTAATCCAACATTTTGCCCTTAGGGGAGGGTTAGGTGGGCAGTTTCCCAGGAGGCTGTCCAGTTGCCTGTTATGTTTCTGTTTCTAGAATTTCTAATAAAATACATTGGGCTGCCAAGGGGCAAGTCTTTCAGAGAAAAAATTGAGTCAAGTTGCAGAGGCGCAGTTTTGCAGGCCACCTCCAATGCCAACCCCCCCTTCCCCATTAAAAAAGTACACCAGAATAATGGTCCTTTCTTTGTTAATTGATGTGTGCACGGAATTTTCTGCACTTATTTTGTGACATGAATCATTTCTAGGAAATACTACACTCCTCAAAGGAGTTCACAACCTATAACAGTTTTTACTGATTATCATCAGATAAAAATATAGGTGGAGGAAAACAAGTTACTTAAGTTATACTTGTCAGAATTCTTTAGTCTTTAGGTTGGTCAGTAATTGCCTGTCCACATAACTTTACTTGAAGGTATTTATCAAACAGTATCATCTGCAAGACATAAAACTCAAGGAAGTTAATCATGTTAATGGATGAAATTCTACATTTAACAACCTGAGGGCAAGGACATGAGCAGAGCAAGGTCAGGCCAAATAGAAAGGAAAAAAAGTAACTGCACAAAGCCTTTGATTTGCCATGGTGAACGGCAGCATGAGTCACCCTTAAATTTTGCACATGACGAAAATCCACTCACATCCAAGGTGTTGAAAAAAATTGAAGTTTTCATTGGCTATTTAGTAGAGACTTGGATTGCTCAAAAGAAAAACTAGAAGTATACAGTCAACTCTTGCCAAACGGACACCTGTCTAATAACCTGCCATCAGGCGGTCTTCTTCCTGAAAACAAAAGAACACCTGATCCGCGTAGGTTACCTCTCTAAAATGGGCAACTCCCGACTGCTTTTCAGTCATTTTACTGTCGGTAACATATCTCCCTACTCTTTAAGATGGACAGTTAGAACTGCATACCATTGTGCCATGTTCATCTTAGAGAGAGCTACTATTGACCGTAGAATCAATTACTACACATAATTACATAAATGTAACCCATAACGGTAATTATAAGAACCTACCTAAACAGGCCCTTGAAATTTGGAGCATTAAAATGGCAAATTTCTGCCAGCAGGTTCTTAAACCACTAGGTTCTTACATGCGGGTTTTTACTGTTACAGCTAGACATCTTGAGTCAAAACTGCACTTACCCTGGGTAAGTACCATGTAGATTTCTTTTTCCCTCTGTCTCTTATTTATTTACTCATTTTGATTTACAGTATATTAAAACTATCTGATTTGCTCTCACCCACCTAGATTAGCCATGCTATTTGCCAGTAGAGCTGTTTGTAAATTCTCCTCTTTAGTACTGAAAATATTATACACTATAATATACACTTACCATGGTACCACCATCTTGTTTTCTTGGGATTTTTATGACAAGTTTTTACATACCAATTATTATCAGGGGGAAGTTTCTGAAAGAAAGACAACAATATTATTATACCAGTATCTCCATAAAATTCCTAACAGGGCTCGTTAGGAGCAAATGTATGAAAATGTAGTCAGCTCTTAAAATATTCACTTTAATTTTTCTCTTGGATTTGTATATTTAGTGGGGCTGAGACTCCAAGTATGTACATTTTCACTTAAACATCCATTGCTTGGGACTTACAGGTGTTGCATTCAATGTCAAGCTCATGGCATCAGCATATATCCTGTGGAACTATGACATTTTAAATTACAAACATCGGTGCATGGAGCAAGGCTTAATATAAAGTATTGACTCTTCGACTCAGTTGATATCAAATTCGGCCTTTGATTGACAAGTATGCAGCACAAAAGACAAAATTACAAGGAGAATCTAGCAGTTGAAAAGAATTAAGTCACTTGTTTTTTTTTTCAACCACATTTAATCAATGATCACGGCGGTATAAAAAAAAAAGTGAGAAAGTCTTTAATTGACAATATGTAATTTGTTTAGAACAACATCAGTGAAAATAATGAAAAAAAAGCACTTTATTTGATAACAATGTATTTAGCACGTAAGTACTAATTGACTGCCCTTTTACTTGGTCATCCAAGCCATGCAAAGGTCTAGCCATTTGTAGGACAATGGCAGAACATCATCAGGTATTTTAAGACCCTGACTGAGTATTGGTGTGGCCTTGGGAATTGAACCCACAACCTCCTGCTCTGCAATCAAGGGTTCTACCAACTTGGCTAATCCTGCCACATACAGTCTTGTGGATCAAGAAAAAGCTCTATAATATCTAGCCCTTTTCGTCCCTCAATAAAACATCTCACCTTTTCTTGACAACTACTTAACATGCTGACAATACTGAGACAAACAGACTCAACAGAGAGCGCAGGTGACCAATCATCTGTTAGGATTGACAAGCAGATATGCCCATTACTATACACATGAGGGTGTACTGGAATATTGGGACCTCCAAAGATAACCTGCAACAAGATGTTCATAAAAAATCTACTTAACAGGCTCTTTGCAGCTTGCAGTGACACAATGCTTGATTCAAAGCACAGGCATGCTTAGGGGGTAATTACATGAGACCGGGAAGAACTCAGGCCGGTGCAAATTTGTAATTTTTGCAGTCCTTTACATGAGACCGGGACGAAACACTTCGTTGAGTACAAGAGACCAGGAGAAAAACAGGAGATTCTTGTAGCTATATAACTTTCTTAAGTCGATCTGTATTTAATATATTATTCACTAACTGTCCTAACTGGTACACAATTTATGCCTATTAAGACAGTGAGTAGAGAACCGTAGATTTTACTGCTCCCAGAAAATTGTAAACTTTATCTAATGCTCATCTGGTGGCATGTTAAATGCATATGTTTCGGTTAATGTGAGGGATAGCACCATTTTGAGATGCTGTAAAAACATATATTCAATTAAAGCTACTTCCAAGTCTTGTTAACAGTTATTCATAGCAGTGTTCTTACTTTGCTAAAAAAAGCAAAAATGATGGAGCCATGCAAAGAGACATGCTATTTATGGACCCGGACTGAGTTTCATTGCCGTTTTACATGAGAACAGTATAGTCTTAGACTGGTACGCAAATAACTTGTGTCGGGTCAGCGACCGACACAAAGTCAGCCCGCTCTGAGTTCGTTTTAAGGCCGGTCCCATGTAAACGCAAGAAAAGAAATGTATGGAGAGCGGTACGGACTCATGCCGGTCCGAGTTCGTCCCGGTCTTATGCAATTACCCCCTTAGATTGGGACTATGTATGCTAGGTGAGCTATTTTGCAAGTAAGTCTATTAGAATGCTGAGACCTGAATCTATGCAAGTGTGCTTTTGCTAGCATTGGACGATTCCAGAAAATATCCATACCATACCACGGAAGGCTTTTTGGAATTCCAAGGGCAAGGAGGGGTTCTTTGAACTGGAAATCCGAAGGCAGGGGGGTTTGCTTACGACTGGAATTTTGAAGGCAAGGAGGGGTTTAATATCTGGAATTTTCACAGCAGACAGACAATAATGTCTTCCTTGAAAACGCTTATTTTATGAACTTAATCAGTTTGCAAATAAACAAAACGTGGGTTGTACATGTACATCACTCTCCAGAGGCCTTAATGCTACAAAACATTCTTTTTTCTCTTGTGAAGACAGCCTCATAAATTGCTTTGTCCATTCAATGCGAAACATGGTTTTTTAACCAAAGATGCCATTTTAATTTTTGAAGCTTGTGGGATTGGTAGTGAGTGTGCTGACCCCGAAGGATTCAAGATGGCGGAAATAAAAATACACTTAATTGTAATATTTTCCGTGTGGACACACGTTCATCACAAGATATTCTTATTTTAATGTTCTGTACTAGTTTGCTGCAATATTAAGTTAATGAAGGTTGCATCTGTTGAACAGCGGTAAAAAGATAACTTCCATTTTTTTTTCAAAATTTCATTCCAGAGTTTCTAGAGTCAGAATGACTCCCTCTGTAACTAGCTGTACTGAAGTACAGTTCTAAGTAGAGTCATTTAAAATATTTTAGTGTAAAATAAGCCAAATTTGGCATATTTACGAACCCTGCCGGGAATTCTGAAGGGTTGTCAAATGAATGGAAAATCTGAATGGGAGTTGGGGGGGGGGGGGGGGGGGGTTAATGTAAGGCGTCTGTGGTATGGTATGGATATTTTCCAGAATCACCCATTTAGTACAAAAGCTAACAGTGAAAATACTGGATACATTTGTAGTTTGTGAGTAAAATAGCTTGGTAAGCCAAAAAGGAATACTAGTACTGATCTATTTAAAACTTCATCCTAAGCTAAAGGCTGTCTTAGTCCTAGTACCCCCATGTTTGATATTTACAAATAGCATCACAAGTTTTGATGCCAACCAACAAAATGAGAGATTAAAAAGAATATAAGAAATGAATAGGCTTTCTAGCTGTGTTTAGCTAATTATTAGCCACAATTGGCAACAAAATTGTTGAGACATGTACTTAAACAGGTAACTTCAGAGAACAAAAGAATCCACACCCCTCCCCCTCCCCTCCATCCAAAGTTGGGGTGTTTGTTGTTTTCTTTAAGTAGCTCGGACAGCTGCACAAAATTGCATGGAGGGAATGGGGAGGAAAAGCTTTAGTATCCCCTTTTGAAGCCATTAAAACGGCAGAAAGCCCTTTTAGGGCGAAGTGTCCTAACTAATTTTGTCGCCGATTGTAGAAAGCCAACTTTGAGGTGATTGAAACAAAGCACTTTACTTTTTATTAGTGTTGGACTGTCTAAAAACCAGGGTTTGTATGAAAAAATTGCTGTACAATGAGGCGTGTGGTTCAGCGACTTTTTCCATTTTGCTACATGTGGTATTTTCTCCGTTATTCAAACCAACACAAAATCACACTGCTAAGAGTAAAAAACCCAAAAACCTTGGTATACCCACTATGAGCTTTTATATAGCTGCTTTTCCGAAAGTGGAAAGAAGCACAAACAAAACTTGCTGTTAAATGATAATTTGCAAGTATTATCATTCAGTGAAGGATGATTTATCATTACACTTTTTACCTCTGGTGATTCAAATGGGTATCTTGATCCAAATTTAAACTCAAGTTGAAACTTTTCTCCATCATATAATGTACCTAGCAAGAAAAAAAAACAGAACCTTACATGACTGTTATAGAGTTTCAAGGATGCAACTTACCTCAGTATTGACAAGTCAGATAAAAAACTGATAAACAGCACTCAATCAAACTCTGTAATAAGACCAATCAATCATCAATCTTAACCCCCAAAATAAGACCAATCTCTACAGAAAGTACATTTGACTGTTAAAAGATACAAGATCAGTACATCTACACGACCAGCATGACAACCTAAGGCCATTCCAAGAGAGGGGGGTGGGAATATTTAGACTTAAACTGCATTTTGGGTATTAAAACTCATAAAACTCCCATTGCATTCAGTTTGATATTTGGATACTTCTATCAAAATAAATTATTCTAGGTTTTTAAATGAACCGTCTGGTTTATTATGAAATGGAAACATTTGAGCCAACACACTTTTCAGGTCCTTTATGATAAGCTGGCCATTTTTGAGTTGACCCAAGTTTCTGCTTCATAGTGAGGCTAAGTGCGAAGTTATTGATTTGAAAATGATTTTTTCATTTTTGTGCAAATAAAACACAAATATTTCACAAGAAAGTTTTTGCACTTAGCCTTGAATTGAAAGTAAGAGTTTTTCGAACTCAGAAATGGTGTATTGTATAATGACTGCGATTTAATTTTTGTCAAAATGTAAACCAAAGACCAAACAATTAACCCTAACAGAACAGAAACAACTTAATTTAAAGCTTTTGGGTGCCACCCCAACAAGGCACTGCCAGATTCTTACCATAAAAAAACTTTTGTCATCGAAACTCTACATCCCCAGTGCAGGACAACTTGTTATAATTTAAACATTACAGAATTCCGCCTATTGAAATGTATCAGCTGTAAAATCTCAGGTCCCATAACTATTTGCGAGCTCACAAGGGATGCTGACGCATGTCGCGTCCCTTGACCCTCTGAGTGAAGTGTTAGCTTATTGTTGCCATGAATCAGAGATAATTTAACTTAAGCAAATCGATAATTTGTCTTCTGATAAGATGATTGCGACAAGCTTGTGAAGGCCATAAGTTAGATAACTCATTGGGTTATTACGTCACCTTCGTTAAATAAAGAATATTGTATTGTATTGTATAGTATTTTATTGTATTGTAAGCTTTAGTGCTACTCTCTGTCTATTTATTAGGAACTGCAATATATAGCTCAACTTGTAAATTACTTTGACTGTATCCAATCTTTTAAGGATTTAAGCCAGGAGAATGTACAGAATGCCAGAAAAACAAATATGAAGTGGAATTGCCGTGCTCAAATTTGTTTTCATCAGTATGCAAATTACCTATTCTTTCGATCAAACTGAAATATCCTGGCATTTTTACGTCTTTTAAATTTTCTTCCCTTCATTATGTATTCTTTTTGTGAAAGTATAATTCTTTCATGGGAATTTATGCTTTCAAAAGGAAAAAACTTTAAAGAAACATTGTGTTTACAACCATGGTAATTCCTGTCTATTTTGCTTCACTTACACTTATAAATATGCAAATTACACTTCATTCCACAGATTTTGCTGGAGACAAAAATGTCTCCTTTGATTTCTTAGGTGCTTGCCTTTCAGACCCCCTTTTTTATTTTGACTATCAGAGTTTTTTAGCTTCGCTTCAGAAGTTTCATTCCAATGTTTTACAGAAGGAAAGATATAAGAAACTCTGTAACTAAATAAAGTCGCGCAACATGCTTTAAGACCTCATAACTTGATCTTCCTTGTATCTTTTATTCTTCTACTGTCTCCAAAACAATCAACATGTTCACCAATTTCCACCTACACATAAGAGGAGACATTTGATTGACAGAAAAATTTGCATTTACTATTGACAATTGTTTCAATAGGCGTGATTCAGTAATGTGAATTATCAAAATTTAGGAGGAGTAGCATGTTGTTTATTTGATTAGTCCCCAGCACATTCTCTGCACCAAAAAGTTACTTTTTGGTAACAAGAAACAATGGCAGGTGCAGCAGTACAACCTGTTACATCTTTAGTGTAGAAATACCACAAATGTGCTGTAACTAGTATAAAATAGCTTAGTTTCAGCGGTATATGATGACTTCCTTCTCATAATAAATTAACTTTTTACATGTTTCCCTTTGAACCTAGAGTCAGCTTATCTACATTAAAGATTCATAACCTAATTGCATAATATCATCTCAAATCGTATCAACCATATTTATTTATCACGTGTAGCAATGAAGCTTGTCGTTGTGTTGACACTCTATATAGGATTCTATCCTTTCACATGAGCACAACTCTTGAGTTTTTCTGAACAGAATATATTACAGAGACGTATTTTGCAATAACGCTGACCTAATTCTTAAAACTGGATCTGGGAGTAGATTAAAAAGTTTATTAATAAAAAGCTTAAGTCAGCTTAAATTGAAAAAAAATTGCATGTAAGCTTATAAGCAGGACTCGTTCTGATTTTTTTATGTAAGAGATTTCTTAGGCAAAAAAAGAAACAAACAAACAATGAAATATTCACCTGGGGCTCCATCTACGTGTATAATCCATCTGAAAGAAAACAAACAAACAAAAAAACGAGAGACTTAGGAGAGGCAACGTTTACGGAAGTGGGTTTAAAAATGCAGAGAAGGTGAATAAGAAAGTAGTATAGTTTTGTCGGACATAACAAAAACCAGGAACCACGTTTTACTGGCTTAAAGTCTCGAAAGATGAACGAGATACTTACGTAGCCAGGTTTGAAGACACTGAATCGCTATCTAGATGCATTCCAGGCGGAGGTTTTTTCTTGATTTCCAACAGCTCCTTCTGTAGTCTTCTCTGCCAAGCCGCCATGTTGTAACTCGAAAACTTTGTTATCGTTGCCTCGATATCGCGTTGCCTCTTAGGCCTAAGCCTTCCCCTCTAAGTCCTCCCCACTACTCGTCCGGCGAAATGAGGTTTGTGTTCTCCTGATCCTTCTCTGGTTTTAATGCAGATCCTTCTATTGTGTGGGTTTTTTGTGAGAAAGGTTTGAGGAGCCAATTTTTTCAGACACGTTTCGGACCTTTTTTTGCCACTGGAGCACATAACGCCTGGCTTGATATCCAGCCGTTTGATTATTTGGGGAAGAGGGGAGAAGTCAGGTTTGTTGCATCTTCGGTGAGCGAGAAGGAATGCGGGCGCACAAAATTAATAGTTATAAATAGAAGAAGGCTGAATGCGCAAAAACCAGTAACTAACCTATAGATAAATTATGAGTAATTCATATTGCATCTCACAAATGAAAATGAAAAAAATATTAATGTGTACAAAATGCTTTGCCAGCTCTGTGAACTATTAAACATGCCTTTATATTCTCGTGGGTTTTTTTTTATATTGAAATACGAGGGTGTGACATATAATTTATACAGGGGTGGAATAACAGATTTTATTTTTAGCTTAGCAAAATGATCGGTACCTGCGACTGGAAATTGAAAGGAAAATTATGAGGAGTTGTAACTGAGCAAAAATTTCACTCGTAAGAAACTGAAATATTAATAAAAATAAATAAAACTGATAAAAAGAAAACGAGCACTTCCGTCTCTGCAGGCTTGTCCCTACTTGCTTGTTAACGATAAAGGCTCTTGTCATGATTTAAAGTAGAGGAGAGTCGCTTTTGCCTGTGAAAACAGCCATATTTCCGGTTGACGCTTCTCTCCACTTCTCGGTGTATGAAACAGAAGCCGCAAAAGGCGTCTGCTCACGGAGGCTAGGCTAGGCTAGGGTTGTATGTTGGAATACACACGCCTTTCTTCCCTTGATGCTATGTATAGGCTTTGAAAAATTGTGCTTGCAAAAGTATCATAATATGTTACTAGCAGTACTCGCACATTTCTAAAATTATGTCAATATTTATGCTAGTTTTTGTAATTTATGCTCAATTTAGCAAAAAAGCTGAAATTATGCGTCTACTTTTTACTTTAAATTTGGTGAACACTCTTCAATAACTACGAAACAAACAAGTAGATGGGATGCACATTTGCCCTATTTGTCTGACACTTAAAAACTTAAACAATAAATGAATAAAGCCATCTTGGGTAACCGACGAAATTATGCCCATGGGATGAGTCATGTGGAAAGAGTCCAGTGTCACTTCCTGTGAAACCCAGGTCCTATGAATGTGACAATAGGAAGAGAAAAAAATTGATTTTGTTGACTTTAATTTGCCTGTAACACTGATCTCGAACCAAAACATTGGTTTCATGATCAGTAAATGACAATTTTGAGACACAAAACAGCCAAGAGCGCAAATCATGCTAGTAGTGCTTTTTTTTTGCAAAATCCTGGCAAAATAGATAACAATTATGCTCGTATTTTAAAAACATTAACCTAGTACAATCTATCAAAGCCTAGCTATGTGGACAAATTTATCGATCTTTATGCCTGGAGCGATTGAGAAACATGTATTCAAAACTGGAGTCAGGGCGGTAAAGCGAAGGCCCAATTTCGTCAAAATTCGCATCGTGCGTTACCCTGCTAGCAGAGTCGCTTCGATCTTTCCTAGATAAGTCGGGAAAGAGGAGCTAAGAGGAAGGCGATCCTCGTGCGTGGAACGTGCGTATAAATCGCACAGCGAGGCAGAAACACGAGTCGGTTTTTTATATCAGCTAGGTAGTCGTGTAGTCGTGTGTATTTTAGTATTTTCCACGTTTTTACCTTAGGAAGTTTTCTTTTTCTTTCTTTGGCAACAAAGAGAGGAAAATTTGTAAAATTTTATACTCAGGTTTTTTCCCCGATCAGTTTGTTGACTTTAGTCAAAGCTTTGTCATTAGTCATATCAGTCTACCGTCTATATATTCTCAAGTGAGAGTTTCTGCCGTTGTTAAACTTTTGATGCTTTCAGTCCATTTTAGGCCGTTATCGATTGTGCGAGCATAACTTTTGGCATAATTCGTCACTACGAGGATAATTTCCCCTTTTTTTCGAAAAAAAGCATTGCTAGCATAATTTGCACTTTCTGCTACGTAGTTTTGCAGAAGAAAATTGTCATTTATTGACCATGCGACCAATTCTTTTGTCACGAGATCAGAGTTACAGGCAAAGTTAACGAACAAAATATTTTTTTTTGCCTGCTTATTTTCACATTCATGGGACCTGGGTCCGACAGAAAGTGACCCACGATTCTTTCTACAGAACTCAACGCATGTGCCTAACTGGCTCGGTTACCCAAGATTGCGATCGCGCGTTTAATTTTAAACTTGTCAGAAAGTTTTGTTCTTTCAGTAGTTCACCTTTTTACATTCACTTATCACTGCCTTTACTTTGCAGGACAGTGATACCCAGGGAATTTATAATGAACTTACCCTGAATTTCAGACCATTACTTCGAGTCGTATATTCTCCCTCAGTCAGTAACGTCGTTACTGAGGGAGTAAAAACCAGAAACCAAACTCGAAGTAAACGTCTGAAATTTAGGCTATAATGAATTATGCACTCGTAAAATTTCTAGAGGCAAATAGGTTAAATGAGTTTGAACTTGTTTGTTGGATAGCTATTGAGGTGTTTTTACCAAATTTAAAGTAAAAAATAGAACTTTAATATCTGCATTATTTTGCATAAAAGAGCATAATATTGAGCATAATTTGAAAAAAAAAACTGCTACTTTTACTCAGAGCATAATAGATAAGCCAGGCTTAGAGCATTTGCAGTGGAAGCCTAAGGCTATGATAACAATTTACGGTATAGCTTTTCGTGCCAAGCCTTTATCAGCAGGTTTAATAATGTTCCAGAGGACCGCTGAACGTCTTTCTTCTTTCTCCTAAAATGAACTTGAGCCTCGACATAGCCACTTAACCAGTTTCGTAAGTAAATTCTTGTGGAACTGGGTTCGCCCGCTTCTCACTAAAACAAAATTTACGCGTCCATAATAGTCAATTTTAACAGAGCATGTTCGATCAAGTTTATGGTCTAACTTTTAAAACAAAATGTGTGATACATTAGCCTGCGTAGCAAGTGTTTCCGTGTAGTTTCGGAGCAAAGAGAGGGAGGACGAGGAATTTTGGCCGCACGAAAAATGAAACGAGAGCCAAAAAATGAAAGAGCGGGGAGGGGAATGGAAGTTTCTTTCCTTTCTTCCCCACCAACCCCCCCCCCACCCCCCCCCCCCCCCATTTTTCGCGCGGTCATTGACTCTCTTTTCTCGTTCTTTGCTCCGAAACTGCACAGAACGCTTGCTACGCAAGCTAGAGTTTTTGTTTTGGCCGCGCGAAAAATGGAACTGGCCCCATTTTTCGCGAGTTTTTTCTTTGCTCCGAAACCGCAAGGAAACGCTCGCTACACAGGCCTGAACATGAAATATAAGCCTTCCTAATTTGGCAGGTATCCACAAAACGCGCGCAGTAAGCCATGATCCATATTTCTTAGACGGAGGGAACCCAAAAAGCCTGCATAGCTGCGGGATTTATCGCCACGCCACAACTATACTTCATTCCACGGTTGCTTGTTGTTTTTGTTACGCCTGCAAAGCCCTGAGAAGAATAGGGACGAGTCAAATTGAGGCCCTGTGCACAAGAATCCCGATATTTTTGAAACCGCATATATATATATAGATATATATATTTTTTACACCATTCGGCCTTCCACTCGAAACTAGTAAATCTCCAGAGTAGGCCCGTCCACACGAATTTGGGTATTAAAACAACTATGCGGTTTCAAAAAATGCCGGATTCGTGTGGACGAGGCCTGACTTCGCCTCACGTGCGTGACGCCCGTGCTGAGTTGTTGTTCTGTTCACTACGCCTGTTGTTTTTCAGTTGTTATTTTGACGTTCCCGTACCTTTTGCTGTCTTAGTTTCGTAAGGTCCCTATAAATTAACATAGAATTTGCCGCGTTTACTTACTTGTTTAAACGTTCCTTGTGTCGCTTTTTCTTCATCTTCCTCTTCTGGTTCTTGGAAAGTTTTGGTTCTAGTTTAGATTCTTGCTCAGAAGCACTTGTAGACTGTGATCCACTCACTGGCCGCGAGTTTGTATTACGTTCCTGGGCAAAATTAGAATTTGTGGTTTCCTTTGGTGTACGTTGTTTTTCTTCTTGTGAAGATGCCGACGCTTTATCTAAAATTCCCTTCTCAGTAACTTCAGGCTGTACATGATATAACGATGTAGATTTCTCGCCCTTTAAGTGCAGGTCGATGTTTGATGAAGCGTATTCTACGAAAAGAAATTATAAGTAGGTTGAGTATGATCGTCTGTCGTGCTAAGGTTTCTGCCGGTTTCACTAATCTAAGAAGCCTGGCATTCGCAGCATTTGATTTTGTACACTGCTCCCTGTCTGTTCTCCAGTTTGTCTTTGTCCTTGACAATAGACCTTGTCACGGTTTTCGACGCCATCTTAACGAGTAGGCAAACGCGTGAGAAATTACAGTGTTTGTATGAGAATCTAACGTCGGATAATTTCCGTAAAACGGCTGTTCTGAAAAAAATATCAATTGTAAACCAAAGCTACGATGCAAAGGATTGTCCTAAAAAATTTGGGGGGCGTACCTGTACTTAAATTTCTCCAGAGGCTTGCTTTAGATTTTCCATATATTTGTCTGTAATTTTCCCGGGACTTTCGTACCGACAAATGTATAGAAAATTTAAAGAAGTGGTTTTAGGTCTTCAAGTGCATGTAACGCCCTCAAATTTTTCCCGGTGAATCCTTAGGAGTGAAGCTTTAGTTTACAAGTCATATTTTTTTCAGAACAGCCGTTCTACGGAAATTATTCGACATTAGATTCTCATACAATCACTGTAATTTCTCACGCGTTTGCCTACTCGTCAAGATGGCGTCGAAAACCGTGACAAGGTCTATAGTAGGTAGTCGTCGCAAACTGGTATCGGTTTTTGTGCAACACGTATATTGTAAGGTTATAGTATACGTGCGATAGTTTACTGTAATTACTGTAAAATTCGAGCTACCACAAAGTGAATAACGTGCTTTATTAATATATAGGCTGTTGACAGCCCCTATTTTTCCGTAAGATCGTCGAGATCGAGCGCTTTGCCTTACGGGCGGCCATCTTGGATGAGTGTCTGATACGGAGTGTATCAGTGTGGACAACGCGGAAAATTGTTCCTGATTTGTCAACTAAAATGCACGTTAGACGTGAGTAACCCCTGCTTTAAGCATTATTGCTGACTACCATCTACTCGAATCCACTTGACTACTACTTTTTGTAGCAAATTATCCAAAAGAAGTGTTCTGGTGAACATAGGGGAGTTTACGCAACCACCCCGACGACAGCACTGAACACGTCACTAATAAAACGTATTCTGAATTATTTCAAGCTTCATCATCATTCTTCCAACGTAAACCAGATGAACTTGACAGATGTAGACGAATTCTCCTGGAGTTGAATTATTAGAGACCGCATTCAAGATAAATGAGAGAAGGAAAAAGTCGTTGTCCTTCGTTTTGGTCCTCCACAAAAGTCATAGAACGCAAAATTAGACAATTTCACTTTGTAGTCGGGTATTGACAACAAAGAAATGTACCAAAATGTGTTGCACGGGCAAGGGCTGTTATTTTGCACATAAAACCTGTTGGGTTTTGACGTTCTCGTGGCCGTCGACATCGCGGTTGCGAGAACTCCCCATTATGGGGACTGCGTCTAGTTTTTAGGACTTAATAAATAGAGTTTGAAAGGGGTCGACTCAGCTGAGGACGTATCCCTTTCCGCAGCTAGGGTCAAATGGTCTGCAAAGCGAGAGGGTGCAAGAGATCCCCGGGTCAGTAGCCCGCTTCTCGAAAAGCCCGGGTAAATTTTCAGGCCCTAAAGGCACATTTCAAAATAAATACCTGTTGAATGGTAGTACACGTCCCTGCTCACCAGCTAGTCAATTAAGCTTCGTTAACTGATAGTTTCATTGTATCATTTTCAAAATTATTGAACGTTGATCTTGAATGCAAACACGGCAAACAAAAAACGGCTTTCCGGCCCCGAAAAGTTACCGGTACTTTCGAGAAAACAGGCCTCAGGACCAATACTTAGGGTTTAGGAATAACTGGGAAAAAAGGTACTGCTATTGCCGGCCCTGCAAACCTGGACATAAGTGCCGAAAAGGTGCTAGCCATTCGTTTTGCTCGGATGACCACGTAGTAATGATGTTCCCGTCTCCAACGGAGAACGTCAAAACAGTATAAACATATTGCTAAACACATTGACACTTCCATGAAGCAGGATATTCCCCCTTGTGTAAGACTACAAATTCAAAGGCTAAAACAAAGTTTTGCGTATCCTACCTTCCTCGTCACTTCGCTTTCGTTTTTGGCCCTTCTCTCCTTTAGAAGATACGTTTTGAAGCATTACACTTTCGGTATCATCTTCAGAATCGGAATTCAACCCTTCCTCGCATGGAAACAACTTGTTTAAGACTCGCTGACGAAAAACTACCAAGGGAACAATAACGGCGGCGTTAATTCCTCGAGTTTCGCAGTTTGGTCGAACTATTAAACGAGGTATCCTAATGAAGTTTAACTTGGACACATGCATCTATTTTAAAAGCAAAATTTGACTCACGAAAACAGTGTTTTTGACTTGATTCAACAGGAAAAAAAATGTGAGTTCCCAACATTTCACCTTAGGCTAAGCGGCTAGTCTAATCCCACAAAATACAGCCAAACTAACTAAGCCTGAGTGAATCGTGGCGGTTCCGATTGAAGGTGTAAAAAGAAACTATTAATATTCACCTGCCACCATAGCGCTCAAATAAAACGGCTGGCCGCGCGCTGATTAACTCGAACTCTATTTTTGACCAAATCTAATCCCCTATCCCGAACCCCCACGGCCGGAAACTGAATGAAGGGGAGATCTGGACCGGTTTCGACTAAACCGATGGAACCGAAGCCTAGCTCCCATTCGTAAACGGTCGTTGCCATTTTCAACGGTCGGCGTAAGTACTGATGACCAAGCCTTTACTCATGATAGAATTAATATATTCCCTGGATTAAATTACAATAAGGTAAATAAGGAAGGAACGACGTTGAGGCCCAAGTTGAATTTACTTTAAAAGTTATGGAAAGGGCTCGGGTCACCTATTATTGATGTAAAAGTTAGGAAAGACAGTTTGCTAGTGTATGTACTTTAATTTTGGAGAATTTTGGCGGGGTCGGTGTGGTAGTGTAGTGGTAAGGGAGAGAGTGGTAGTGAGTGTAGTCAGTGGTCCGGGTTCGAGATCCGGATCGAACAATAATAGAAACACTCTCAATAACAGGTTAAAAAATGGGAGTGTCTTTAAAATGGCAGCGACCGTTCACGAAAGGGACAACTGAGGAGCCGGAGTATTTTCCGTGCGCTTTGGTACGCCAACGTAAAATCCCGGTTATAAGCCCCCCGGCCCCCTCGGGGTTATAAGCCCATCTATAACAGAAATTTCCTTCCGCTTGTGAGCTCTCCCGGTCGTCATAAGTCCATCTTTTTTAATCTGTCTGTATCTTGTTTTGCTATGGTCCTGTTACAATTGAAGTGAGGGACTGCAATGACATAAACCACTAAAACCCCCCCTACGTAATTGAAAAATTAATGAAAATATGGTATTAGAACTTCGAAAAAAATATTGAGGGGTCCGCGGTATACTGGCCCGGCTTAGCTATTGCGTAAAACGGAAGGTACAACTTGAAGACGTACAGAGTTCTCGGCTCTTTGTGGCCATTTGTTTAGAAGCTTATGGATTGCGCACGACGCCACATAACTGGGAAACTGAAGTAGAAAAAGAAGAATACAAATGAGTGAATAAATAAACGAACAAAGGAGAGAAATCAAGAACAGCCAACAGAATACATGAATTCATGCACGAAAAATTGATTATGAGTTATTTATAATTACTATAATAATGTAATATATACTTTTAGAGCGTTCATTTCATTAGTATATTTATTTTTCAAAGGTGCTTGACGACAAAAACAGTAACTTAACATTGAGCAGCCGATAAGCATCTTCTAAAAACTATCATATTAGAATAAAAATGAATAGATTTAAAAAAGATGAAAAGGTTGAGTGGTTGAACGATACAAATTTGGAAAAAAAACTTTATGGAATGGCGAAATACGAATTTCTAAGCCGCATTTCCCAAGGAATTTTGCGCCACTTTGGAGTCCGTTGAAACTATTGTTACTCAACAAAAATTCACTTATCAGAAAATAAAAAATATACCCAAGTTCTTCATCATGAAAGAAATAGGCCATTTCCGAGTCTATTTCAAAGCGAGTCTAAGAAGAAAGCCGTTCGAGTATTCATTTTCACAAGAAAGGTTTTGCACGCAGCTTCGTTTAAAACGTGAGAGTTTTTGGAACTCGGTTGGCCTATTCCATGAAGTAAATTTTAAGACCCGCAGGACATGTTTGACCGTACTGATCTCTAGTTATTTGACCATCTCCTCCTACTATCTATTTACCATCTCCTTACTGATTCTTTCAATTAAGAGCATAGCCTGCACTATGAGGTGTGTAATAAATTACGAAATACTAAGACAAAGAGACAAGACAAGACCTGACAAGCAAACAAAGTCCAGCTCAATCGTTTGGTTAACTGCGCAGTTTTAAAGTTTGTTTAAAAAAAAAAACTCATAGTCAGATTACAACAAATCATATAATCATTATTTTCAGCAAGGTTGATGCAAGATGTTTTATAAACTTGGGTGCAAACGTTAATTTGGATATTATTTGAATTCTACTGTAGTGTGAAATTAAAACACTACAAAACAGCGTCCATTTCACAGCTGTGCAAACGACCAGAGGTCAACAGAGGGAATTCCAGACTTGCTTCTTTCTTCCGCGATACGTTTTGCAATGATGTTAAATAAGGTGGTGTAAACTATTTTATGGAAATATCAACTTGTTTCAAATTGCAAAAGTGATTCATCGTACTGGCCTCTAAGGAGTCTTTTTTCAAGATAGACAAAACTATAATAGAGTGACAGTTCGCTTTACCGCGGTCCCGCGGACGTTTAATGGACGTATAAATTTATAACTTACATGTTTCTTATATTTTTCACGGCCACATTTTGGTAGCCAGCAGTTGTGCTACAAATACTGATCAAATTGCCGAACAAACGATAGGTAAGTCTGTGAAGTAGGCGGCCGGAAAAGGAATTTTACTTTTTTTTTCTTGTTTTTGAACTTTTGGATTTGCAGATGGCACAAAGCTCTGCTTTCTTCACATGCCCCAGACTCTTTTACGTTTGTGCGAATTTTCTTCGTGCAATTAATGTTTCTTGTCCATTCGTTTTAGTGGTTACCCTGTATGTTTTGATGTCAAATATCCGACACTTCTTTTCCAAGCTGATAGCATGGCAGATGAAGCAATCAGTATTGCTTCATAATTACATTGCTTCATTGCCCAGGTGTGAAGGAAGGACTATACAAAACAGTACACAGATACGACCTTAATAATAGCTTTTTTAAACAGCAGGGGACTAAGGGCGGATTTTCATTGTCGCGTTAATTTTAGGTGCGTAAATGAAATAGAGGAAATATATGGAAGGTCGCGCGTCAACGTAAAAGTTGATCTCGCTCAACTTTACGTTGGAGCGCACCCTTTCATCTATTACTTCTATTTTATTTGCGCGAGTAAAATCTACGTACGTATGCACGTAAAATTTACACGACAGTGGAAAACCAACCCTATCACGTGCGGACCGGAACTGCAATTTTAAATTACAACGAAAAATTACTAAAAGTTAGAAATACTTTAAACTCCTGGAAATACCGCAGACTCACTTTGATAGGAGAAATAGCGCTTTTCAAAAGTCTTGTTGTCTTTAAGCTTGTTTATAACCTATCACCTGTGAGTAAAAATGCGAATGCAATTAAAGAAGTAAACAAACTTTTCTACTCCTTTCTCTGGAACGGAAAAGGAGACAAAATCAAGCGAAATCGACTCTTTCAGCAAATCTCTGAAAGCTACTTTAATGGATTAAGAAGTATTGGATGAGGAAAACAAGGGTAAATGGAAAATATTTTTTGACCTAGAAGTGGAATTTTTTGGAACTGAACTGTCCTTACAGGAGTAATCTTAACAAGAAAGACAAAAGAATTTTCTACACAGAAGACAAATCCACTACTAAGTTCTGACAATTTGGGCAGAAGTAAATTTCGAGGAGTAAATCAAATCAGACAATCATTTTCTTAACCAAAGCTTATGGCACAACTCGTTGATAAGAATTGACAATCACCTTTTATTTTATCATGAGTGACATATTGTAAAGGTATTACTAAGGTAAGACACTTAAGAAACAAGATGACAAGAAAGCAAGTCACAAAAAGCAAGTCAAACTGTGTATGCTAAACTTATCTCAAGAAAAGGCATACTCCCTGCTCAGACCTAGAAGAAATGGATAGAGGAATGCGATATCGAGGGTTACAAGTGCATTAAATGGCACGAGGCCTATCAATTAGCTCCAAAATGCACCAAAAGCATAAGACCTGCCTTGTTAGGATCAACTTGCAAGCTAGTTATTGTTAGTGTCAACTTGTAGGCACCGTTCAGAGTATTACCTCTATGTAATTTGCTGTCTGTAATAAGTACCTGTTTTTGTTAAGATTGCAATAAAACAGAAACAAAACCACGCCAAATTTGCTTTGATTCGTTAGAACACAAAAAAAGGACACAAAGTCATCATGTGTTAAGAATAATTTGTCTGTATTTGTGAGTCAGGCGTGAGAAATTGTCCTTGGAGCATTGGATCAATGTTAATTTAACTGACAACCGACAAAAAGCCTAAAATTTAACTGACAACTGATAAATGGTCAAAATTTTATCTGACAACTGACATTTGTACCCCCCCCCCCCCCCCCCCCACACACACACACCCCATCCAGACCCTCTGCTAATTGTAAACATACAGTTTACCTCTCTTTTTTTTTCCCGGGGCACTAATAAAGATTAACTTGTTGTTGTTGTTGTTATGATGAAGGGGTAAACAGCACTTAGTTAAGTACTAAAAAGTTACTGCATTTCTGAGTGAAAAATGCTTTGGTTTTCTCAATTGTATTGCAAAAGTAAATAGGCAAAAGCTGGTCAATATTCGTCTGAGCTAAGAGAACAGACTAATAAACGACTGACGTCAATTTGTTAATTAGCTGAATCATAGCTTACCTGGCTGAGGGTAACATGCGCAAGTGACAACTGAATAAACAACTAGCTGTGACTGGTTAGTTAATAGCATAATATTGAAAAGATGAGAATAAGCAAGCCAAAACATATCTCTCAGTTTCAGTTTCGAAACTTTTGACCGTTCAGACTGAGAAAATGTAAATATTTTTGTTCAAAGGATCGAAAATTGAAAAACAAACAAGATAATGGGAAATTCTCCTCGTACGTTTTCGTTTGAATGTTTTAGGATACCGCCCATGAGTTAAAAATCATATTCCGCGGACTTACTAACCTTTTCACAAAAAATCTGTACAAATATTTAGTGAAAAATCACATTCCGCGGACTTAGTAACCTTTTCCCAAAAAATCTGTACAAATATTTAGCTGTCAAATATCCAACATGCACGACCGAGTTTTCATTTTCTGTAATCAGTAATGTCTTGTCATTTTTTTATCCTATTGTCCTGGAGACACAATGAAAAAAGAAAATTCTGCCTACACTATAAATATATAGTCTAACAACAAACGCAATTAAAAGGTAAACAAAGAACAATACTGACTAAAAAAATAACAAAGAGAGCAATTACTAATGAGTCGAAAATACAGCGTTATTTTAAACACATATTATGTAGATTATGTCTCGATTAGATATACTAGGAATTTAGAGAATTATTTCCCTTTCAATGAAAACAGAAAGAATTGGAACCTTCAAAACCGGGCAGAAGTTTAGTTAGATGACAGAAGTTTCCGGTATTGTTACTGTTGAACTATGTTGCGTAAATTGTATTAGTCCTACATGTGTAGGAATGGTGGAGGTCAACAAAATGAGCATTCCCAGCGCGAGGGTACTGATTTAGACGGAGGTTTATTAAAATTGGTAAAAAGGTATTTAAAATCAAAATGCCTTTAACTTCAAAATATCTTCCTATTTTTAAGTCCGAGACTACAATTACAACTCATAAAAGTTTAATACACTTTACATTTTAAACTTTTTTTAGTAATGAGACCTTAATAGAATTGTTTAATATTAAGATTTTTTTCTCCAAAAATAGTGCCAGAATCTGTCCTCTTCCTTCAATAATGTCATTATGTTTCTCTTCAGTTGCCTTGAGTCCTAGCTAAGCACAACGTACTGAAATAAATCTAGTATTAAAAGGGAAATGTGACAAACTGTGGTTTGCAGGCTTTTAAATCGTAAAAAATTTGAGAGGGAAAATAATTGAACACCACAGTCTTTTTGGGTAATATTAAGTACGAGACATACAATGACCTCGCGCAACGAAAATACCTTAGATATTAGACCTTGGACTGAAAACGACGCACAAATGATATCTGAGGGGGCTAAAAATACAGCGATGTTATGTCACGCGAGAGGTGAATGAAATATAAGTCATAATTTGCGTTTTTGCGGGTCAGAGATTTTCGTGAGAACGTAAATTAGAAGAGGGGTGATGAACACAACAACACGCACGCAAAATCAGCCGCACGCACGCAGACTAAAAAGGATTGGTAATGACATGCAACCAAGAATTTTCAAATAAACACATTACTTTCCTGATTTACCAACGAGGAAATTGAAGGTAAGGAAATTGTAGTTTATTGAACTGACAAGCTGTGCGAGAAAATCATAAATGATACCTTTGTTTGATTTTATGTTCTTGAAGTGAGAATAAGGATGCACGATGGTGTCGGTGAATTTAAAGCCAACAAGTGTTACTAACAGATATCTGTCAATCAAATTTCTTTAGAATAACTGAAGAACATTTTTAGCCAATCGCGACGTCGTATTTAATGGTTGCCACGCGAACCTACAATTAACATTCATCTGCGGTTTAAATGTAAAATAGGTTGTCATGCAACGATCGGAAAAAAAAAGTGGAAGTTAACTTCGCAAAAAATAACACTTATTACACTATTGCAATTATAAGCTCGCATTCTTCGGAGTTTTAATCGTTTGAAGGAAAGAAATGAAGTCCTCCCACAGTGAATTTTTTCAAGCGCTAATTTTCGTGAGCCACAAGTGTAGTTGGCTGAACGAGCTGGATTAGTGTCAATATTCCTTTACGCTCGATTACAACAATTGCTATGCAAATTTTACGAGTAACCACGCAAACCCAGTCAGTGCAACAGCCGGTGAAATTCAAGTGCGTCTCTGACATCTCGTGCGCATGAATTGCAAATTGTAAGGAAAAGAAAAAGGAATGAAAAATAAATAAGTACAGCTGAGGAGTTGAGAAATACCATTTCAGTGACTTAAGTACCCTGGAGTATTCGAGGCATGGCTGACGTTCATGTTTACAAAATAATGTGAATGAATGAACCTCGTGGGGCTTCGCGGCGTGATGGCTGCTCATTGGTTATGCTTGACTTAACGTAGGTTTCTGATTGGTCGAGAGACTAATTACTGAGGGTTAACCCTCACAATATCACACCTGAGAAAAGCCTCGCGCGTGGCCTTATTAGTAGTCTCTTAGAAAAGCATTTGTTTCAGTTCCAATGCGGCTCGTGCAGGCGACGCTACGACAAAAGGGGTACACATTCAATAATTTTATCTAGTACTCTCCTGCGGTTCAAACCGGCTAGAGCAACAATCAGTCATCAGTCAAATAGCTAACCTCACCAACACACAGATTTCAGCTCCAAGATAAACGGGTGTTGAGTTGTGTTTTACTTTCGATCCGGAGTTACAGTATTATGGTCCTGCAAGATATTGAGAGAACACGGTGCGACAATTGCAACAAGCGCATAAGGGACATGGTTTACAACACGATACATAACAAAAAGTTCAAGGCAAATGAGCTCCAAATAGGCAGATTATTAGGAAGTGGAGGTTTTGGATCCGTTTATGAGGCGAGCTACAGAGGCGAGCGGTTGGCCGTTAAAAAGCTCCATCAAGGAACAAAGAACGAAAGAGCCGCACAGGAAAGTTTCGAGGCTGAAGGTTCGATTCTTCATTTCAACCATCCGAACATTGTTCGTTCACTTGCGGTGCTCACGTTATGGGGCGAAACTCGCTGTATTATTATGGAGTTCGCAGGCGAGAGAAACTTGCAGAACGTTATAAATGATCCTTTTGAGGAGCTGGACAGAAATCGACGAGTGAAATTCTCTTTAGACATTGCTACAGCTCTGCAGTTTGCTCACCAGCAAGGCATAGCGCATCTAGACTTAAAACCAGGAAATGTCTTAGTTACGGCTGAAGATCATTGTAAATTGGCAGATTTTGGGTGCTGCCGGGCGGTGAACGAAAATGATATACCCGCGAGCCCGACAAAGTCAAACCTGACGGGAACATATGCTTACAGGGCACCGGAACTTTTAAAGGGAGAAAGCCCGAGTACAAAAGCGGACATTTATTCGTATGGGATCTGTTTGTGGCAAATGCTTACGCGAGAACAACCGTATGGCAATGAGAATCAACACGTAGTTATTTTCGGGGTTGTAGCTTATCAGCTGCGACCTGAATTAAAGGAAGACATTACAGGAGATGAACATTATGTAAATTTAATCAGACAATGTTGGCAAGCTGAGGCCAAATTTAGACCAGTAGCCTCAGAGATTGTCAATACACTCCAACAACTCAGAACTGAAAGCGAATGCAACAGCCATGAACTTTTCGAGAAAAGAAAAGTCGCGGATGCTATTTCACCTTTGCTTATGTGTGATACTCAGGTGTGCCTTGACAAGGCTAGACTATACTAACCGTGAGCCAATTTAAACAGCAGTGTTGTTTGAATGGACAGCCAGGATGGACATGTTTTCCAATGCAAATTTTTACGCTTTTCTTAAAAGTGACAAGAGGATATAAATACGCCGTATGGCTACAAAAGATGTCGCGGGAGAACATTTTTTTAAGACAGAGAGATTTAATTTTCTTTTTTGTACGAAATAGATGGACTTATACTGTAAAACGTTTTGATATCAAAAACGTTCCTGCCTGGAAGATAATATTTTATGAATTTACAATAAAAGAATGCAGTGTTTTGCAAATTAATTTCTCGTGTGTTTGATTTTCTGCCGCCCCATGCATGGTTAAGTTCCTGACCACGATATTTAGCTTGCATGATAGCCGCCAAAGTCGCTCACGAAATATCTCCAGCGTAGCCTTTGTTCAGCTCTCGTCGGAAGGTTTTTATACCACTTTCTGCATTTGTAATCAGTGGTTAGACATTTCAAACCATTTCAAAAGATCGCCGATAAATGCAAACAAAGGACGCTGGGCCGTTGAACGGTTTTCCTTCAGTAAATTAAAAAAGATTAAAATCTCGAGAGAGTTTTAAAACGCGTCAGTTGGTTGCACCAGGTTTTCTTTTATTTTGGCTCGCGCTCCATTATTTTCTAATTTCCCCCTGAGACGTTTTTGTTCGAGCCACGTTCTTGTGACGGTTGCAAAAGGATCGACGCTAGCAAATTTTTTTAGCACTGCAAATATTTGAAAGAGTACGGTCATTAGAAGTAAAGTAAAGTTTTCTGCAAAATAAGGGCTTACAAATGAGCGAAACATAAAAAAAATCGCGCGTGAAACCCGCGAAATCGCGCGCGCAGGTAAGAGGAACCATTGACAAAGAAGAAAATAAATTTGCATTCCATGCACAAAAAAACCCTTTGTAGGTGACCAGCTGTAGTTGTTCATTAGAATCAATAATGCCTTTTGCAAGCACCGTGCAGAGATACCCAGTATAGTCAAGCACCAATTTTTTATTGTTATAGTATCACCTGTTGGAGGCGTGGAACGCATTGATCTTTTGAATGGGTTTCAACGCTGATTGGTCACCGAAACAATGAAGTCAATTTTCTTAATAGCCGACGCGTGCCACAGCGCGAGCTAGTCATTTGCAAAGCCATAAAAATCTAAAAATCCAACGAAACAATCTACGACTTTTAACGAAAGCCGCAGTGAGCGAGCCATTATACTTTATTTAGATTAGCAATCGCGGAAGCAACACTGGATAAATGGTGTGTAATTGGAGCTGTCCCTGCGCAAGGACTAAGGAACACTAGACACCGTGGCTACATTCACGGTAATCGTGTTCCGACTTTGAAGGCCGGACGCAGTTGGATCGACGAGTGTTCGAAGGTCTGCAAATCGCTTCTACACAAGCAGCATCATTAATTGTATTAAGTCAAACAGTCAACCAATAAACTGGATCAACGGGAAGCCATTCAAAAACATCCATGCCTGCTGCGTTTGCAGGTATTACACCGCCATTATCTATGCAGAAAACGTGCAAACAGCTGAACTTTCAAAATCAAACGTATTGTGATCATAAACGCGCTCAATCCAAGTTAAGGCGTGCTGATTTTGAGCAGATTACTCTGGCAATAGTTTCGTCCCAATGGAGGGTGAAAATTCATCAATTTTTTCGCCCTGAAAGAAATCGAACTTCCTTATTACACCCGGAAGATACAAGGGAAACATCGTTCTAAAGCAAACATTGAACTTAATTTTCCTTGAGGCTGTTTGAAAAAGGTTTTCCGAAAACAAGAAAAGTAAATAAAGACAAGTCAGTTTCTTGATGGACTCTTTCTATTTTACATCATGTTATCAGGGCGTGATTAATCACCACTCAACCTTTTTAATCTTCTGAATAAATCCTATGGAAAAAAAATCTCTCTGGCAGAGCTTTTACAAGGTACTGTTTACTTTTCAGGATTTCGCAAAACGAAATTTGAATTTTTTTTGTAATCTTTTTTCTTTAACCTTTATTAAGAGTGGGAGATTTAATAGAGTCCTGAAATTTCTTTTGTTTCCAACGTACAGAAAATACGCTGTCGCTAAGCAACAAGGCGTCTCTAGTTTAGCTGCTAATTTAAGACGTTGCTTAGGGGAAGTGTGAAATTTGATCAAATGAGATTGTCAGCCAAACAGCTTCTCTCGGGAACAACCAATAGATATTTCCGCAAGGTTTGTAATTCTGAGAAAAGATAATTTACTACTGGAAGAAAAACGAGATAATTACTGAGTGCTGTAAAATAAATTCAAAAAGTGTTCTTCGGTTTGTGAGTATATACGCTTAGGAAATTTTTTAAAAACCAAGTAAAAACTACAAGTATTTTTAGTAGAAAGTGACATGCGGTGTTTAAATTGTTGAATTTGTCTTTTTCAAAAGAGCTAAATTGAAACGGAGAAAATGTTAATCAAGCTTTCGATGATAGAAGGAAATGAGTTTAAACTTTGAGCTTAGCTGTCAAAAGAGATCGTGATTTGCGAACAGTCTTCAAATACTAGAATCAAGAAAACTACCGGTGTTCAATGATGCTTTCTTATTACGGCCTGAAAGCTTCCGTACTCTTGCATTGTTTCTCTTCTATAAACAACTCCTACCTCAAGTATAAATAATAATACTTTAACGGAGAAGTTTTGCCACCAAAAGAAAGTGAGCTTATTAACAACAGTTCGGATCGAGAGCAGGTGAATTTGAAGTAAAAACCACTGGAGCGCAGAACGAGATAAAGTAAATGCAAAGACGCAGCGACGCGATGACATTGAAAATGAATTATGCTAGAGCTAAGAGCAACAGATGGTGTAAAAGGGCACAAAAGATTATGAAAAGAAGAAAATGGCATAAAGAGAAAAGAATTTCAGAAAATATCGAGCACGTTACCAAGTAACGACACGAAACACAAGCAGAGTTTAGTTGAAGGTCAAGCAGCATTGCAGACGTCTTACTTGGAAGGCAACAACATATCTTGCAGTACTGGAAAAGATATAAGTAAAAAAAAAATACACCAAAATTCCAAGGTTCTGATAAAAGATACCAGGGTTAGACATTCTTTTAGCGAAGGAAAAACGACTTGCGTGCGATCAAATTTTACATTCAACTTCCAATTAGAAATCAAGAGCGTAGAATCTCTCTGTCGCTGGTGCACACAAAGAATTCGCAGAGCATAATTTTTTGCAATTACTTTCACTTCCCGTAGTAAAAGATCAAGGAAAAAGCCTCGGCTTTTGTCTTCTTTATAGGTTAAAATTAGTTGTATTGATCCAGTTCGCGAAGTAACAGCAAATGAGGCGCGCGCCGCTTTTATTTATGTGTAAAATTTTACACATTTACAATAACTACCGCTTGCATGGCAGCTGCCGTGCAGGCTTAACAAAAATAGATGTATTTCTAAAGCACGCGGGACATTGTTTTGTGACAACTTCAAGAATTTGACCCCAAATGAAAATGTACAAAAACGGCTGGAACGAACTACCATGTAAAACGTTTCCGAGCATCGCAAGATGCACTAAGAAGTGACTACAAAGAGACATATGGTCGTTGCCATGCGAAGGTCGTTAGCGGCTTTAGAAGATTGCCATATGCTTCTCTGACTCTGCCGTTGCTTCTTTACAGAAGTCTGTTAATTCTCACGGGGAATTAAAGTTCACGATTACGTTTACAAAGTGGTTTGTCTTTGTTGCTGTGGCAAAGCTATTAGGTCGGTGTCTATACTGTACCGCATCATATCCTACCAGGATTGTCTGAAGAAAATATTTCTTCTTTCAGGTGAAATACATGGCAATAATGAAAATAGGCGATTATAAAAATTTTGCATTTCTTCGCTGGCCATTAAGAAATCATCCACTAGTTACCAACAGGAAGAAGGAGACTTGACTGCTCTATTCACAACCTCTATTCTCTCATTCACAAATTGATGGTCAATTAGGTGGACACTGTATTCATAATGCTGGTCAAGAGAGGATGAAAACCTTTTTATCTTGTGTTAGTAAGGTATTAGTATATAATGTCGTATACTTTATCTTTAAGCTTGAAGAGTTTACGCATGATAGAGAAGTAACACCAAAGTCTTTTCCAATGAAAACTTTAACCTCTTCTCTAAAAGATTATGTCTAACAAAAATTTCAAAGAAGCGACAAATCTTACAAAAAGCTGTTGGAGAATGATCGACTTTCTTGATGCAATGTCGTACGGAGTTACATAATGTCGTTCACCAAGATAAAAAGAATCGTTGCGGGTTTTGTACGGAGTCTTTGAGACCTTTTCTGTTTACCAAATAAATATCAATCCATCTCCTTTACGCTTTGTATGGTGAAGCGGTCGCTGTACGACAATATACAGTCGACCGGATAGTCCGAAAAAATCTTCGGTATGTCAGCGGAGACTAGCCGAATGAGGCCGATCTGACTTCTGGGTTGCTAAGACGGAGTTGAAATTTACGAAGGATTGACTCTCGAAGCGATCGAAGTTTATTTTCCTTTTTGTCGAGCATTTTGTCGGAAAACTTGCCGTGTCTTTGGAAGCGCCATTTTTTCGTGTTAACAGGAACAAAAGTTTTGTTTTTATTAGTCTATTACCAGAACTTAACGGACTTGTTAGATAGAAGGTTTGTAATGTGCACAATTGTTGGTAACCAAAAAATGGGCCATTTCCGAGTTCTCCCGGGCCTCTGTATCAAAACCAGTTTAAGTGCTCAGCCTTTGATATGGAAAAATGATTTTTCATTCTCATGAGCAAATAAAACTCATTTTCACATGAAAGGTTGTGCACTTGGCCTCATTTTGAAAGTGAGGGTTTTTGGAACTCGGAAGTGGCCTATTCATCGTCTATCTTTATGCAGGAATAAATGACGACTTTTTTTCAGGCTCTACTACATTATATAGTGTGGGACATTACATGTCAATACCTTATGTGGTTTCCATGGTCCAAGGTCTTTCTTTTTGACACGGAAAAAAGTTTAAAAGACGGTTTTCAACAACTGTGGGTGCATGTGTTGAGAACTTATTGCCTATAATAACTTGAACCAACTTGTATCTCAGGCTATGCTCAGTCACACTACTGATACTGGACAGCGTTTCGTGCTGTCATGAAAAGCTATCCGATATAGTATGAACACCTACCGGATACGTGACTCTCCTTTTTAGAGAGCGGCGCAGTTTCGCTCCCTTACAGAAAGCGCACCGTAATCACCGTTCTTAGGTGAAGCAGGCCCTGTCCGATATGGTTTTCGCGCCGATGAGAGGAAATAGCCTCAGTCGTATTCACATAGTAAACAAGGCTGTAAACTGGAAACTAGTTAGGAAAAAACTTGACTTTCCTTTAAAGAAAACATACCTTCAGTCAGTTTATGCGGATTAAGGGTGACGTAGCGGTAAGAGCCCTCGCCCCCGTCCCTCGACCAATATGGGCCATGGGTTGTTGCGTTTCTCCCTCTCTCCAAGAGGCTTCTCCCCGGGTACTAAACCCAGTCCGAAATGAGCCAGCGCCCGGAATTTTTTGCTGCTTTCATTGGAATGTTCCCCACCTTTAGTTCTTAACACTTAGATTTAGAAGTAGTAAATAATAATAATAAAAAATCTAGGCCTTTGCTTCCTTCTATCCTCGTTATACCGCCTTCGGTTGTAAAACATTTTGACTGGGTTGGGTATTTCGGTTTCCCCCTCTCCTATTCTGCGATCAGGATCGCTACCCTTCTCCTCAAATGCCAACACTTTCAAATAACAATTTGTCTTCCACGAATTTTATGACAAGTCAGCCTTCTCTCGACACACCACGTTGAAAAACTGGGAAAGAGAAAAGGGCGAAAATGGAGAGACGGAAAAATTTGATGAGTGCTTTTTTCAACAGTTTACAAAAGGGTATTATACGGGAGGATATCTGTTAATTTCCATCTCAATCATAGAGCCACAACAAGTGTTTGGGGGGAGGGAGAAGATAAAAATGTCAACAATGTGTTTTTCGAAGGGACTTGTGTTCTGACTTCAGCATTTCAAAAAATTAGCCTTTTCGGTATTGAGCCGTAACTATACTAAGAAAAGAGGCGCGTCGACTTTTGAGATGGCGATAGCTCAAAACGAGTAGCTGAACTTAGTTGTCGAATTCTTTCTATGCTTGTAATCAAAAGGCGATAAAGCTCAAGATTTGCAATTGCGATTTGAATCACTAAGCTGGGTTGACATGCACATGCACCCTGTTGGGGGGGGCCTCTGTGAGTAGCTTCTGTAGCTTAAGACAACTAGAAACTAGCCTACGAGCAGGCTCACTGCACTTGTTGGCGGCCGGGGGAAAAGGAATGGGCCGAGGAAAAGTGACTTCTCTCGCGCGCGCCCAAAAATCTTCCCGGACATCTCACAAATAACTGAAAACGGAATTTATATGAGAAGCTGACAAAACTTAGTTTTAACGATCCGCACAGAAAACTGTTGTAAGATTCTAACCAGAACAGATTTAAAGCTCTATTAGGAGAGACCGAATTATAGTTAGATAAAACCTCTGCGTGGAAAGTTAATTTATAGCAAATTCGAATTTTTAACGTTAGTGACTTTAAGTGATCAACCCCACCTAAAAAGTGCAATATATATAATTTTTCTAACAGCAACGAGTGTACAGTGTGTCGACATTACGTGTGGGTCTGGAACAATAAAATAGAGAGCTTAGTGGTAGACGACTGTCTCGCCAAGGAGTTTTTTTTAAAGGCAGTGCTCAATATCGTTGGGAAAACATTCCTCTGTTTCTAAACGCATTTCTTTGCATGCGTACGAACCAACGGAACTGAAAGTGGATAATAGCAATAGCGATCTAGACATCTTCAGAGAGAGAGAGAGAGAATGAAAAAACTAAAATTACCAAAATTATTTGCAGCACAAAAAGTTTACAGTATCGAAGACGCTCAAAAGAGCAATTCACTCTAACGATCACAAAACGAACAAAGAAACGTTCTTACCAGAAGCTAACTTATCATTAACCGCCAAGTTTTAATATCAAGATTCAAGTGGTTCAAAACAAACTTTGTGAATTTACTGAATATAGATTCTGCGAAGTTAATAGATAGTTCACTTAGCAAGAGACCATCGTGTATACGCTGTCCGCAGCGTGTTCTAGTTGACTTCATTTCAAGGTTATACTATATAACCGCATGATATCATTCTCAATTTACGAAGTTATATGTAAATGTTCAAAATTTTAACTCTGGAGACGGATCAATTTATTATGCTCATCCAGAAATTTAGCCACTGAGCCTTTTTTTTCTATATGTGGTCTGAGAGTGACATTTTGAAGTGTGCCCATTTTTCTATTGAATTACTTCATGAGTGTTGTCAAATTTTCCGAACGTACAGTCGACATCATCTTTGTTGCCAGTTTTGGATCGTTACTTTTCTGAAATTTGTCCAAATTTGTTGATCACAAAGGAATGCACTCTTAAAAAATAGTAACGATTGATAAGATGATTTTAAATTAAAAGTCGCGAAACTGCAGTAGTTTATAATCACAGACAGGCCAGAGAAAATGCTGCGTGCAAAAACTAATAAACTTAAAAACCCCTGAAGTCACTATTAACAGCAAGTGTCCATATACTTCAAATGTCAATCAATACAGCGACAGTTTAACAGAACTCTTAAGTGATTCTATAAACAACCTGAATTGGTGACATTCCAGGTATATTGCTTCAGCATAGTAAAGATTGATTAATGCCGGATATTCACTAATATATCTAAGTAAGAAGAATTATAACCGTCTACAGCTGCTGTGCTGCAGGCATAAATGACAATCGAGTGATCAGGAGTATTTGCAAAAAACAGCTATAATAATAACGTACTGAAAAACTGTGTTTAGAAGATCGTGCTAACCAGTTTTTCCCTCCTGGTCTAGACTTGGTACAAGTCGACCTAGGTCTTACCCGAGCGAAAAAAGAGCAAGCGAAGCGACCTTCATAAAGGATTTTAGAAAATCTACTCCTGGTCCTTACATGTCATTTTCTCAGTAAACCTCAACCACGTCGATCCTCAAATGCGATCCGCTAGTAACAATTTTAGTTTCAAAGAAGGCACTGGCAGTTAATATTAAAGTAAACAAATCTCGCGATGAGTCTCAGTAAAAGTTGCATTGTGATCCCCCCCCCCCCCCCCCGGGGGATCTGCAATGAAGCATTCCTTCTCTGTAATAGTTTTTGATTGCATTAATGCATTACTGAAGTTCAAAAAGCTTGCGCTGTTCGGTCATTTTTACACGAAACCGACTTGACTGCCGGCTTTGCTTTTAATTTACTGTTAAGTTGCACTTGAACCCACCGGCTTAAACTCAGTTTTTGCAAAAAGGTTCCAGCAATATTCTTCCCCGACATTAACGAAGAGTAGCAGTTTTTTCTAGTAAGAGACAAAGAGCCCAAATTTAGTAAGTGTATAAATCATTTTAAGGCATGGACTACCGCGAAAAGATCATAGCGGAACTAAGCCGAATAGCTCGTACGCTTTATTTATTATTTAAAGTCTCGGAAAGAATGTTATCAATATAACAACATCTTAAATAAAACGAGCTTCCTGTAGTTCTAAGAAATGACTCCATGAATAGCTAAATTGCAAGCGAGAACATGTTTGTCAGATTATTCCAATGTTAAATTCTAATTTTAGCCTAGCTCACGGATTGATCACCTGTAATACTCTCTGATATTTCACAGTGGATTTCAAATTGGCCAACCCCTTTAAAAGCCACCCTGGAAATCCTTAGGTGTGTTTAAAAAGACTGTTAAAATACGTAGATATCGCATGGTACATTTTCAGTGGCACAATTATCCAGAAAATGCGGTAAAAAATTAATTTCGCCGGGTAAAGATACTGTTATTTATAGCGCATTAAGATTTTAATAGCTCTCTCGAGTGGTTTAAAACAGGTCAACAACACCAACTATGAATTTTGATACAAATTCTTTATAAATACAATCTTGAAAAAAATCCATAGGTGCTTTAGTTGTCTTTATTGGAGGTCGGCCTCGTTATTTTTACTGTAGTAAATCTGCTGACACGCATGCTCATGTTTTTGGAGATTTAGAATATCAATGTTTACAGATCACGCCATAAATTAAAAAACCGAATAGGTCAATCACAAACACGTTTCACTTTTTTCATTGTATGCGTTGGAACAGTTAGGAGATGTCTCAGCCCAAATTTGCCTGAAAACATCTAGAAAAAAAAAACGAACTGGAAAGAACGTCCATTATTGCAATAACAGGATTTTTCCGAAAATAGAAAAACATTGTAAGAAAAATAACCAAAAACGTGTCTGTTTTGATACACTTGTTTTTGTAGAAGAATATATTTTGTAAGAATATTGAGGCTCAAATTTGCGAAATTTTAATAATACTTTAAAAATAAACCAGCATAAAAAATATATATATTTCTGTAAAAAGCAGGGTTTTTTACAACTTTGTAGTTGTAAAAAGCAGGATTTTGACATAAAAAACGGCTTTTTAAAGGCTGTTTTCTATAACATGATTTGAATATTACTGAACTGTAGTTTTCATGCGCTTCTAAAACTATCAGACATCAGCTGGTCATGTTCCCGTGTCCACACTACAAGAAGCAATTTATTCTGGGGCTTTTTAGCCTGTTCCAGGCTCTCAGATAGTGGGGGAAGACGCGAAAGAAAAAGGCACGCGAAAAGTTGGCGGGACGGGAATAATAAAAATAAATAAATAAATAATAAAATATTTATATAGCGCTTATACTTTTCAGCGCTAAGCGGGAAAAAGGAAAAGGTAAAGTTTCCCAGTTTCCTCCCGTTTTATTTTCGTGTTTGCCTTTTCTCAATTCAGCGGACCCGACTATCTCGGAGCCTGGAACAGGCTAGGGGCTTTTAAACTCCATTGTTAACTCGCTGAAAGCATTAAAAGTTTATGTTCTTTTTACTGTTATCAGGTCTTGTTTCCTTTGGCGTTCAGTTTTCCAGTTGTTGGGCGAGAAGAAGAAACAGGTAGTAATTTAATTTGTGATGTTTATCGGCTGAAGTCACACGGCAGTAACTGCATGTTAGGCAATAATAGCGGAGCTCCACGCGCGCGCGTGGGCGGAGCCCCATAGCTAAGTAAAACTACCCATCCCAGAAAATTTGGTAATCACGTGACCGTACACCGACCGACCGTACACCGACCGCCCGAACGACCGTTCGTCCGCACCACAGGACCACCAATGTTTAAGGTATCCGCCACCCTTCAGGACCGTCTGCGAGCGGATCGCTGTAGCGTTAGTTGTTTTTATAAAAACCCCTATAAACCATATATTTTTTAACAGCTTAATAATTCCAGATTATGGATTTGAACTAACAAAAACGATTTACTTAAATGTGTTTCGAAATTGGAACGCTTTGTGTAAAAGTACACTTCTCTATAAATCATGTTCCACTCCCGCCGGAAATAAACGGAAGAAAACAATTAACACCGCATTCGCTTCTCAACACGTTCCACTAAAAAACCGTGTCTCAGATTTTTGACAAGTGCGTTTGTTTTTCTTTTATTAGCAAATGAAGTTGGGGAAGGCAATTAGTCAACACTCCCTGTGGAAAAAAAGCTCTAGCTTTAAAATGAAAAGGAGTATTAAAATTCGTGGACACGGTTTTGTAGAAGAGATATATGGCATCACTCTGGCCAAATTTTAGCCAAATTGATTGAAAGGCTGCCGACTTGGAGTTCAAAACGTACGAGTCGATCGGCAAAATTTGCGTTCGGAGATAAAATAGAAAATACATTTTTGGCGGCATCCTACCTGGAATGAGATTATAACACCTAAATGTTTATTCTGATTGATATCAGAGAGGGATCAATTTTCTCTAACAATAGGACTTTGACAGGTAACATGTAACAGGAAAACTTCCACTCTTTTACACCACGAGAAGCACGGTTTAATTCTTTCTCGAGCAAAAGTTTTGCCTCTCCTTCGATCTTTTTTGTATGATCTGCCCAGGCGTTTTTGTTGATCGGCGCCAGGTCAAGGAAACTAAAAAACTTTGAAGCCGCCGAATGTCCACCACCGATTGCTCGAAGGCCAAGAACTGAGACCCGGTTTATTTCAAACGCTCTGCTCTTCTCGGACGAATTAAAAACAGAATTTGTCTTGTGCGACGGACAGCTTTCATTCTCGCACTGGATTCTCCACGTAGAACCAAGTCCATGCTTAGTCGCTACATTTTCCATGACTTGCACTCTTCCCTTGCAAAATCGACAAGATACAGACTCGTCCAGTTTATGACACGGGTATGACAGATCTTGTCAACGATCAATTAAGATAATTAACGAGAAAAAATCTTTTACCCCCGATATCTTTCGACAGAAATAATATTTTCTTCCGATTTTTTTTTTTAAAGAAAGCTCTCAAGCATATCTATTTGAAAACATTGAAACCTCAAATATGGAAAAATGGCAATTTTAAGGGTTGCTGATACCTTAATCTCACACTTTCTAACTAGTTTGGAAGCCTAGGTGCAACCTGATTTTACACATCCATGTTGTGATCAATTGAAAGCTGTCAAAACAGGATATCCGCTGACCAGTATCACCTGACCATATCGCGGGCTCACCATCGAGGTCGAGTATTTTTTTGAAGGTATCCGCTGACAAGTTACTAGCTTTCAAATGATCACAGGCTGTATGTAAGGGCACAACATTTTTAAAAATTGTACATACAGCAAATACAAAAGCAATAATCACTTATCAAAGTTTACCAGTTCATTTTTGATTTTGATGCTCTCAGTGCTGGACTGCCATTGGTTGATTCTTGGTCACATGGCCTTGACTAAAATCAAATATACCCTGATCATGATACATTAAGCAATGTACCTTGCTGGTGGAAAGTGGCGTGAAAACTAAGCAACTGCTCAATGATAGGAAGACTGAACACTTCAAGTCCCTAATGAAAATTGATCACTCTTCCGCTTTTGCTGACTATATCTCTGCCACCGGACATAACATTAAATGGGATCACTTTGAAATCTTAGAATCTGGCAAAACAGATTATCATTGTAAGATAAAAGAAACACTGTTTATACAAGACCTTACGCCAGCTTTAAATGTTGACATCACCAGTAAAAAGCTGAATCTTTATTAGCTGTTGCCTTTTTTATTCATTACTGTAATGAATTTTTCCAGAACCCCGGTAATTTTTGAATATATAGTCTTGTCATTTTCTTTAACGGTCACTTAAGATCACTTTTGAAAATACATGTTAAATAGCATACGAAATGTCAAGTTTATAAAAATGCAAAAACTCAGAGAGAATGTTTATCACCGCTGTTTGTGTTTTATTTTTGATCAAACTACGATGGACCAAGAACAAAGTCTATAAAAAAAAACAGTTATTTTTTTTTTATCCATGGCTTCGGCATTGAACCAAAGATGTCATTTTCCGGGAGTCTCCTGGATACAGCACGGATATCCTGCTGTCCCATATGGGTCACCCAATCTCTTGGATAAAATCGACTTTTGAGTATTTCTGTGCTTTAGTTTGAAATTTAGCTCATTTTTTCCCAAAATAGTACAGTTTTTCAGATATTTTTTGCAAAGACTATTCCATCATTACAATAATGAATGCACATTTTGATGGTATGTAAATCATGTAAGACTTAATATAATGCCCTAAGCAATTCCCATGACTGTCATAATTTGGGGGCTGGATCGATTTGTGAGGTGGGGTGTGGGAAGGTGGGGGTTTGTTGACATTTGGGGGAGGGGTTGTAGTGCAAGAGATAGAGTCTCCAGATTTTAGATCTCCAAAGGTTGGCATCTCTGAGATGTGTCAGCCTGTGACTCAACCCAAAGCAGCATCTGTTATCCAGCCCACCCCACCTGGGCTTAAAATTGTTGCCCAAATCACAAATCCACATTTCGAGAACCTCATAAAGGAATGAGGCCCCCTGAGCCCCTACCCTGGATCCGCCACTGGTTCCGCTGATATTTCATTTTTCTCAACTTCCAGGCATATTTCTCGCTCAGAAACAGCACACTTGCCTCCAGAAATTTAATATTCTTAACGTCTAAAAATTCTAGCATTGCAAAGAATATTTTGTTGAGCGAAAACAAACCAAGTCGACGACAGCCGCCTACTCCAAATTGGAATGTTTGGCGGCAAAACATGTCATGCATGTTTGCACCCAATGAGAACATGTTTTTTCTTCACGTGTACACGCTTAGAGGCAACCGACGTTAACAGGTAAGGGCTTTTAAATTAGCTAGGGCGAAGAGAGTTTACCTTGAGTTATTGACTTACTTTACGCTGTAACTCTCCTAAAATCCACACTTGAAATATCACCTACAAAAATAAGTTCCGAAAATAAAAATTATTGTACAAAATGTTTTATATCAAAGCTGCAATTTTCTGAATTACCTGCTAGGTGAATAAGTCGAATGGTCGCCGCCATATTTTAAACTTCATGCTTAGCCTCGTTTTGGACGAGTGATATGATTGGCTTGTTAGCTAGTTTTGCACGAGTTGCGTGAATTCGAACCTCACAAATAGAACAAGAAAGCATCATGGCGGATCATGTTTACTGGCTAGCTGAAGAAACACTGGACAAATTATCTGACGTTTTAAGCTTGTTTAGGAGTCATGGTGGGTGGAAAAGTAAGTCAGGTACCTTCAGATTGGGGTACTACTTTCCTTAACTAGTTAAATCGCAGAGAGATACCACACTAGAGAAGGAGAGTCTAAAATGACACCAAGCCCTACAGTGTAGCTTGAAACTCGGAATACTTCAGACAGCGCACTTGTCCTTACAACTGAAGTTTCCGTTTAAGCTCATCACAACTTTTAAGTTTAAATGGTTAAGTTTTAGTGTATAACGCTTGAATTTCGGTCTATATTTTACTAAATGAACGTGAGAGACACTCCAGTTTTCACAATATCAACCCTAGCGTACCGCTCCCAGATCGTCGTACTTCATTATAAAAGCCTGGTTTTCATATTCTGCCGACCTACCCGCGACATAGCCGCCGTTACTGCTTGGCATACTGTTCCGTCATAAGGTTATTTCGCCGGCTACCCTGGGTCCAGAAAATTTTTCCCTTATAGACACTGATGGTTAGCGGCGAAGCCGCGTCAACAAGGCGCGAAGGTTTATTTCATATTAGGTATTTTGAGAACTGACATCTGGAGCCAGGGTAGTCGCCGGTAGCAAGAAACAAGTCTTCTTCGCCAGCATGGATGCCTGCGAAGTTGAACTCGAGTCAACTTAACGGGCATGTTTGCCGTCAGTAAAGACTGTGATGACCTTTGCTGCCAGCTACTTAACCCTTTTTTCTCCTACATTAACAGTACTGGTGGCGAATGGGAACCTGGCTGTCTCTTCTGCGAGACCAGGCACCGACCAGGCGCATTTCTGAATAGTTTATACTTACTTAATGATAAACTCAAACTTAACCCCACCTCTAGCAAAATGGGCAATGGCATTTAATATCTGCCCCCCCCCCCCCCACCCACCACCCCTGGTTGAGGACCTACCTTTTCTTCTTACCCCTGGGTCCAGTTGTTTGAAGGCCGATTTTTGCTAATCCTGGGTTACTCAGTTTTAATCCGGGTTTCTCTTTCTTTAGTTCAAAAGCATTTTCTTGTCTAATTTTCTCTATTCTTTTTAGAGCATCCAATCATCAAACAATAAAGGAAAATTATCAAAATGAGTTTGCTTTTTAAAGGGTAAATCTCATGAACTGCGCATGTGTGAACCGAAGTACAACACTTGAAAAATTCTGCAAAAACATGGCGGCCACAAGTGGTGGAGCCTACCGTGGGTTCCAGAGGTTATTTTTTTTTATCTAATTCCTGAAGCACAGTTTATTTCATCCTAGGTATTTTGAGAACAGACCTCTGGAGCCAGGGTTGATAGAGCCAACCATGCAGTAATACATTAGTCAATTCCAGCTGCGACCAGCTGCCACTATTAGCATTTTTTGCCTTGGATAATTGGCTTGATAAGCAGTGAAGAAATACATGCATAAAATCGAGAACAAGCCTTTACAACCCTCTACAATTTTTTCCTGTCCTGGACACTGAGATGAGCCAATCGGCTTGTTTCTCCAGTAAAATCCTCTGTGTAGTTATACTCGGATAGGAAACCATGTGCGTGCAGGGCAGGAAGTGAAAGTCATGTGTTGCCTGCTGACCCCTTTTTCACTAAATACAATTTAAATGAGAGTGGGAAGAGCTATTTTGACAATGATCTGATTTCAAATTTCACAGGTTATCTTAACCCAGCTTTGAACAACCCAGCCCCGAAGATTAAATGATTATTGCATTCACCCAGGGCTGAAGACTTCCAAAAAATATGGGTTTACCATGGAAAAATATAGTTCCTACCCCTGAAGAATTTCGTGAAAATTAATGTGCCACCCCCAAAGAATTCCATATTTTCTTACTTCACCTAAAGAAATCCTCAATTTTTATAACTTACAAGAGCGCAGAGAAAGTGCATGTATAAGGTTTATTTCAAAAATTTCTCCTGGCAACCCTTTGTATGCGCTTATTTTAAGTAGGTCCCAGCCTAGGGAATCCCCATACAATCTTAGAAGGAATACCAACATTGTAACCAAACAAACCAACACCGACCGTTTTGCACAGTTTGTAACGTGCAAATATGCCACCTATTTAGATTCCTAAGCGCCTTACATACTTATTTTGTATTATTTATCACCTTAGATTCCTGTTATTTCTGACCCTACCTGTAATTCAGTTCTCACTGCAAAAGGTAGCAATAAACCAATTTATTTATTTGTTTATTTAACTCACTCCTCAAGAATAACATGGTTCCTCAACCACGGGTGGGGTGGGTACGGGTATTTAATGCAAAAGCCCAATTCAATACATAGATCTAACGGGGCCTATTTAAAAATTGCCTTTGTACGGCGGCCCCTTTCCAGATTTGTTCTCGAGGAGAGGGGGCGATTATACACAGGCTATTTTAAAAATGATATCTTTTTACAGATGATAGCAGGACCATGAGATATCTGGCTTTTGGGTTCCATTGTTCAGCATTTCAAAGTAAGCTTACTTGTAATGCCCTTTCACAATCAAGATTGCAAAGCCCTGTGGAATTTCTAATAAGCCTTTACAGGGAATATGGTAGCAAGAGGCCATTCTGTGATTCCATCTTTGATCTCAAAGAGCAGCTGGTTGCTCTTCAGCTGGTCATGGCAAAATTAAACAAAGAGGTAAGAGTTACTTCACAGTAGTTTGTACAGGCTCATTGTCAGAGCAGCAAGATTATTAATTGATAGTTAACAGTAAGTCAAAAAATGCGGCAAAAAAAAAGGATAGCAACAAGTGGTTTACAGTTACTTTTTATTTGCTGTATGTGCTAATATTATTTTGTTAGTCTCTTGGAGCTACAGAGTAAAATACAGTGTGAACATGCGAACCTAAAAAACAAAGATGCACTCAAGTGGTATGATGGCTATAGGGTATAACTTAGTATCACTTACAGCAACAATAAAGCGTTGTTATCAGAAACTGTAAACCCAAGGTTAGTTCTTGTGAATATCTAAATAAACAGGCCACTCTTGCATAAGAACAGAGTCATGCAATGTCCTTTATCACATGCTAAATACAATGTGGCTGTTGTAGCCCACAAAACTGAGTATGGTAAATGAAGGCTGCAATAAACTCTAATTAGTTAACTCTATTTTACACTTAAAATATTTTGATTCATGCATTCACCACTTTCACAAATTTCCCTTAATACACCTTGTTGAGCCCCAAAAATGACCAGCAATGTTTTCAAAGGGATGATTGTAATACCCAGGAGCAACTGAAAACAACTGTTAAGTAATTTTTTTATGGGGGGGGGGGGGGGGGTAAACAAGGTGTATTATGGGAAATTTTGGGAAGTCTTAAAGTGGCAAATAGAAGAATTTGTCAACACAGCACCATATGAGTTAAATGACTAAATTGTTGAATTCTGCTGCAATTCTTTTCAACATGTATTTTGATTTAAAAACTGTCATTGGTAAATATTATAATAATTATATTTTTTATCTTATTATTACTATTTATTTATTAGTCATTTGCTTGATTCAAAAAAGGAAAAAGGAGAGTTTAGTGTGAAGCTACAAGATGTTTTTGAAGCACACAAGAGTATCATGAAAAACAAGATAACTATGGATGACAACAATGAATCCCCAAAGCTGGTAGCTGCATACAATAAATTTTTATCACACTGCAATGCTGTGGATTTTGCTGATATTCTTCAGAGGGTAAAAACAACATTTATTGTTGACAGGGATGTGAAAGACAAATTTCAAACCTCTTATCAGTTTGTTGCTGTTGGCAATCCCAAAACACAACTTGAGGTGAGATAAAGTGTCATTTCAAATAAATGAATTCACATTTTTAGTAACAGGTTAGTTACTACATTGTATCCATCTATCACATTATGTAATTTCCTTACACATGATAAATACATAATTGTTCCTGTAGCATTTCTTTGTAACTGTGGTTTATTTTATGGCTGGTTCCACAAGAAGGCAAGATGAAAGAAATGATACATAGATCTATGTTCTGATTGCCTAGCCAAGTAGGATTTCTTGCTTTGGTACCACAAGAAAATAATACAATGAAATTATCTTGACCACTAAATATATCTTTTACATGTATGTACCAAGCTTGTTATTCAGCCAAGATGGCTGTATATTGCCCTGATTTTTTTAACTGCAAATTTTAATTATTTAACCTTAGTCAACTTTGTCTTGGGCCATGTAAATGCAAAAAAATAACTTGGCCAATTAATCCAGCCATCTTGACTTCACGCGAAGTCAGTATAAACATATTATATTATTGCAATCTGTTGTTAGGAGCAAATCCTTCACCTGATTTCAGGAAACAAAACTATGGTGTGCTTTACAGATGGAAAAGGTATGGAAGCCATAATAGTAAATATTGTTACTCAGCTGTGAAGTTTAACATGTAGTAACATTTGAGTATGGATGTCAAACTTCAAGAGTTTTACATTCATTTGATAGTACCATTGACAGTACCATCAAACTGATGTATTTATTATAACTCTTGCATTGCGATTTGACAAATAATATTATTAACTCTTTGAACAGTGGTACTCTCAGCAATTGAAATGACTTGCTTTTCATCATTTTACATGTACGTGTAGACAGTGGAAAGTTTGGTCAATTTGGTTAGTCAGAGACAAAACAGCATAACAGATCAAAATTATTCTTCAATTTCCTAATTTATTTTTACCTTTTTTATTGTTTGTCATGGGTTGATTGAATAAAGATGGCCAGTATTCACTCAATGAGAAGACAGTAGATTCATTTTTACATGGATGTCCCCAAGAGCCACAGACACACCATTCACCTAAGCCTTCAAAAAGTACGCTACCCAACCAAACTCTACCTTCTGAAGAAGTGGCCAAGGTAATACAAAAATGTATCACAGTGTAGATTTCTGATTCCCATTTTGCCTAAAAGTCCAAGCCTCAAAAAAGTCAGAACACTCTAGGTGACATACTGCAGCCACACTTTCAGTGACAAATTGCTTTGTGTGTACTGGAGAATTGTTGTGCTAATCTTTGTCTGAGTTTGCAACAGAATTTTGTTGCTGCAACTAGTTGCACAATTTCATTTCTGATTTGACTTTTTGTGGCTGCAAAATTCCTCAGTTAGTACACTTGGAGCAAAAATTTCTTGGATATGGGGCTCCACTTGTGAAGCTCTGCTATAATTCTAGCGACTTTACCAGCAATAAATTACTGATATAATTCTAGCAACTATTTTGCTACTGCTGTATTATTCTAGCTACTATTTTTAAGCTTTCTGACTGTTTTTACATAAACCATTGTATCTTTGTAATTTTGTAGATTTTCTATCATTTGGCGTACTATCTTGTAAATTAATTACGGTATTATTGTCACTGCAAGCCTTCTTTAGGGAGTGTCATTAATAAAATTTTGTACATGTACATGCCTTTAAAGCCCTGAATGTTTAAGTCGAAACTATGATAATGAGTTTTTAATCTATACTAAGAAGCTGGTTCCCCAAATTCTCTTCCTAGGATGATAATATTATTCTGACATTGAGTAGATGTTATTATTAGAGACATTGAGTTCCAAGCAAAATAATTTTGTCATTTATTTAATTAATCATAGTACACAGACAATTAAATGCACTTTTTTATTTTTGTAACCAACAAAACCAATGTTGGCTAGTCCTTTGATTTTGAAAAAAAAAAAGTATTTTACCCTACAGGATCAGTTACTTCAAGTCTTATTGAGTTACCTGAGGCTTCTGGTAAATACCAGAGATGAACTAGCTCTCTCCCAGGCTATCAACATTCCTCATAGAGGCCTGGCTCACCAGCAATTCACAGCACTAGGAAAAGTAGCAAGGGACAAAAACATGCCTATGTTTCAGGTGTGTCATTATTAACTACAAACATTTCAAGTTTTACCACAGGGTCCAGAGGAGATGTGTTTGTTGTTAGAACATCAAAACCGGTCAAAAACCTCTGAAAAAATGGGTTATTTTGATCGCGTTACAGTTTCGTTACACATTCTATAGACCGCAAACCAAGAGACTGAGGGCTCGCAAGATCGGCTTTCAGTATAAAATACGGAAAGCTTGTCCTTTCTTTTACTCGCTCGGCACTTCATGCCTCGGTCGGGCGACGGCCTTCGGTCACCCTTCGGACGACGTGCCGTGCGCCAGCGAGGATATGGCTTGTGGTTATTGATTTTCAAAAGTCGATCTGGGTCAGATAAGAAGCGAAGAAATCGTTTACAGGAGATTTATAAAGATCCTATTGGGCTAATTAATCGTGCTAAGCAACAGGTATAGACATTTTTCAAGGTGAGACTTTAAATAAGTAATTCATTTATTCACATGAAACTCCTCCAGACCCTGTGGTTTTACCACTACCTCTTACTACCCCACCCCTGACACTTATTACCCCTCCCCATCAAACACACTCCCCTAATTTGCAATTATAACAAATTAAGTGCTTTTTAAAATATTAAGTATAAGTTTCTTGCCTATCACAAACAAAAAGGTGTGTAAGGATGTATGCCAGTAGCTAGGAGAAGGGGTGTTCATGGAAGGAGGGATCAATGTTGCCAGCTAGAAACATTTGAAGAGACCCGCAAGGTCACTTTCCTACCTTTTGTGTGACTGCACTTACTGTTCACTCCGAAAGGAAGAAGCTTCACTAGACTGCCTAGCTGGCAGTTTTTTTCTTTTTTAAATTAAGTGATACAGCCATGCAGAAGTTAAACTGAGGTCAAGCCAGAAAATGATGGGAGAAGGGGTAAGGGGAGATGGCAGTTTTTCTCTCTCTCCTCCTCACCCCTCCCCCATCCTTTTCTTTGTTTGATCTTGTGTGTGGCCAAGAACCAAAAACGAAAGTAAGACAGATACTTCAATCTACTGTTGTTGCCAGCTATTTTGATAAAAAGGGTGAGTTGTGCTACAGTTTTTGTGCTTTCTACACTTGTGCTAAGGTGATCATTTTTTACTGCTAACAGACAGCTGTATCATTTATACTGAGGATACGACTGGGTGGAAAGAGTTATGCACCTGGTGATGACAACCCACTTCTTTCTTTAACTAAGGTAAAGAGGCTGACATTCAAGCTTAGGGATAATGTAAAATGTAAAGTAGAAACAATAACAAGGCTGTGCTTTATGAAAAAAAACAAGGGAGCCAAGTGTTCTGAACTGAGTGTGAAATCCAGGGTGCTCATCATATGATGTATAATTTTATGCCAAACCAAGATTTTCAAGTCGCCTGTGAGCAAATTAAAGCACTAGAGGCCACCAGGTGCTGCCAAAGCACAGCACTGATTAAAATTCTTGCCCTCTCATCCATGACATTTCATTTACATGACTGTTCGCCTCTCCAGGGCCTAGGAGAATTTGTGACCTTCTTCCAGAAGCTGCAAAATATCTGTGAAGAAACAGCTGATGCAAAGTAAGATAAGTAACTGCTTCACTTATTCATTGGATAAGCAGTTTTCTAACTGACAAGTCAAAATTTGTCAATAATTTTCAGAGCTGCTGTGCTAAGGATATTGAACATACTGAGAGTCAGCATCTCAAAATCCAAAGAGAAAGTCTTCACAAGTGAATGCCTGACTAGAACAGTGGAAAGCCTCCAACAAAAGGTGGAACAACTAAGCAGTGAAACCTATAACAGTGATAAAGTAAAATCAACAATGGCAGGAATGAATGTCTACTTCTTGATTCAGAGCATCTTGGACCAACAAGTGAAGGACACATGCATGCAAGATTACCAAACAAGCAACGTGAGTTGTGCACTGATGACACCAGAAACAACCCATGGAAAGTCTAAAGTGAGATCATTACTCACTCAGTTCAGGTACATTGTGTACTAAAACTACCAGAAGTGTACTAGATCTATCAACTACAGTGTATATTAAAGGCCTAGGGCAAATTTGTGTGCTTCATATAATAAAATATTTTTATTTTATTACTTACCATGCAATAATCATATCCCTAGGTAACATTTGTTTCTATGCTGGTCAGCAGAAGTCAAGTGTTACAGTACTGTTCAGGAAATTTTCTTGAAATTCAAAAATCACATCTTCTTCTCAAATTTTGCACCCATAGTCATTAATACAGCCATTGTTTAGTGTAAAATATTATTTTACCAATTAACTAAACAGAGCAGTCTCTAAGATTTCCCCCTGCCAGGTATATGCAATAATTATTTTAGTAAGTAAGGAATTGAACAACTACAGGAAGTTCTTTTGGTTCTGCTGTGCTAAGTATCCGGTGGTTAGCCAGGGGAAATCCCTAGGCCCAAGATCTTATTGATAGTCCTGACCTTAAGATGTTTAACCATTACAGCCAGACCAGTTCATTCATGAATAGAATTCTAGTGAACCAAAAAGTATCAAGCTAAACCAGTCTACACTATTCCTAAATAGTAATTTCATTTCCAAAGTGACCAGTCTACCTGGCCAGTTCAGACTTTTGATTAGTGGCCAGTAGAGAATCTTTGTTGTTGTTGTTGTTAAGTTTTTTTATCATTATTATTTCTTGTCACCATCATTTTTCTCTGTTAGAACACCTGATGCTGAGTCTCTGGAGGAGGATGTTACACCAGCCGAGGATTTGCCGCCATCAAAACCCATTAAGGTTAGTTATTGAACTATCCACTCCGTAAAAATAACAGTGTATAATATTATATGGACGGTTCACAGTCCTCTATTTTTCCATAAGATCGTCAAGATCGAGCGCTTTGTGTTACAGGCCGCCATCTTACATGGGTGTCAAAACTACTTAGGGCGTGGGGGCGGTTTGGGAGGAAGCAATTTGAAAATCAAGATGGCCACCATTAACAGTAAGACATGCTATATCTCAACAATCACACGGAAAAAATAGGGGACTATGAACAGTTTAAATATTACAAGTATTAATTTACACTTATTGAACACATGCATTAAAACTATAAAACTTTCATCTACAAAAAGTCAGTCAAGGCGCATTACAGTGTAAGCTGTAAACATCTGGAGGGAAAACATTATCAGTGCTGGGAAGGATAATTGTCGTGTCAAAATTTTTATAAAAACCAAAAGCTTAGCAATATTTGGTGTTACATTTTTGTTATTTCACAAGATTAACCATGATTGATTATGACTGTTGATCACCTGGCAGACATTTTAATACAGTTTTACTGTCAATTGTTCAGTTACATCAAACTGCTGCAATGTTGTTTTTTATTGACAGAAACCTTTTGAGAGCTACAGAAAAGTGTGTGGAGACATGAGCTGGGCTAAACCTGCCGTCAGTATCAAGATTGGATTAAGTCCAGACATCAAGAGAGACCAAATGATGATGGAAGCAGTTAAAAATGATATTATCTTATCCTTTAAAGGCAGTGTAAATGAACACTGTGTTGAAGGTACACCAAAGTGTCGTATCAAGAAAAGAACACTAACGGAATCCATGAATGACAAAGAAAACTTACCTGCTGGTAATCACACTGACCAGGGTTGTGATGGAAAAGAAATGTCCAAATCACCAGCAGCCAAACGAATGCTCCTTGATAGAGACACAACTGGAAGAAAGAACACTAAAACCAAAGCTACAGGGAAATTGCACACTAAAAGAAAAAAGATTGCATTACTTCAAGGACAAAGGCAGCTTACCAATTTCTTTAGGTGATTCTTTTATAACAAGATTATTTTTAAAAGAATTTTTGAATTAAGTTATTATGAATACAAGCTTAAATTTTATGACAACCGCCGTAACTGTACAATAGACAATTTTTATTTGGTCAAATTTTTATTGAAAATTGTAACTTTCTAGAGCACTAATCTTCGTGCCATAATTATGGCAAAATAACAATACTTTTTACATTGTCACTAACTTTTATTATATTTGGTATTATTTTTACAAATATCAAACAAATCAAAACAGTCAGCAGGAAAAGGGGTGCAAGTGTCTTTTCTCTCTTGGAACCTACATTGTTCCAAAAAAACCTGGTCATCACAAAAACGCATGTGAAATACCTTTTTGCTTCAAATTGCACTAAATCAAGCAAGCCTGTTTCTTTATTGGTTTCTTCAGTTATTATTATAATATTATTATTAATTGTCTTACATGGTGTATTTCACCGTTTTGTAGAACTGCTCACAATAAAGAACATAGTACCAGATAAGGTGTGTATTAAGTGATGAGAATTTCATATTCATGGTGCAGTTAGTTTCCCGAGGTATCTAGGTTCCTTCATGGTTCCCTACTCCCACCTCCCCCCCCCCCCCCCTTCTCCCTTAAGAAAACAAAACACAACACAAAGTACCTCTCTTTCCTATAGAAACGATCTTGCCTTCCTACTTGTGAAGAAAATTTGACAGCACCTTTACTGGTAGCTCCTTCTCTTTAGATTAAAACTAGCGTCTTTGTAACAATAATTGACCAGAAAGTTACATTGTATAGGTATACGCTAAGAAAGGGAATGCTAAAATATTTTAAAACAATTGAAAGAACCCATGATTGTTCTCTTTGACAACATTGTCAGCAAGCATCTACATGTAAATGTGGTTGTATTATGTCTCAACCTTTAATTTCCTCTTCATATGTCAAGCAGTCTTTGGTAAAACAATGAACATCCCACAAAATTTAACCTGGTTTCAGCACTAACAGAAGAACAGGCCTGGCAGTGTAAAACTAACATCAACTTGAACTATGACATTCCAAGGAGACTGTTTGACCTCCTGTCTAACAACATCTCCTGTAAAACACCATTTCAACATACACTGACTGATTGCAATGATACAACCATAGGAATGTGTTACTTCTTTGACGTTATTCCACAGCATGAAACTGTGCCAGTATAATATAAACTGCTCATTTTTTCCTTCGTTTTGAGCCAGATGATTTTTTTTCAGCCACAGATGGTGGGGTAGCAGTTTCTGATTGCTCTCGCCTTCTTTTGTTTGTTCCACTTGAGCTGGTTGTATCTTGAGATGTATCTGACAATTCATCTTCAAATAATTTAAATCTGGATTACAGTAAAGGATAAAGATACCTGCTGAAAGAGTCTGGCTTGGACGGTTTTGCATTTCCCTTTTCCTTAAATAGTAAAAATCTGTATTAGAAACAGCCCACAGGATGCTGTGTCTCATTAGTATAGATCCCTTGCAGTCTGCTAAAATAGAGGTTTCACTTGAGTGTACACTACAAAAAATTATTATAAAGCTGGACCTCCATAGGCATACACCACAAAAATAATTATACCAGCTTGTGCTACAATGTACTATTATTAAACCATAAAAGAAAGGATACTCCTCCAGGTTAAGCTCTTGTCTTAGTATCCCTGTCAGAAGCACTTCAGCACTGACCACAGGGATACCAGCCTCGAGTGGCTTTTTGCAAACACCTCTGTCCTCCTTGCAGGAGATCACAAAAACTTTGTCTTCTTTTCCTCTTGGCATACTGGACAAGAACTAGGCAACAGCAAAATAAGGAACAAACTCATATTTTAACCAGCAGTGAAATAATCTGATCTAGTTTTCATAATCTTACATCAATGCCCTTATCTAAAGGCCTAGTTTGTCCTGAAATTAGCCAGTAATGCACTTCAGTTGAAGTTCTCCTTGCAACTTCTTATAAGTGACCACCTTGGTGAAACCCCATTTGAACAAGAGATGGGATGAGTGCCATAAAGTTTGAAGCACCGCAAATTCTCTTTTTAAGTGATGTTTTCGTAGCCGTCATTGTCGTTGTATTCCGTACTGAAGACATGTAACTACCTAGATCTTCTTGTGTCATGCTTTTGATTGGTTTTGCTGCAAGGGAAATTTGCTTCAACCATTAATTAAAAGCACTACCCAGGTCTCGGCATTGATGTCATCAGTAAAGAGCCTTCAGACTTCATTTTGCAGGGAAACCAGTGATGGCATCTCAAAATGTTGGCTGTTTTCTCAGGCTAATAGGTGGCTCAGATAACATGTTACATAAGATAATCCACACATGACTTTTCACATACCTCTCCTTTAGCACTTTGAATGATATCTGAGAAGAGAAAAGTGATTATTTAAGAAATATTTGGGTATTTAATACTCACTCTTGTCCCGAAATGAGCATTATTGATGAAAGAGATGACCACAAAGGAGCAACTGCTCAGATACACTAAATTATCATAATTTTTTTATTTTTAATTTTAATTTTCCAAACCACATAAATATACATAACAAAATAATAAAATATCTAGAAGGTCTGCAAGTACATATTAGGGAGCTCAGAGAAAGGATGTTTTTGAGCCACGCACGTCAACTGGAAGTGAGACCTTCTCCTTTTTTATCTATTGCCTTGACACTAACAAATTTTTATTGCCAAGTTTCTTTTCTCTTGTAAAGACGATTTACTCGAGAGTTTAAACCAAACCACTGTCCAATGATGCAAAAAGTCCAGGTCTGGTTGACGTTTGATACCAATTTATACATCCAACGGATAACCTGTCTGAGATGGATAGTACATCTCTAGTGTGAAAACCACCAATATTTTGATCCATACAACATGGTTACATACGGAAAAAATTTTGAAAACGATGAACCTTTTGATCAACATTGCTCAAAGGTAGTTCAATACCAACATTTCCTATCTCTTTTTAGTCAGTGGACGAGTGCCTTCTTCATTACCCTTGTTAAACTGTACTTGTACTAACTTTTTGCTTGTTTGCTCTCTGGAATTTAGCTGCTTTCCAAATCAGGGTAACAGCTGGTATAAATTTAGGAAATAATTATTAGTGTAACATACCTTTCATCTGTGAAGGATCAGGTAAAACTTTCTTTGTTACGTGAACCTTGTATCCATCAAGTAACCCCTGATTGAGAGCAGCTTCATGAGATCTAAAAACAATCGTCAACTTATTCAAAGCCCCAATAAAACAAACTGTTAACAAATGCAGTGAGCTACCCACTCGAGCTGATCATGATCACCACTGTGGATTTTGCTATAGTGCCACTCAGTTGTATTTTATTGTTGTGAGGTTCCACGTATTCAGTTTTCTTTTTCTATAACCTCAATAACAAAGGGCCAAGGGACTGGCAAACTACGTTCACTATAACGAGATTCTGTTATTTCAAGGTTCTTTTTAATTATATACTTTTTTACTATTACTGGGGTGAAGCACATTGTCTATTATACCATGGACTAGCTTCGCAATAAAGAGGTTCGTTATATCCAGGTTCCACTGTAGAGTACTTCAAGGACTCAGATGCTAACTGAACTAACACTAGGGATTGCTCTAAACTTTAAGGATTGCGTACTCTCTTACCGATGGAGATCAAATTTGTACTGTTTTTCTGCCTCTTTATCCTTGACAAGGAATGGTGTTGTATCTACATTAAAGAAGAACCAAAACCGTTAAAGGGCAAGATATGGTTCGTATTTTCTAAAACATTGTTTAGCATCTTCGTCCCTATAATTATGCTCTATACTGCAGGTACTATCGTTACCACAAGCCTTACCAACAAAACTCTTCGCTCTCTTACAGGCATCCAGCCATGATGGCAAAACAATTACTTGTCCACTGGCCAATCCACATAAGAACTTGACTGTGCGTCTCACCTACATGTCAAGAGAAATTTTACAACATATGAGTGATTTCTCGCGTGCTGATTGGTTGAGAGCTATGGTTGATAAGAGCACAGACCATGGAAATAACATGATGGTGGTGCAATTTGTTTTTCACTTCCTTGCACGTGCAACTTTCTAAGAACCTTGAATGGAAATGGACATCAAAAATTCTCAATGTTATTGTAAAAAACAAATTAACAGCATACAAATGATGCCAATGTTCAAAACTCTGCTCCACTTTAGTTTTGAACATTTTGACCTCATTTTTATGGTAGATTAGAGTACAGACCATGGAAAATTGAAGTTGATTTGTTAAGTAGACTGCTACATCTTATCCTTAGTATCAGACAGCAGTTTCCCTAACAATAACTGGTGCTTTCAAAAACAGTGTTTCAAATTGTGAAAAAAAGGTTATCTCAACTAAAGAAATTATTGACAGAAGGGAAGACCTAAAGATCTTATCTACTTAAACTAAATGGTTTTAAAAACTCAACTGTCTACACTTGATCAAAACTATTTGCAGGCTATTGAAAACTCCTATTTACTGTTCTTAATAGCAATTCTTGGTTCTCACCTTATCTGTCACAAGATGCGTACAATCATGGATGTTATTCACCAGTTCACCTCCAAGACTTGTAACCACCTACAAAGAAACATAAAATAAGACTAAGAAATAATTCATAGCTTTGCTGAAATGACAGTTTCTAAGTGTCTTCAATACCAAATAAACCTTGTAGGTTTAAAAAGGGTGTCTGAACAATCTACCTTTTCACCCTGTTTATCAACGAGTCCAGTAAATATAACTCTAGGATTGCTTTCAGCAGCTTGTTTTCCTTGTCGAAGGGATGGACTTTGAGCCACAGAAGGCTGCTTTCCTCGTCTGCTTTTCTTGGCTGGGGTCTCTGCAACTTCCTTGGATGATAAAACAGACACTATGAGAAAACTGAAATGCTGTAAACAAACAGGAAAGAAAATGAACAGAGCAGCAACAGTATTAATTTTCATGTACCAAATCAGAACTGGGTTCCTGTTCACTTGATACTTTCCCTCTGCCCCGCCCTTTCCTTGTCTGGGAGCCTTCACTGGACTCTGGAGTTGACAATATTTGAGATACATCTTCTGATGACTGTAAAAGAATCACCTACAGTTCAGTGTATGCTTCATCTACATATGTTGAGGTTCTGACTGTACATTATAATATCAACCTTCTATCTCTACATTGGACATTTTAAAATCAACCTTCTCTGCAGAAACCTCTGGACCAGCTCATTTGGATAGGAATGGCAAACCATGTCTCCACAGGACTGCCCCCGCTGATGAGTTGGCTCAGCATAGTTGTGCGATAAAATTATAACCTTTAAGAAAACGTACTTCTGAAACAGTGTATACCTAGACCCTTTATACATCAAACTTCTAAAATATGTTGTTACTAAGTTACAAATTAAGTGAAATATTATGTTAAGTACTTTTCTTTAACTAATCAATACTGAGAGATTTGCTCAAGTACTTATTAGTTGATTAATTAAATGCATGCCTCTAATGCTGCGCTTCTTGAAGGCTGAGTTCTTTTGCCTCTCCATTGCCTTCCTCTACCTCTTCCTTTGGATGCTACACTGACTGCAGGTGACTCAGATGGTTGCTGTTTCTCTTCATCAATAGCCTGAGAAGTAGCTTCTGGAATCTATAATGGGAATGGACAACAGTCACTGCCAGAATGAATAGAAAGAGAATTGTAGTTACTATAATTGTTTTGTTGTTGTTTTCTTTCTTCAGCTTCTTTCACAACAAACTGTTTACTGTAGGAAGGGAATTAGCAATAATAATGGCAGTCTATCGATGTCCACCTTTGCAATGTGATGCTGGTATAATTTAAGAAAAGAAAAGAACTTCACATTGTTACGAAGTATGTACACACCCTTTTTTAGTAAGAATTTTATTAAACAGTACATGTACATTATGTTCCAGTTTGACACCATCACAGAAAGCAAAGATTTTCTGTCTACTCAATGGTTCTACAGATGATACATGTAGACATTTCAATCATTGCTTGCTTTCATTCCTTCCCCCTACAGGATGCCACTGACTTTGTTCATGTACATGCGCACGTACATGACTGTCTTATCTGTTAAACCATTTGCTATGATCTCTAAAGTTACATGTTAGTAATAAAGTGTACCTCCATTTCAGTACTTAAAGATTGAGTTTTCTTTCCTCTTCCTCTCCCTTTTCCTTTAGCGGGTGGGGCTGCAGATGCTTGTGACCTTACTTCTGTGGAAGTCACAGATGCCTCAAGAGTAATGGAATCTGTTGTCTATATGGTAAGTTCACATAATATTATTAAACAAGACTTAAGAGGTAATTCTACTACACATTTAGATTACAATTATCATAAGAAATTCACAGAAGAAAAAAACAAGAAGAAACTATCTTCTGAAGAATTTTATACATTAACAGGGCACAGATGGAGCATCTGTAATACTGTTATGATAATTTATGAATATTATGATACACATTGAAATGCACATTGCATTTCACAAAGGATGCAAATTAAACAAATAACAATTGATGTTTACTTCTCCCTACGGCCAACAGCTGACCCCTCGTAAAAAAAATAAAAGTTTAAATAAAATTTTCTTAGGACGTCAATTCCTTTACAGTAATGACTTTTGACTAATCACAAGAATACTATTACTATATAATTATTTAGTTTTTTGTGCAGCTATATCACTACTTGTCCTGACAGGCACATCTTTTTGAATAAGCTTTGATAAGGAACAGTTTTTCATAGCAAACATCCATCTACACCAGTGGTGGAAGGGACTAAAACTTGGTAACTTCACTGAGCTTTCATGTGTTCTTTCCAACTGAGTTGATGGATTTTTGCTAAATATTCATTGTCTTCATCATATGGGACAGGGAGATGTCAATGTCAATCCGGTTAGTTGGTTACCATGACTGTAATAAAGCAAGACCCCTGTTTAATGCAAGCACCCATTCAATTAGGGCAATACAAAACTGGTTCTAATAACCATGTGGTTGTATTAAAGAGATCTTCAGTTAGGAAACTGACTGTTGGGTTGAGAGAACAAGGCCAGTAGTTGTACAAATGGGGTTGTCATAACGCAGCTGCAGGTGGGTTCAATCCAGCACTGTGATGTACTCTGCACTGTGTACCTGAGCTGTTTCCTTCACCGTAGCTGCAGTTCCTTTTCTTCCCCTTCCTCTTCCTCCTCTGCGGGTATTTGTAGATTCAACATCTGTAGCTGTTGATTCTTGAGGGTCGGCAGCATCAGCAGTGTCCAAAGTCTTAAAACAAAAACATGATACATTATTAATCACCATACACACATTACCACCGTTAAATGTTTGCAAGGGCAACAACAATAATTGATCTAGATAGAGAAGTGTACAATAAGTCAAGCTTACTACTTTAAGTGGTGTTTCTGATACTGAAACTGCAAATGCTTCAGATTGATCTGCTTTTCCTTTTCTTCCCCTTCTTGATTTAGGTGCCGCGGGTGTTTCCTTTACTTCTACATCTGACTCTTCAACTGTCACTTTTGAAGCTTGTCTTCCCCTCTTTCGACCTGATCATTAAAGTTAAATGAAAGAATTTTAAAATACAACAAATGTTATACATGTAATAATTATATGTAAGTATCATATCAGATACACTATATCAATGTCTAATAATTACAAAGTTAAAGTGTTGGCAACTTTTTAAATAACTGGATATGACTTAATTATTACTGGTAATAGGACATACTTCTACAACTCAAATTATATCATTGCAATAATGCTTTAAATTGCCTGGGAAAGCAACCTTCAGGAGAAATTAAGTGGATTACGAGTTTCATAGTCCATTCACAATGAGTAACTGAAGGTTGGGAGTTAAAAGGCTTGTTTATAGTGGTTAGTGCACTTAGCTTATCCAGCTAGTTTACAGGCACTCCACTCGAATACCAGTACTTAGAAACAAATAATTCAAATACAACATAACAAGATTAGAAACCACAACTGGGAGGAGGAATGCAACCAGTTGGCTATTTACAAGCGTGGCTTAGGATTTGAACTTGGGATAACAGAGAACAAATCCAGCAAGTCGCCAGAGCAGGACTTGAACCCAGAACCACTGGACCACTAAACCATATGCTGCCTCCTTGACCCAAATAGCATCACCAAATATTATCCCTTCTTTTACTACAATTGATTTGCAAGTTGTCACCTGTTGATGAACGGCCATTCTTGTTGCTCTCCTCTTGAACTGCTTTCTTTCCTCTGGAACCTCTTTTTGTTGAAGACTCCTGAGATATGTCCTCCTCGTCTGATTCATCAGCCTCAATTGTAACCCTCATGGCTCCCCGCCGTCCTTTTCTTGAAGCAGCTGTAGTAGTCGGTGTTTCATCTTCTAGCCCTTCACATGTTGCTTGCACCTGCTTTGTTGTATCAGACGTCGAGTCTAACACTGCACTCTTTACTTGGCTTTGTTTATTTCCCATTGTATTTGGTGTGCTGGACTTTCCCTTACTGGAACTTGATCTTTCTGATGTCTTTACACAGAGGAATAACCAAACCATAACTTAATGATAAATGTTTTAAAAATCAAGACAGTAAAACTTCAAAGCAGAAGCCAGAGGTGAGAAAAAAGAATAGGAAAAGTTCATTCCTATACAAGTCTAGATTCAGTTCCCTCAAACCCCACCTGTCCCCTCTTGACCCACGGTTAATGATCTCTTTCTAATGACTGGCAATTGAAATTAAATAACAACTGCAGTCATTTTTATCCTTTCAATACCTGTTGACTCTCATCTTCCTGCGATTCTTCAATGACTAGCTTTTTCCTTCCTCTCCGTGACCGTGATCTTGGTTGGATAAGATCTTCACTCTCCTGAAATTCTTCCTCCATATCAGCAGCACTGCTGGTGGAAGGTTGGTTTTGTTTACCTACAAAATTAAACCAGTACATGAAATACATTTTAACTTACCTTTATAACTGGTCAGACAAAAAAGAGAGTTACAGCAATCTCTTGTAACATTAATACCCATTACCTTCAACAGAGGGTAAGGAGAAAGTACCGGTAGGTGTTTTACAATATATTTATGGATCAGATATAAAGGTGGACTGCACAGCTAATTTAACATATCATGTTATGAAGGAAGCTTTGTGAACATAACTGCACGCTTGAGGAGATTTCATTTCATTGCAGATCACATCATAGGGTTTCATTTGCAGAATTGATAGTAAGAACTGCAGGACATGTCATAAATACATTGTAGTGATTCTGGGAGTGAGAAAATTAAGTTTCTGAGATGGGATCTCCAGACAAGGCAATGAACATGTGTTTGTCTAAACTAAAAACCAATGGCATCAAATTCCAGTTTTGATTCCTCAAGTAAAGTTATGTTAAAGGACATCAGGGAGGAGGGAAAAAAGGTAAAAAAAGGTATGGGTTAAAACTGGAATTCCAGGGAGTACAATCACCCCGCTCCTTTAAAGAAAAGCAACAACCTAACAAACAAACAGACAAATTGCCAGTGGGTGATGAGGATGGTTACGATGGTAGGTGTATTTTCTGATTGTTAACAACAACACAGTAAAAAAACATTAGCTTCAAATTAATTAGCCTGCCAAATCCCAATTAAACTGACCTGTTTCAGTTACTAAAGTTTCATCATCTTTCTCATCTGGAGAAGAGCCAGCAAATGCTACTCTCTTGGTCGTCATTTTCTTCAGTGCATCTTTCTTTGACTAAAGAAAAGAAAACAAACAAACTTAATACTCTGTCTTGACAAATAATTCTTACCTCAGGAGACATAGCATACCATTAAACATATAGAACCTTCTAGAACTACAGTTGTAGCCCAGGTCTTGCACCTATAAATATGTAATAAAACTACTCCTGATGATTTAAACTCAAACTTCTTAGAGCTTGATTTAAATAAAAATCATAAGTACTGCTACCTTAGTTTGTACTTCTGCTTCAAAAGGCTCTTCAATTCCATAAGCTTGAGTGGCTTCGATTGCACTATATGAAGCTGAGTCTAGTGATAAAGGAGATACAATGTATTATGACTTCAATGGGAGACATTGATGTGAGTTGTATGGGGTGTACATAGCAAAGATCATGTATTCCTTGCTCTCAGTGTACTTCTTGGAATAGTAAAGGGGACTGGACCAATCACAGCCTGAACTTCCAAGAAGGCACCACTGACTAGAGATTGTCTCCAAAAAAAATGCTAGTGTAACTAAAGAATTAAGATTGGCCAAGTATAAACAAAACAAATATAGTCGACCATCTCTCATAAGCAACCACTTCACATAAGCAACCACCTATCCAAAACACCAAAATCATTCTTGTCAAATCCCTACTTTTTAACAGGGTTAACCTCTCGCGAAAAGGAACTCCTGTAAGCGGCCACTGAATCTTAATTTGCACTTTGGGTAATGACTTATGAGAGGTTCGAGTGTATGCCACAAGATTTACCACATTTTACTAAAGAGTACAAGATTTCATGTGCAATACCTGTATCATTACTTTCAGCATCATAAGCTTGAGTTTCTTCAAGTCCATATGCCAGTGTGGCTTGGTTCTCCTGTCTCATGCTTTCATCCGCTTCTTTGTTTTCGTTCTCATCATCCTTATCCTCATTGTCATCATCATCATCATGCCCGCCATAAGGCAGCGTTTCAGCCAAGCCAGATGCAAGTGCCACTCTGTCTCCTCTGCTCTTATCTCCTCTATTGTCTTCCATGTCCCAGTCTTTAGAATCTTCATCATCTGTTTCATCAGCTCCATATGCCTGAGTTGACTCCAACCCATATGGCATAGTAGCCTGAACAGCATTCCCTCCATTAACTTTAGTTTCAAGTTCATATGACATTCCTTCCACTCTCTCCCTATGGCTTTCATTTTTATCATTGTCTTCATCATCAGTATTATCACCTTCACCAACACCATATGCCTGAGTTGACTCCAACCCATAAGGAATAGTTGCCTGAACAGCGTCCCTTCCATCAATTTTAGTTTCAAGTTCACATGACAGTCCTTCCACTTTCTCCCTATGGCTTTCATTTTTATCATTGTCTTCATCATCAGTATTATCATTCTCTTCACTAACCTCTTTACTAACACCATATGCCTGAGTTGACTGTAAATCATAAGCAAGAGTTGGATCAGCATCATTACAATGTGAACCCCGGTCATCTTGATCTTGCTCATCATCAGTCTCATCATCTTTCTCAGTGGCATTATAAGCCTGCGTTGCTTCTAATCCATAAGCAAGGGTTGCAGCTGTAATGTCACCTTGATCAGCCTCTGAAGTAGGGCCAATGGGTAGTGGTTGAGAATTTGAACTGTTAGAATCCTCCTCCTCATCATCTTCAACACAATACGCTTGAGTTGCCTCCACATCAGAAAGCTTAGTTGTTTGGTTTGCATCACTTTTGTCTACTCCTACTACAGGAATGGTTGCACTTTCAGTATTAAAGTCACTGTCCATAGCATAAGGTTGTGTCGCACAATCATCTCCATATTCATCAGTAACCATGTTGTCATCATCATTTAATTTCCTTTCTCCTGCTTTTTCAGTGCTATATAACAGCTGAGTAGGTTCATTGTGATGCGTAGGCTTTTCAACGTCTGCATTTGTTTCTGTAAACCAATCAAAGATAAGACAAGTAACTATTAAACAATTATTCCTGGAGGGGCTCTGAGTCAACTCAGAGGCCATGAGGGCGAGAGGAATAATTGTTTTAGTAAAATCCAACTAGTTGGTCAAAAATATCGAGAATAAAAAAATTTTAGCTAGTTAAAGATAGACTTTAATCCTTCCGCCAAAAAGCCCGCGTTTTTCGCTACTAGTGGGCTATAACATATAGCCTAGTAATGGCTCAACCAATCAGAATGCAGCATTGATAATAGACCACTAGTTGGATTTTACTAAAAATATTATATATGTTGAAGTTAATATTTTATCTCAGGTAATTTTTGTTTTTCTTTTGTTTTTGGGTATGGTAATGTATGCTAATGAAGATGAAACAAAAAAAAATTACCTTAGATAAAAAGTTAATCACAACATACATATTAAAAATTTGAAAAGTGAAGTCTAACTTCCCAAAAGAATACAACCACTCCAAATCCCGGCGAGATTAGGTAGCTACATGCTTACACAAGCGAGCTGACAGTCAGCTACATGTACAAGGGGTTCCCAGAACAATAGCAGTTTAATAACTAATTGCTATAAATATATTATTTTACTTTTTCATTTTGGATAGGTGTTTTTTACAATGGTTCCACAGCTAGTCCAGAAACACTAGAACTCAAAAAAGCAAAAAATGTTTGAGAAAGAAAAAGTAAGTCATCTAAACCTAGTTTAAAATATACACAACTATTTCCAGCTGTACCCTTGGGGAGCTAACTCTCAGAATACAAAAATAATGTAGCTGGTGGTACCTGATTCCCCTTCATCATCCGTGGAACTCATTTCAGCTGCAGCATAGAGTACAGTTGCTTCAGCCTCTCCAGATACACTTTGCATCTGATTGTCATCTCTTTTGTCCTCTACAGCTATACCAGGAGAGGAGCTAACAACCTGTAAAATATTACACCAATACAGCTGCAATACAGCTTGGAAACTTTATGTTTACACTGAACATTACAAGCATAAACATTCTATAAATTTCTATATCATTAAAATTCTTCAAGAAATGAAATGCTTGGTCCAAGTTATGGAAATGTCAAATTCACAAGAAAATTTTCAGCCTAAGCATACAGTGTATCAGCAGAAAAATAAGAATATTCAGTCTGGGCTGGAAAACTGGTATAATCCTTAAATAAGAAGCACTCATCTTGATTGGTGCTCTTAACAGACCTAGTTTACTTTGTATTTTACAAGAAGCAGATAGTTTCTTATTATCTGGTGGCATTCTATTTCCAAAAACTCAGTGGAAAAGCAAACTTGTTAAAACTATGAGGAAGGTAAAAAATTCAGTGGACTCTGTGCATTTCTCAAGAAGTAGATTGTTTGTTATTACACTTTGGAGGGTTTGTAGCCTTTTTGAACAAAAAATTCAAGGACTTTTCAGGGACTTTCAAAGACACATTTCCCATTAATTTTTTCAAGGACTCCGTTCAGTGCAAAAAAGAGCCTTGAGTTTGCGGTTTTTTTTTTTACTTCTTAAACAACATGAGCAATATAATTATCCTGAGGGCCTTTCTGTGTTTGCTGGGTTGGATAAAGTTAGCACTGAAATTCAAGGACTTTCCAGCACCAACTGCAATTTTGAAGGACTTTTAAGGCCTCGAATTTTTATTTTAAAATTCAATGACTTTCAAGGTGCGTGCGAACCTTGACTCAGGATTCCTATTTCCAAAACCTCCTGGGAAGTAATCAAACTTGATAAAAATATGAGGTAGGTCAAAAATCAGGATCAACATAGCAGTGTTTGACTGAGGAAGGGACATCACTTTTGGTCTGAATTATCAAGAGGTTAAAAAAAACCAGGATTCTACTAAGTAGCATTTGATCATGTTAACTTATTCACCTGTTGGATGTGTTTATTTGACTCAGAATCACCAGCTGCATTATCAGTATCTTCCTCGGAATCAGATTCATTCAGGACTGTTGGCACTTTGGCAACACCTCTGTAAGGTTTCTTAACTGGTGACCCATCTTCAGTTTCACACAGCAAAGTTGGGGGGCAAGTAGGATCTAGTTCTTTTGATACATCTGCTTCAGGGTGCCTTGGTTTCTTTAACGGTGACCCATCATCTGATTCAGATCCATAAAGTAGAGTTGGTTGACAGGAAGGATCTGATACTATTGCTTTACGATTTGTGGGTCTTTTCATGGGACTTTCAGCATCTGACTCATACACCAATGTTGGTTCACAGGTTGGTTGGTTGGCAGTGTTGTGTGGGGCTTCAGGATACTTTGGAGCTGAGCTCCGTCTGTTGCCAGATGACAGCTGACCACCTTTCCCATCTGACTGAGCATCAGAGTCTGAACTAAGCATCAGTGTTTGTGGAATGCTCCCAGCTGTTTGACCTGCATGGGAGGAACCTGATGAGTCCCTGCAACAAACAAGGAATAAATCATCACGATATAAGCTATCCTTACAACAAAAAGAGGTTTGTTTGTAGTTGAAAGTGTACTTAGCTTATCCAGCTAGTTTACAGACACTCCACTGAAATAATTAGAAACAAATAATTCAAATACAACATAACAGTATAAAAAATCCCAACTGGTAAGAGGCATCCAGTTGGCTACTATTAAACAAGCGTGGCTGGGGATTTGACTTTGTGTCACAACCAAGAGCCAATCCAGCAAGTGACCAGAGTGAGACTTGAACCCGAGACTGCCATATTACAAGTCCAATGTATTAACCACTCAGCCCTGCTACCCCCTATGAGGGGATAATTAAGCTAATGATAAAAATGGTGATAAGTCTGTTTGAGTTAAGGAGGGACTAACTCCTGTTATTAATAGGACTCTTGTAAAAGTGAAAATTGATTAACTGTTCTTTGTGCAATCAAATGGCCTCATTAGAAATTCAAAAAAATCATTTATAATAATATTCACGAAGAAAAAACAAAAGAAATTAATGTTAAATGAGTGTCTTCATATCTGATAAAGACAGGGCTAAGCTTTACGTCCAGTTTTTTAGACCAAAATTAAACCAAAAAGCTTAATAGTAGACCAAGAATGAGTTGATCTATATCAGAGAATTTGAAGCTGTTCAAAGACCTCACAGTCAGGTATTGCCAGGCTTAAAAACTCAACGCAACTGCATGAATTACTTGATTAACTACTTAACAAAAGGAAGTTTGAACAGAAAATAAGATACACTAAAACTAGTAATAACCACAGCTTACGCAACGTGGGACAACAACGATCGAAGGTCAAATGCTTTTGCTCAAGCGCTCTGCTTTGCGTAAGCTTCGTGAGACACACGGTCAAAACATGTGCATGATCAGATTATGAGTGATAGAGGGTCCAAATGCGCGTGATCAAGGTGTGTTCTATGCATTCCATACATTCTTAGTGGAATTCCAAATGAATACTGGCTAAATATATGTATACATGTGACAGATGCGTAATAATGACCTGGAGATTAGGATTGCAGGCTCCTCTTGTCACCCGCAATAAAAACAGACAAAGGGAAAAGGACACAAAGTGGATGTAAGGACTACTTAACTTTCTCTGAGTACTTCTAGAGAACTTCTAGAGTATTAATTTTGTCTAACTACAAAATATAATTTCATACATGTACCTGTTTCGAAACACATTGTCTGGACTTCCAAGTCCAAATGCTAGGGTCTGCCCTTCCATACTATTCTTTTGCTTCATATGAACCTCTGCAAAGAAATAATGTATTGGTGTTATTATCAATAATGAAATAACCCTTTTAATCCTAGAAATTTAGTATTATTCACAAGACTTAAGAATTGACAGTTATACTCCTATAAATGCTGGTATTGATAACTGATCTTACTTGTGGTCTTTTGCCTGACAGGTGTTTCATGTTCTTCTTCAGAACTATAAAGAACAGTTAGCATTGCAGCAGCAGCCAGTGGCCGTTCATCATCGGTATCAGAATCTGCAGCATACATGTATGCCTCTTCTTCACCCTGAATTGCATTGGAATGAACTGGCATTATTTTCTATAAAATCTAACATAGAATATTAATAATACATGTAAACTACTATTACTGTACAGTGTACTGGTATGGAAAACTGCAGGTTCCAAGTGAATGAAGTAAGGTTTCTTGTCAAAGAAATCCTGTCATGATTACATCAGTAATAGTGTTTAAAACCCAAGCTCTTAACTGAAATCTGCACTGATAATAGATCATTTGCTATGATTATGATTATGATTATGGCTGATCCCGAGGGAAGGCCAGATGGGCACATTTCGCCTGCTCATGATTTCCTGCATTGGTCCCGCAAGAAAATGTTCTCTTTTTGGCCATACAATAAATCTGATATTGACCTAGCTTGTTCGGTCAAGGTGGCTGTCTATTCATTGGCTAATATTGAGCCATTTTGACTTCACGCTTGGTCAATAATGCATGTATTATACCATCTAAAAGTCCCTCTAGTTAAGGATTGCCTCACCGTACCTCTCCAGCTGGTTTTTTTGTTATTTGAGAAACCTGCACTGGCTGCCGCAACTCATCTCCTGGAGGACCGCTTTTTGTATTAGAGATGATTGGAACATGCTCATGAACTATTGGCTGCTACAAAACACAATGTTTTAGATTAAATAATTAACTACATATTAATCTTTGAACAAGATGTTTGTTAAAACCTGTAGATGCCTTTATTTTATTTAAAACTGACAATTATGTTTTTTCCTGGTGTCACAAGTAACATTCACAATAAAAAAATGTTATCAAAAAATACATGATGATAAATTGAGGTTGATTAACATATGATACTACAAACACCATTCCTAACAGCATCCTTTAAAGCAGTTTGAACACTACAAGAGTTAGGGATTTAATGACTACTGTACTAGCTGTAAATCACCAGAGAAAATGATGTTTTTTAATCTGATAATTCAGTCTGTTTTGCTAAGGTTTGTCTATACATGTACCTTATCACCATCTAATTCCTCTTCTGTAGTTGCCTCTGGTAACATGGATTCCGATTCTGTCTCAGATCCAGTTTCATCCCCTTCATCCTTCCATTAAATTAAACAAGAAATGTTACCAAAAATTAAAATCTTTGTTTAAGTCAATGAAGTTTAGGATAATGTGTCTGGATACATGTTCCTAATAATTCTAAATAATACAGAAATCTGGCCCTGGCTTCTAAAACTTAATAAATGAATGGAAGAGCTAAATTGATAATTATATAAAGTTTTGTAACCATCATTCAAAAGCACTTCCCGTGAATTACAGGGTACTTAACATCATTAGAGGCTGTCTAATAAGGCTGTCAGAATTAGATAGACTGCCTCAATCCATAAACGATAATACTTTTTATCTAATCCAAGGCTCGCATTTTCCATAAACTGGAAAGCAAAAGGCAGACAGATTTTACAACTGCAGCTGAGTGCCTTTTTAAGGATACTGGCTTTATGTCCGTATTGTATTAATCACTGTGTATTCTACTATCAGTCATTTGAACATTATTTTAGGGTAGAGAGCTGGAATACTTTCTTGTAGGATCCTCGATGGTCATAAAAGGATTCGCCCCTTAGTTCTTATTCAGAGAACCTGGCAAGCAATCTTGTGAGAACACTGCTAATGATAAAGCCCGACTTTACAGTCATGTGTAGGTTAAACAAGCCTCAGCTTTACCTCTTCTGTGTCTAAATCCACCACATATTGACATTTCACATCACCGAACGTGAGCATGTCACCATGCTTAAGCTCATATCGTATTGTAGGCTTCAAAAGAGACTGTAAAATAAATTGAGAAAAATCATCTTTATTTACAATGTTTGTTGCAAATATTTTTCCAATATAGAGTTGAGTGCGAGATGGAGCTGGAGTTGTCTGAGTTATAAAGACCCAGACATTGAGCTGCCAGTGTAATGACTATAAAAACTTATCATGTTTCAAGCTTGATAATTTATGTTTCTTACACAATTATTATCAAGGTTTTCATTAAGAATTCTAGTAGCAGGAGAAAGGTGTAATGTTACAGGAGAATATTTTGAAGGAGGTTCCACGTCTAAATATAATAAAGTCATAGGCTATCAAACGTTTGCTGGAGAATTAAGAATTATAAACCAAGAATTCTCTGATCTCTGATGCCTAATGAACTCCCTGATTATTAATTACATCACCAAATAAGTTATATTATTACATTATGAATAAACTCAAATACTTAATGTGTTTTCTGATACCTTTCCTTTCTTTGTTCTGTTCTTGCTTTCACAATCATAAATTAGATGAAGATCTCTTTGCACTTCAATACAGGCATGCTTCTTTGATAAAGCCTTTAACACAACAAAGAAATTAATAAACACAAGATGAAGAAAAATTTCTAAGCAATTATTGCTCCACACTATATACAAGATCTGTACAAGCCCTTGTTTATAAGATAAACAATCTCACCTTAATAGGAATAGTGATGTTACATTTTCCATCTCTCCCAATAACATTATCACCTTCAAAAGAAAAAGTATTATATTGAAGAGGTGCATAGAAAAAAGCCTAAAAAGACCTCTTATAAAATGCTTAATTAATATTCTCCTTCTATTTACTTGTCAGTGAAACACAGAATTTAGTACTAAAACAACTACCTATGGTCTTAACTCCTTTTCTTTAATACTTTTCAGCTACGTAATGGAATGCACTGCCTGACTTTTTTCGTACTAGTTTTTTTGCAGACTTCGAGACTTAAAGTAAGTGTACGTTAACCAAAATTACCACACTTTGACAAGCTCTATGGAGAGAACAATGAAAGACTGGAACAAACTATCTGCAAGTGAAATGGCAGCAAGAGATGCCGATACCTTTAAAATAGCTGAGAGAATCTATGAAATGTACTTTTCAAAGGTCTACCACCCTTTTTATAGCCTGACAATGCTAATTACTTTTCTATTATATTTTCTCAAATCCTTGGTGATACAACTGTACATACCCAGAAATATCGGAAAGAAGGTCTCCTTAAATCCTTGCTGAGTAAATACCTTTAAGACTGCAACCTTTGAAGTAAATGATGAGTGAGCATGTACTTTAATTTACTTTATATTATATAATAGTGATGGTGGTGATGATAATGTGATGATAGTTAATGAAAAGTTGTTTCAAAAGCATTGTTCAACCTAGAAGTTAGTCAAAGTGAGTCATATGTCCCACATGGCATTTTAACTTGGGACATTTCAAAAAGTGGTCTAGGTCAAATTATGATATTGACACTTTGAACGACTATCATCCAAACTATCACCCATATAATAAAGTTAACGTGCTTGTTGACCCTGAGGCTGTTGGCTCTTAAAGTTCTGGAGGCTGTCTTAATGAACTGACTTTTCCAGCTTCACTATCCTTAACCAGCCAATCTTCATGCTTTTCAGGTTCAACTGCAATTCTCTCATGCATAAAAAGTGAACTAAGAGCTTTTGTTATTGTTTCATGATGAAACAAAGACAAAAGAACAAAGTCAACAAACAAAGTGTGAAAAGCTTAAAGTTTGTACTGGAAAAGTCCCTCTTTGCGACTCTTCTCATATTTTATTTCATTCCTCGCGAAGTGGACTGCTGTACACAGCCTAGTTCTATTTACCTTAACTCTTAGCCATATCACAGCGACATGCGTTGGTTTAGACTTATCTTGTATGACCTGTATTTTTAAAAAAATTCATTGACCTCTGCGATCAAACGACTGGCAACAAAGAAAGACTTGGGTCCATTTATAATTGACAGAGCTGTAGTTGATTCCAGTCGATCGGTCAATCTTCCCTTTAATATAAGGAAAATCCTTTGCACATATCCTCGGAAGAGAAAAGATATAAGAGGTCTTCAAATGTTTCAGATCAGCGACCTGTCATCGTTCCTCGCTGGAGGGCTGACTTGCATCTGGTGCGGAGATTTGTTTGTTTCATGGTCGGGTTGTAGAGAAGACCAGACTCCACAAAGCATTTTGAAGAACAATTCTATTTCAATTAAGTTCAATTTGTTTAAATTCACTGCAGATCCTGTTTGACATTGGACAAAATCACTTTCCGCTTGATCGTACAGTAATTCCACAGTCACGATGAATTTCTGAAGAACCACTCGATAACAGCTTGTCTCAACTCTGAAGCATTTGACATATTTTGCACGTGACAACGTAGAGCCGGTATGCCCTTTCATAAACTTGTAGCATTTGAATAATACACAGTTAAATGGATCTTAGGCTTTTGAATCGCACACACACGAAAATATTGACATATCTCGATGCTATTATTTTCCATTGTTGCTCTGTTCGACTTCTGTCAGCGCAAAACCAGCAGGTTGCGAATAAATTAGCTTCTCAGGAATATTTAGGCTGTACATGTGACCAGCCGATGCCAGGGCCTTTTCCTGCCCCACCCATTTTTTAAGGGAAAAGCCCAGGGGACGAGGTTGCCTTCTCTACTTGATTGACACCAACAAGTGTGGGAGGGGGGTAAATGACTATGGAATTCCAAGGGCATGGTGGGATAGACCATTGTGGAAATTCTGAGAGCAGGGGAAGGGTAAAATAAGGAAGCCGTCCATGGTATGGTATAGATATTTTCAGGAATTGCCCAATATGAGTTTAGCCCTGAAAAATCTTCAGAATGTTCAATCCAGACAATTTTGCCCCAAAGAATCAAATTCCATATGTTTTCTTACTGTAACCATAAAGAAACCCTCAACTCTTTATAACTTACCCCTCATGAAGAATTCCATTCCCTCCACCGGGAGGGGGGGCCAGGGGGTGGGGGGTTGGTATTAGCCCATTTTTGTTTTGTACATGTCTCCACATGTCCAGGCTCTGCTGATTTCTCTTATCACGTCAAAATAAAGTTCATACATTCATTCGGTCAGTCAGTCAGTATTTCTGCATTAATGATCATTCATTCATTCATTCATTCATTCACTCCTTCATTCATGCATCATTCTGTCCTGAATTATGAAAGGTGTATTTTTCAAATTTACCTCCTTCTTCTTGGCATGAGTGTTGACCTGCTTCACTTGTTCCTCCTCTTCTTCTTCATAATCATATATTGCTTGTGTTTGATCAAAATCCATCTGCAACTGAATGAACAGAATAACAATCAAAATTAAAGCAAACTTGAATTTTGGCCAACACGCGATCAAGAGAAACTGAATCGAGTTTATTATGATAGCATAAGTATCAGGGAGAAACATGCCGCAAATCAAACGAAAATCATAATAAAGACAGACACGAACTTGCAAGTAACGAAAGAAAGCAGACAAAAAAGGAAACAAATTGGGTTTACCTTACTTTTTAGGGTATCTTCAAGTCCGCCATGTTAGGAAATAATTTCGCGCGAAAAGCCAGCGGTAAGTGAGTACACTATATGATATCATACATGACCAGACATATGCAAACGACACTGCCCAACACTAGTTTCAGTCTCACTCGGTCATGTTAGGGAGAAGATGGTAAGATATCCAGTCTCGTGATTACTCTTTCTCCTTGGTTTGTGAGAGAAAAATCCAGCTTTGTTACAAGATGGTGAAGCTTACTGGACTGTCTGTCCGAGATATACGATTTCCAACTTCTTTGGAACTCCACGGATCAGACGCTATGGTAGGAATAAGGGGCTGAACATTGTATTCAAACATTTATGTAATTCACCAAATATTCAAAAATTACTGCAATTGGGGTGCCATCACGCAAGACGTTTATAACAAAATAAATAAAAATTAAATTAAATTAATAATGATAATAGTAAAATGTCCTACAATACAAATAAACTGTTAAAAAGAATATTTTCACCGAGATCATAATACACCTTGTTTACGGGTCATCCGCGGTGTAATAAGCTTATAAGTTTCCTTTGTTTTATGGACTATTGTCGGGGTTAGGTTCATTGTTAAGGATGTTTTGTTTTCTTTATTTTATGTCAGCTGTGAGTAATAAATTATATTACACCGGAGATTAACCTTGTGTGCGCCTCTCCCCCCAAAAAAATTACTTTGGATAATCATTGTCTTTGACTCCTACAGTCACTCTAACCATCAACACCCAAGTAATGCACGTGGGTGAAAAAAAAAATGGGGATGGGGACAGTGGACCTAAATATTTTACTTAACCAACTGCCTCATTTCAGTGGAAGGTGGGTGCCTGGGATACCCAGGGGCTTCCACTGTGGCCTGCCAGCCCCTAGATAGAATGCTGTCCACATGGCTGGCAAATCCCTGCAACCCAGCCATGAGCCCCCATTATATTCCAGGCACCCGTCACACTGATGAAACATAGAAGGGAGAAAAATAAGAGATGGGAGGGGTGGGGAAGATGCTAAAGCAACTGCTCCACGGACCACTGCATAAACGCTTAACAAAGAACTCAAAAATCCTAGCATATAAAGTATAAAGCTTCTTTTGTTTTTTTGTTGTTGTTGTTGTTGTTGCTTTTCTTTTCAGCACAAGTCACCTGACTACTCTGCAGTGTATATAATTTTCAAAACTGATGAAGGAACTGGTGAAGAAGGTCATGGACTTACATTTACTTTGGGACGAGGAAATGAGCTAGGTACACAACCAATACAATAAACATCTGTATAGGCAGTGTTTTTCACACGTGTTGTTTTGGCATGTATAATATACATGTACAAGAGTGTGAAGGCATCCCTGCCCGATCAAATTAAGGAGTAAAAGTTAGGTGCCAGGGGAGTCCAGGTGCTGTTACATGAAGTAAATTGTGTCATATTACATTAGAGCTCACACTTGTGAGATGAAAAAGAAAAACTTGAGCAGTCAGCAACATGCATGTATAACTACTCAGTTTATTTGTACATGTACGTTGTATTATTTTCTGCTGGATGCACTGAATTTAATTTTTATATTGTAGAATTTTAAGGTGCACCTCACTTAAAGGATAGAGGAGGGGTTAATGGTCCCCTTATAGAGTTACCCTCCTTCCTTTTTCTGATCGAGAATTTATTACTAATTTCCAAAGCAAGGTGCACATTGTCAATCATTGTGTGAAATTTTGATTGCCAAACTACATGTGTTTTTACACTTTACACTGTTAGATGTAGTAGTTTTGTTCACATCTGGATGTGAAAATAAACTAGTAATACTTTTTTGTCTTTCTCTTTTAGTCATGAAAGCTGTTGAAACTTATGGTAAAATGCTGATTGATAGAACAACTGAGGAGATTTTCAGTAACTTTGCAAGAGTTTGGCGGGAATTAGCTCACGAAAGCCAGTTTAGATGGGTATGATGAGTTTATAATAATGATGATCCAGATCTAGAGCTGCAACTAACTTTTATTTGGTGATTGGTCAGTGTCTAACAAAATCTTAACTGTGACTGGACATAGTCAGCTGATAAAGTTAATAGAGATCAGGCTATGGTTTTGCATATGAATGAAATCTCAAGAAATTCCAAAACAACCCCTTCACTCCAAGCTCAGCTCCAAGGCTCATTTGCAAACCCTGGTAGAATATATGACTATTCCCAACCTGTCACATACAGCTGCAGCTGTACACAGCTGTACACTAGCACTATGATTATACATTGTACTTCTATCTTCTCATTGGTTAAGAGCCTGACAGCTAATTTTGGAAATCAGCGTAACCTAAAAATTAGGTAGTTATCTGCTAGCAGATAACTAACTTACCTGAAGGTTGCAGGTGCAATGCATGATTTCCAATAACAATATCAGTTCAGGTTCCTTGCAACGGTGTGTTTGTTGTTATTTTCTTCAAAAAAGTGTATAATAAAACAGTAATATAATTAGATTCAGTTTTTGTGATATCCTGATTATACTTACCTTGACCTTGATTATTCCAGATATCACAAAACCCCATCCAATAATTGTTTATAATACTTAAAAAACTGCTTTGTGCAGGCACAGTTTCAGGTTATAAACAGCTGTAGTTCAAATCATTTGTATAATATTTTTTTAATAAAAATATGTCTTTGTGCAGGCTTTACGAATACTTTTGCTGATAAGGGTGTTTTGTTCTGGTGGAGTTGCACTAAAATAGATAGTAATAAGTAATTCAAAAAAGTTGTTCGTCGAGGTCTGCACAATTCTTCACATCATTAGAGTTTACCATTAATTTTAAAATATTTTAATAATTGTTCAGGTGGAGTTACACCACAGCAACATCTTACATTGTATCATCAATGTCATTTACTTCTTCACTTTTGATTCAGCTTGGTCCAGAAAAAGGTGTCATTCATTTAGCACTAGCCGCAGTAGTCAATGCATTATGGGATCTTTGGGCAAAAATTGAAGGCAAGGTACTGTAGACTGTTGTGAACTTTAGTTTTAAGCTATGCCCACTAGCTTCACTTTTACATTCTTTGTTTAATGATTGTCATGGTAATAAAACTTAAACAATGGAAAATGCTATGAACATAGTGAGTAGTTTAAAAATAATTTACACCTGATGTTTATTTTACTCTATGACAAATGTATAGTATCATATAAAATGAACAAAAAAATTTAAATTTTGAATTTCCAAGCTGAAATCTGTGTTTATAGAACTTTTAATCTGATCATGATCACTTAGTGGGTGAAACTCCAAGTTGCAACTTTATTTTCATCCTTTGGATTTGTTATACATATATATCAGGGTGTTCATTAGGCATCAGAGATAGGAGAATTCTCAGTTTACTGCACAGAATTCTACGGTTAACATGTGATAGGCTACCGGTATATAAACTACTTTCTGTTGAGACATGGAGCCTCTTTCACAATATTTTCCTGTAAAGTTACATCGTTCTCCTGATACTAGAATTCTTAGTGAAAACCCTTAGATATATATATCTTATATTAGACGGTTTAGTATTGTGGGATATTTTTATGAGTCTCGCTGTACAAATTATGTATATTGGCAAACCTGTAGGGCTGTTTAGAAAATTAATTCCTTTTTTGCCATTTTCTTTTTTTGTTACAGCCACTTTGGAAACTTCTAGTAGATATGGTATGTCTCTTGATAATTATTATTATATATTTTCTTTACTCTGTAAGAGAACTGCCATATGGTTAAGATTAATTAATGAAAAATACTGTCAAAATCTTCACTGACAATAATTCCCATCTCCTTAGTTTCTGATATAGTTTTTGAAATTCATACAAGTTTTGATTCATATTAAGCCAATCAAAAATAAGTTGTTTTTAAATATTATTATTATTATTATTATTACCATTATTATTATTATCATAAGATTGTTATTGTTAATTCCAAAGGAAATACCAGTTTACAACAGCAATCAATAGTTTGGCTGGTGAAAAAAATAAAAATGATTACATTGATTGTGCCTCAAAAAGGTATATTTTGTGATAAATTACTTGCATTTTTTTATATGCAATATATTCTAACCTGAGTATATTTTGCTTAAAATACTTCATTTCTAAGATTCACCTTATCAGGAATTTCAGAGGTTTTGCATTAAATTAAATGAGCATAAATTTAAGTTATTTTGTCCAGAATCTTGGTTTTTAGCGGAGCTCTCGCGCGCGAAGCGCGCAGCGGAGCACCATGGGTAAAAAAATGTGGTAAACTACCCATCCGAGAAAATTTGGTGATCACGTGACCGTACACCGACCGCCCGCCCGCCTGACCGTCCATCCGCACCACAGACATACCAATGTAAAATAATTCAATTAACAGGTATGGCAACCCAAATGCAACTCAAGGTTTTATTTAGAAAGAAATCGCATGGCCGCCCGGACTTTTAGAAAGAAAAAACAACAACAAAGTCGTGTCTTTTTCAACATTACCCTTAACAAAATTTCTACCCTGTAACAGCTCTGTAGCATAACTGGAACAGGGTTGAAAAACTAACCTGTAACAACCCTGTTACAGCTCGTCATTTGGCACAGTTAGCAAGGCTGTTTCTACACTGTAGCAGCCTTGGAACAGCCCTGTCACGTTTAACTCAAAATTTCTTGGTAGACACCCTGTAACAGCCATGTTACAACCCTGTTTCCACCCTGTGATGGACATCCCTGCCACAGCTCGTGAATTGGCACAGTTAGCAAGGCTGTTTTTACACTGTGGCATTCCTTTAACAGCCTTGGTACAGGTTTCATGCATCACAACCCTGTTACAACTTGTTAATTGGCAGTTAACAAGGCTGTTTTTTTCCAGGTGCCAATGTTGTGATACTCCCTCTCACACAATATACACTTTAGACAGCAACCGTTTAACTTCTATACATTAGAATTATAGTACTATCAGAACATAATTTTTTATAACTTCACATCTATTAAAGATGAAACTTAATCTTTTTTAGGCATATTTGAACTCATGAAAATTCCTGAAGCAAAGAAACGATTTGCGCCACAAAAAGCTTCAAAGTTGAACCACCAACGGCTGGTTTAGTCCATTTCGTCACTTAAGTAACAAAAGCAATGCATTTCAACAAACATACATTGAAAGGACACTTTCGATAAAGGAAAACAGTAAATACAGTCAATTAAGAACTTAACGTTACTTTATTTTTCACGTGCCGACTTTACAGTGTGTAAAAATATAGACAGAACAAAATTTAAACTGCATGCAACAGTCTGATCTGGCTTGTAAACACTTGCTTGCTTTGCTCGATTTAATGTACAACTAGCACGTCAAAATGCCGACTTTACAATAACTGTCCCAAAAAACAAAAAAAGGACGATTTTTGTCCGCAATTATAAGAGATGAAACACGGAATTGTTCCATTGTAACAACGGTTCCGAGGTTGACAGTTTATAGTTGTTTTGTTCGTTGTAACAAGCTTTATTTGAAATCGCTCACCTCGATCGTCTTTCCTTCATGATCCACAATGTGTTACATTTCCTCATGAAAATTAAGAGCCAATCCATTTGTGTTTCAGTTGTTGCTGAATTGTTTAATGGTGTACGAATTACTAGGCAGGGCAAACAATACTTGAATCTTGCAAGTGCCGCGGAATGTTTTCTGTCCACCAGATCGATCTGTTTCCCATTCGTTGAGAGCTGGTCAAAGCACAGTTATTTTTTTGCTAATACTTTTTCCACTCTCTGCTTCAAAAGCAGCAAAAAACGCTCTACAGCCTTTCTAAATCTAAACTGGATGCAGAAAGCATTTGAATATTTTCGCCTTTCGTTCAAATGATCGTGAGTCGTTTCAGGAATGGAGATGTGTAATGCGATCTTCCGGTAAAAGTGCTGACCAATAAGATTAAAGTCTTGGATTTCTCCAGGGAATTACCAATGGCGTGTCTGTCATGGAATGAAAATATTGAAGTCCCCTCGATCTCTAAGGAAAGAATTTAATTCCGTGCTTGCAGAGGTCTCTCACGCAGGAAAACAAATTGAAGTGATCTGAAAGTCTTTCATTTTTAGTACATTGCTGTAAAAAATTAATTAAGTTACAGCGGTTTTTTTTTCATTTAAAAGAACAGGAAAAACAGGAGCTAATGAAATAGGTGTTTGTAAAAATGGTAAGCTGATCATAAGAAGGTCTTCGTTTTAACATGAGATAAAAGTCTTATAAAGAAACCAACCTAAAAATACAAAGGTAGCCACAAAATCGGTAATTAATTAAAGTAAGTGTCAATGAAAAAAGAAGAAGAAAAAACCAAGAAAATCCAAACAAAACCAAAAACAGCATATTAAAAGGCGTACAATAATCGTGTTTGATGATTTAGCGATACCATTTTCACCAAGTTCTTTTTCGTTTTATTTGTTATTAATGATCTAGCTGACCCTCGCTCCTTTTAACACTCTTAGACTTTGAAAAATATTGCCATCTTTCATGATTTATGGAGTTTACCATACTTGGCTACATTGTTACTGCCCTTTGATTATTATCCATTGTGTGAACAGAAATAGACATCTCACAGTTCTGCAGGAACCCGATTACTGTCATGTGTACCTAACACAGCCATTCTGCATCCCTGTGCTAGTTCTTCTGCATTACTAGGTAGCCCTGTCTTAACCCTGTTACGGTAACTGGATATTTTCACAGCCATGTAACAGGCTTGTTATACTTAACTATGTACACTTTTACAGCCCTGTCACAGCTCCACTTGTTTTAACTCAAGTACGTTGCAGCTGTGTCACAGCCCTGTTACAGCCAGTTTACAGCCCTGAAATAACGTAAACAGGGCTGGAAACAGGATTTTACAGGGCTCTCACAGGGTTTTTGCAGGGTAGAATTTTTTCTAAGGGTATTTTTGATGTTTACACTCACGTGGATAACAGAGAAACTGAGCTAGAGCTAGTTTCTGAGAACAAAAGAGAAGAATTTTGTAGGAAGAAAAACATGAAAATTCAAAGCAGCTGTGAGACAATGAGAAATGCTAGTGGCCAGCAAGGTGAAACTGAGCGGCAGTGAAAAATAAAAGCGAACATCAACACAGGAGACAATTGGGTAAGAATTCCTCCATAAAAATAATGTGCAACTAGGAAGTTTGACGTTTAGTCCTACAAAACAGCGTTGTAGTTGTGCAAAACAACGGCAAAGAAGGACGAAAAGCGTGCTGCACGTGCAAATTTTGTTGTTTTGCTAATTAGAAAAAAAAGTGTGCTGCACGTGCAATTTGTTTTTTGGCTAATTAGATCTATTGATGCCATTTCCATTGGCCTTCCCGTTTAGCATTAGACGATATAATTTTTTTTGTTTACAAGTTTTAATAACAAGAGCTTCGCTTTTAGCCCTGGCTAAATCTATATGTTAATCTATGATGAGATGTCTTGTGGATTATGAGTTTGGATGAGATTTGTTGAGCTCAGTTGTGTGAAACCGCACCACTGCATAATGATTAAATATCAGAAGCCCTTCAGTTGACAACTACGTTATCTTTCTTTTACCATACAGCCTCCTGAGCAGGTGGTGTCAACAATAGACTTCACTTATTTGTAAGTATATGCAAATTTTCAGCTGTACAGTAATCAGACCCTTCTTTGTGTTTTAAAAGGAGTACATGTAATAGAATGCTGTGATTAACTGCTGCCTAAAGTTAACTTAATGTACAGTGTATAGTGATTACTAGTTTGTAAGATCGTAGACTCTGCAATAATTATGTACAATGTACTGCACTCTTATTCTAACCCCCAATCGCCATCAACTCTGGCAGGTTAGGTGATGCTGATCTTTATTAAAGTCATGTAACTCAAATGTTAACTTCAAATCAGGAAAAGTCAAATTGTTGTCAAGAAAAGCTTATTGGGCTGATGAAGTTTTGCTTCCTTGGCAACATTTTCTGATAAACTGAAATATTTAAAATTCAAACAAAAACAAAAAATTCAGTCAACAGTATTGATCATAACTTTAAGCATTCATTCAGCCTTCTTTGTCATCGACTAATACATGATCACGTTAATTCAATCACAAGACTATTCATTATTAAACCTCTTCAGGTCTGATGTACTCACTAAAGAAGAAGCAATAGGTTTGTCATGCTTTTTTGTATTTTACTTTGTTATTGATTATGCTATCAGTTGACTGTTCATAGGGGGAAAAGCCTCCTGATTATGACAATGGGTACAATTCTGTACTTTAACAAGTATTTTGTACACCAGTTGTTTATCCAGAATCCAGAAATGAAATCAGTAACATTATGCACCCTACTTGAATAAATTTATTGTAATATATCAGTACTATATAATAATGTTGCAATTCAAAATACATTGACTCACCATGGTACATATAGCAAATGCTGTACATGAACATGCATGTGTACATTACATTGATGGGAACAATAATTAATCAATCCATCCAGTCCATTTCATTTAATGAGGGTAAAAACAAGTTGGAGTAGAAAAATAGTGCTTGTAAACTTTAGGATTAGAAATGAGCAATAATAAACGAAAAAAGGTTCTTACTTGACAATGTTCCCTTCCCAATTTAAGAAATACAAAGTTATTTTAGAGGCCAGCATCAATTATCAAATTAAAATTTATGCTTGACTTGAGGCTGAGGGGAATGAAGCAAAAGAAATGAACTAGTGTCATGCGACTTCTATTGTTAAAAATTACCCTAGCCGAGGAGCCAAGAATTTATTGTAATCATATCATATAAAACCGGTGTGTTATTATAATTATATTTATGTGGCTGGTATATAAAACGTCCTTGGCATTCAAAGGGTTAATACCCCACAGAAATGTGTAATCATCATCATCATCTATTCACCAGTCATCTTTGTTTGCAACCTGTACTACTTCTAGTGAATTCATTTTGTGGAAGATGGATGCCTCACTTCTTCTTGATGGCCTTTGTTTAAAACATATTGTTATAATAATTATAACAATAAACTTATTAAACTTGATTCATTGACATCTGCATGCATGCATTCTGCAGTTACAAGCAGTACATTTATATTTAATTCCATAGCCATATTGGGCATCTTCTTAGCACAAAAATTTTGCTTTTTAGATATTTTGAAGAAAAATGCAGACAGCAAGAAACAAAGAGGTAACTACATGTATATTTGAAATTACAGTTTTCTGTGTCTAAGAGAGTGAATTTGGTGACACTGAACAAATTGAAACTTGTACATTGTTGCAGTTAGTTTAATTGTACATTTTATTTTACATATAATTTATAACTTGACGTTCTTGTATAGAGGCATATTTTCTCATTAGTTTGATGAAAATTTTACGAGAGCTGTTAAAAACAAGGTCAGCGTATGCATATTGCCATAAATTTACCAAGAAATGTAATGCAAAGCACATAATTTTTATTGATGTGCTTGTGGAAATGGAAATGATACTGAACATTAGTAGGATTTGATTATAGTTTTTTAAATGACATGCACAGGCTCAAGTTCAACTTTAGCTACCGTAACATGTTATTTTACGATTTTTTTCAGAGCAAGAGATGATTTCCAAAGGATATCCTTCTTATACAACGTCTGCCGGTTGGCTTGGATACACAGACAGTCAGCTTCGTGAGCTGTGCCAAACGTATCTTAAAGCTGGTTGGACAAGGTTTGTTCAAGTGCATCATGCCTATAAGGCGCTGGTCCTTAGGGTAGCTTTGTTTGTTTTACCAGTCTAGGGAAACTTGCTAAACAATCTGTTTCAAACAATTATGTTTCCCTATGTGTTGGACTTGTATAATTTTACAAGCTGATTATAAAATTATAATAAAATGAATATTATGAAGGAATCTTACTAAGTCGTAAGCAAATATGTGTGGGTAGGTATTGTACACCTTTTATGTATAAGAAATGATGTACTGTTGGATAGTTTTCAATTTAAAACTATAATTAAGAGGTTATAACCTGAAAATTTACTTCTCCACTGAGGCCCTTCCTTTTTACATCAAAAAAATATCAAAGTAGTCATGCAGTGTGTGTGTTGATTTTTTTTACAGTGGTTGTATGGATGGAGTAAATATATATGTTGTAACTTTTGCTGTTGTCAACAGATTTAAAATGAAAGTTGGTTCCGATGTAAATGATGACATTAGGAGAGCAGCTATATTTAGAGAGGAGATTGGATGGGATAATTTTCTGGTAAGTTTTAAGAGACACAGGCAGCTATGGTGAGGACCACACTGACCTGGACACAAGTTTTGCTAGTTTGAAAAACTTTATACCTCAACCCATGAATAAAATCAAAGTATGTGTGCAATACATGTCAGTAGAAATCCGCCTTTATCATCACCATCTTCCCTAGTGTTTGATTCTAATTTCAGTCTTTTACTGAAAACCTCTTTCTGAGTATGCTTGGACTCATATTATAATATTGTTTTATCATATTTGGTTATAAACAGTATCCAAAGGAACAAGAAAAAAAGAGGTGAAAAACGTGTAAGCATTGGGGGCAAGAGATCGCCTGCATTGACTAAAATAACAAGAGAAATTTAATAAATCAAAAACACTGGAGAGCAAGTCATTGTTATATTTATTTGGAAAATCGAGTTTTGTCGACCTGGAGAAAGGTTCATTCCAAGGCAACTTTGAGCAATGATTCGGACTTCGCGTCATTTCTCACGTGATTTTTCTAATTCAGAGGTATTTGGCTTTCCCTGGACAAGTCCATCAATGAATTCTCAATGGTATCAAATTAATGAGTGCTCTAATTTGAATGAGCATCTATAAACATTAGATTTGACTTGCGTTACTTTGACTCCACAAGGTTTGTTTAGATATTCCAAAATGATGGGCTTCTCACTTTCTGTTTCATGCACTTATCTTGTGAAAATTATGGTATCTGATGCGCATGTGCATCAGACAAGGAACATATTTCCAAAACTAGTATGGAGACTTTAGAATCCATGTGCTCCATACATTATTTTCATAGGCAATGGATGCAAACCAGCGCTGGGATGTCAGTGAAGCTATTGATTACATGAAACAGTTATCCAAATTTAAACCAATCTGGATAGAAGAACCAACCTCTCCAGATGACGCATTAGGTGATTTTAACTCCTAAGATAATCAGATGTACCTTTTTGCTACAGTGTACCAGCCAAATAAGGCTAAAAATTGGGAGAGTAGTCTCTATTTTTGCTTTGTTTGGTCCTATTTGGTACTGTGAACCACTCTAATGTTCCCAAAAAAAAGGAGTTTCAATTTTTTTCTGGCTGTGTTTTTTTTATAACTGAGATATTCCCCATGTTATTAGTAGTTATGTTGTAAATGCCATGCATGGACAAACGTAACAACTCCTAGAATGTTGATACACAAGCTTTAATTTTTCAGTTAAGCAGGTGACTTATAATTTGAGTTTTTGCATTTTAGGAATTTAGAGAGTCAGTTGCATATTATGCACCTTTGATTAACATTATACAGGTCACGCTGCTATTTCCAGGGCACTAGAACCTTATGGTATTGGTGTGGCTACAGGGGAACACTGTCAAAACAGGGTCATATTTAAACAGTTATTCCAGGCTAAAGGATTTCAGTTCTGCCAGATTGACAGCTGTCGAATGGGTGGATTAAATGAAGTATTGGCTGTGTTGCTCATGGCTGCTAAGTTTGGAGGTAAAATTACTTATTACTAAAATAAAGATTGTATACAATAGCATGTGCATGTAGCTTTGTTCTTTATTCTTACGATTCAAGAAGATCTGTCATTTTGGTTACCACATTTCAACCACAGTCCACTTGTAACTGCTTATCCTTAGCCCAAAACAAAGTAAAATACAGGGAGATTAAGGCAAAAAATGTTGTTTTCTTTTAATATCATCCCACCACAAGTAACTCTAACCCCTCTGTATTTTTGTCCCTGACTTCAGTTCCTGTGTGTCCTCATGGTGGTGGTGTTGGTTTGTGTGAATACATTCAACACATTTCAATCTTTGACTACATCTGTGTCTCAGCATCATTAGAAAACAGGTTAGAAAATCTTTTTTAAAAAATAATATAATACCAGCACTGTTAATGAGAAATACTTGCCTGCCTTATATTGCTTTCTGTTGGTAAAATATTTAACAGTCAGCAGTATTAGCTATTTGTTCCTCAGTTTGCATTGATAGTCTAAGTGCCTAGGGTTTGTAGTTCCGATATGAGACTACAAGAGTTGAGTTCCTGGTACCACAATGTCGAGATGTTATTGGCACATTGATGACCTCTAAAGTAGTTTGCAAAAACTTTCTAAGTAGATAATTCTTGAGTCAATCATACTAATTTTGCTTTTGCCTTCATTTGGTCAAAAAGTAATTTGCAATAACTTATTTAAACTCAAGAGCTACCATGATAGCACATCTGGGCCATCATGATCGTTACCGAGGTGTAGTTCTTAAAAAAGAATACTGATATATCGAAAACAATAATTTATTATTGTAATGGCGACTGTTGACTTGTCTCTTGACAACACTGAAATAAAAGGTTTTCAGACCTTTCCGGAAACCAACTTCTGATTAATTTCAAGCGTTTTATGGGTCTAAAACTAACTTTGGTGAAATTCATATATCCCAAGGGCTAGACTGAGCGTTTCCCCCTTTGCTGCTTTATTCTCTGTTGATGTGGTACATCTTTTTCTTTTTCAGGGTAACTGAATTTGCTGATCATCTTCATGAGCATTTTATCCATCCTTGTGTGGTAGAGAATGGCGCTTACAAAGTTCCAATGGTGAGTTTTTGGGTTTCTTTTATCGAATATGGAGTTAAAACAGCAAAATAGCAACAACAGCAGCAACAACTGTATTTTTTTTTCTTCTCAGAACCCAGGATATAGTGCAGAAATGAAGACAGAATCTTTAGATGCATTCGAATTTCCAAGGGGTTCAGAATGGCAAAAGCTAATTAAAAATGGACTTTTCAAAATTTAAGTGACAGTAAAAAACAATATTTTTAAGGACAGATTTATTTTATGATATCAAATGATTTTTGTGTATGTAAAAAGAAAAAACTGCAGACTCAATCTTCAGAAAACTTTTACCAGGAAGTTAGGATATGTCAAGTAAAGTATATGTTAAAGGGGTTACTTAGAACGCGTATTTTAGACTTACTGTGTGTGGTTACGCATGACGAACTGGCACGTGAGTTAAGCTTGTAAAGTTGATCCACGTGATTTGGTATCCCCCGGAAAAAGTCGCAAATGTATGTCTCTACGGAGAAGCCACATGATTGGTGAACGAGGCTCCATTACAGTGTAGGCAAAAAAAATAGAGAGTGAGAAATTTAAAGGATCGGATTAAGGGCAACTTCAGCTTCACTTCACTTCAGCTGTTTATTTCGTGTAATTAACTTAGCTTCAATATAGATTTTTCAATTGTAGAATAGCGCCATTTATTGTTGATCCTTTCTTAGATCGCCATTTTCAGAAAAGTCTTGATGGACTGGAAAAGGCGTCTCTTCTTACCTTCTATAACCATGTTTGTAAAGTGGAATTAAGCAGAACATTAATTTTAAACGCGCTCTCGCAACTAAGAACAGCGAATTAGATATGAAACCAAGGAGGTTGCTACTACTGGCTATGGCAAGGGAAATAAAAGGGCAAAAATTTTACGCTGTCCATTTCGAAAGGAATCGTTAAGCCTTTCAGTGTGTACTTCACAAAGGTAAGGTTTCATTTCAGGTATACGTTCTTTTGAATCTCATAGCATAGCGCTCTAATGGAAAAAAGTGTCTCAGGACCTTCGTGAAATGCATGAGCTGAAGGGTTTGGGTGCATTTTGAAAATTTTTCGTACCTGTGGAAAAACCCTGGCTACTCTGCTAAATGTAAAACTTTTTTTTTCTTTTATAACTCGTGGGCAAAATTTGGGAACAATCTACGAAAAATCACTTGACTGTTTCACCTGCACATCCGATTGAAATGAGTAAAGATGGATGCCAAGTTTGAACGTGCCTTGAAATCCCTGAATTTTACAGAGGATTGTATGGCGCACCCCATTGTGTAGCAATATCTTCGATGGCTTCTTTTATTCTAATTGGTCTTTATCAAAACTTAATAAAACCATGGAAGGGTCTATTGCATAATCTTTTACGCTACGCACAAACACCTACTTTGGCGAAACATACAACGTGAAACATGCGGGCGACTAGGCATCGAAACCACTGAGTAACACGACATTTTTATCTCCCAAATCACCCAGGTAGCCGAAACATGATATTTTACGGTCTCCCCCCACATCAAGGCAGCACAACGTACTTGTAACTGCATGAGTTGATAAAACCGGATTTTTGTGTTAATTAAGCGGCCCTCGACAAAACTGAGACGGTTGATTTTAAGAACTACTAAGGGGAATACAATGAAGACAAATTAAAAAGGTAGCCCAGGCGTTTGTTTAGGTTTAAAAAGCTTTTATTCTGCTAAAAGGCGAGCAGTACAACAAGCGCTGTTGCTTGCGACACTGAAACGTAGTAAGTTAAACTGTAATTTACAGCACAGTCACAAAATTTAAAACGTTGCGACTAAACTGTAAAATACAGTCCAACCCCCAAATTTTCGTTCACAGCTTCTTGAAGATCTTGAAGCCAGTGACTGTGTTTGTAGTTGCGCATGAATACTTGTTGGTGGAGCTGCAGCCACGAGAATAAAAGTAGCTGCCGGAGCGGCAAAACCATCGGTCGTAGCCGCCATAAGGGTATTTGAACGCCACGATATCACCGTACTGCACTGGCGTACCATCAACAGCATTCCTGGAGAAGATTTGGAAAACTGCGTAGTAGTAGCTCAACCAGTTGTTTCCTTTAAAAGAAGAAGTTGTTCTGCAAAACCAGAATCGAAATTAACCGCATATTAAGTAATTTGTACAAAGGGATCCCTTTATCTGACTTGAACGCAATACTTTTCTCTTACTACTTTCCATCATAGTCAGGATAGTGGTATCAGCAGTAGTAGCAGTGTGAGTAGTGCAGGGGTAGTGCAAGAGTTTATTTACCGTTTTCATGGTGTTTTTTCTCACCGTTAATGGTTAATTTCTTAATCTTTGCGGGCTTTCCATCTCAAATGAAATTGAAGATCACCTAGTTAATTCCTTTAATTATTTCATCAGGAATAGCAATTACGGACGTAATATAAGTTAATTTTGCAAGACCAAACGTTTTAACGTTGTTAATTTTTCCATAAAGTGTAAGGTTCTCCTTTTCCACCAATTAGGGGCTTTTCTAGGTTTCATATCTTCTCTACAAAATTCAGATCATTTGCTTTGCTTGTATCATACGAAAAGAAAATGCCAAGAGCTTTAACTGGGTCTTGAGGGCAGCGAAGCCGAATGCACTTTCAGTGTTGTTTTTTCAACACCCCAGCCACATTGCTTCTGTTCTCGTCGTGTTAATTTCTAAGCCAGAAAGTTTTTTAAAATCGTTTAAAAGAGCTAGCAAATGGGCAATAGACGCGACATTTCGTACAGAAACTGTAGTGTCATCAGCGCATAGGGACACTTCGATTTCTTCCCCTCCTACGGTTAATAATTCCATATATAGTAGACTTACCTCTAATTTCATTGGCAAGTACTTCTATACCCAATAAAATAGAAGTCCGGAAAAAGGGAAACCCTGTCGAACGCCTCTTTTTAAGACAAAACATTCTGATTCGTGACCGTTGTTTAAGACGCGGCTTGAAACATTATTGTAAAAATTCTAAAAAAACCCAGTTTTGAATATCAGGTCCAAACTTAAAGATGTTTAGGGTGTCAATAAGTAGTGTAAGAGTCAAGTTATAATTCAACGTATAATTAGCAGACGCGATCCTTTGAAAACTGGCAAAGTTTCTTACAATGTATATCGTTTCCTTAATGTTTATTTGGAGTTACTAAGCGGTCAATACTTACGAAGCAAAGCGACATTTCCAGCTAGTAGAAGGATGGCATCTAAGACGGTACTGACCAGAACCATAGCCAGTCGAAACTATAGACACAGTGTCACCACTATTGATTGGCTGTCCGTCCATCCTTCCCATGGCGTAAATTTTAAACTTAAAGTGGGCTGAACAGGAGGACCAGCGTGAAGGAGTCATCAGGGTTCCGGGACAGGTATTAAATTGACAGCCCGATGTGTAACAATACAGCCAGTACTTCGGGTAGGAACCAGAGGGATAGGCTGATCGCAAAGCAATCATGTCACCGCTATTAATAATGGGATATCGATGGCCTTAAGAGGAAAAAAGACAGTCAACCAAGTGAATTATTTATTGTACTTTTTTGGTGAAGTGGGGCGGGGGGGGGGGGCGGAGGTGAAGTAGAGGATTATAACAATACTTTCCATTTTGCAGTCAGACAGTAATGGAATATTCAACTCATTGTAGCACGTAGACAAGTAAGAAATTCAACACTCACGAGTAGATATGCTGCTAACACCACCTTTTCGATTAATTTGCTCTTTAGTTTTCATGGCTGTTTCACGAGCTGTTTGTGACTAAAAGGTACGAACGTCTACTTAGACTTGGGCTGTGAAGGGAAAAGAGGTGAATCATAAAATTTTACCGTCAGATAAACCGTTCCAAATTTCTTCTCTAGGCCCGTAAAACCGAATGTGAGCGTTACCATTGAGCGTCAGTTGGTTGCTTGAAAGGCTGACGGACGCATAATTCACGTCGATCACCAGGCAGAACACAAAAACGAAGACACCGACAAGCTTCATCTCAAAATCACGAGTAGATATGCTGCTAACACCACCTTTTCGATTAATTTGCTCTCTAGTTTTCATGGCTGTTTCACGAGCTGTTTGTGACTAAAAGGTACGAACGTCTACTTAGACTTGGGCTGTGAAGGGAAAAGAGGTGAATCATAAAATTTTACCGTCAGATAAACCGTTCCAAATTTCTTCTCTAGGCCCGTAAAACCGAATGTGAGCGTTACCATTGAGCGTCAGTTGGTTGCTTGAAAGGCTGACGGACGCATAATTCACGTCGATCACCAGGCAGAACACAAAAACGAAGACACCGACAAGCTTCATCTCAAAATCACGAGTAGATATGCTGCTAACACCACCTTTTCGATTAATTTGCTCTCTAGTTTTCATGGCTGTTTCACGAGCTGTTTGTGACTAAAAGGTACGAACGTCTACTTAGACTTGGGCTGTGAAGGGAAAAGAGGTGAATCATAAAATTTTACCGTCAGATAAACCGTTCCAAATTTCTTCTCTAGGCCCGTAAAACCGAATGTGAGCGTTACCATTGAGCGTCAGTTGGTTGCTTGAAAGGCTGACGGACGCATAATTCACGTCGATCACCAGGCAGAACACAAAAACGAAGACACCGACAAGCTTCATCTCAAAATCACGAGTAGATATGCTGTTAACACCACCTTTTCGATTAATTTGCTCTCTAGTTTTCATGGCTGTTTCACGAGCTGTTTGTGACTAAAAGGTACGAACGTCTACTTAGACTTGGGCTGTGAAGGGAAAAGAGGTGAATCATAAAATTTTACCGTCAGATAAACCGTTCCAAATTTCTTCTCTAGGCCCGTAAAACCGAATGTGAGCGTTACCATTAAGCGTCAGTTGGTTGCTTGAAAGGCTGACGGACGCATAATTCACGTCGATCACCAGGCAGAACACAAAAACGAAGACACCGACAAGCTTCATCTCAAAATCACGAGGATTGTAGTTGAGTTTTGGTTAGCTGAGCTCTGTACACGTGGAAGCCTAAACTTGAACTGATCGTTTAACTAAACTAAGAAACATTTCATAGGTTAATTGTTTGTTAACACACTTGTGGTGAAACTTGCTTCAGGTCTGTTAAAAACATGTCTCGAGGGTTATAGACGGTAATTGTCAGCCACGCGACTGAACTTCATGTTGTCGTTCATGAAATGTAAAGTTATTTAATTTAATTTGTAAGGTAAAAACCCCATCAGCAGCGTAGAAAGTAAACTACATTTGTTTTTGTCACGGCCAAAAAAATATTTTAGGCGGAGACGATTCCAGTTTCTAACTATAAATCTGTTTGAATTCATATATAATTGCTGGACTTTTGAGTAAATGAAGAAAGAAATAGGACGGAAGTATTCATCATGATCGTTGTCATGATTCATTATTTACACCTTCTGCCACGGCAGCAAAATGCTAATTATTCTTAAAAGGATGAGTGTAAATGCAGGAGTTGTTTCAAAAGAAAATGATATTTTTCATTTTATTAATGCATCGGTTATCACACAAAGATCTACTCGTTTTATATAAAACTGAAGTAAAACTCCGCGAGGTGAACTGCATGCTAACCGTAACCGCTTCAGTTAATTTGATGAAACTCTCTAAGCGAATCTGTCTCTAATTTGTCGAAATGTTTTTTTATTATTTAGCCCAGGATGCTTCCGAATTCTACAGGGGCTCACTGTAAGAGTTAGAAAAAATGATGCGTTTCACAGCACGAGCAATCCGTAACATCGGAGTATGAAGAAGGAGTGTGCTTTTTAGAGACGTTTTCAGGCTTTATGATAATATTAAATCAGTTTTCGCTTGTAATTCTAGTCACTGCGTTTTCATTTCCTATAATTATTTTTAAAAAGTTAAAGGCCTTCTGCCATCTCATGTGAGAAAAATGATCTGATTGTTGATCGGGGAGTCAAAAAAGAGGCAACATTACTGATTAATAATTTTATTCCTCGAGAGTGATGAAACTGCCGGAAAATAGTAAATTTCTTCCGAAGCCCTTTCACGTTTTTCTTATAGCAGTTTGCAGTATTATTTTTGCGCCGTTGGAAAGCCTGAATTCATTTTTTTGGGGAGTATCACGGTAGTAGTTCTTCTGGGTTAACCAAATGTTTAGCGTCCGTTGCTCGAATCTGTTTTGCGACGGAGGAAAAATCAGCCAGTTGTATCATAAGCAGTGGATCAGCTCAAAGGAGATCAGCGCGCTCTGTCTCCGCAAGTTTACTCACATTTTCTATTTCTCGAAGGCGTTTGTAGTTTTGTCTGGACAGTTCTCATTATCCTCTCTGACTTAATTCAGAAATTTCAGGCTTCCAGTTCCGATACATATGACACACATAGATCCGCGAATTTTATTTCCACACGAATTGTACGCAGGCATCCGTACGTTTCGCAAAAGCTAGGATACACATCTCGGATTCATCACAGTGATTAGATGAATAAGTGTCAAGTTTTTGTTCATTAATGGCTACTCTTACGTTTCCTCCAGTAAACCAAGTCCTCATTCTGTTCCCTTATTGAGAACATGGAAACTATGAAAAAGGAGCAAATAACTTTTTCCGACACCGCTTAAAAATGTCTTTTGTGAAAACATGCCAATAACTTTATTGACTTTATCTTCAACATGAAGATTTCAGTATCAAAACAATCGGCAGAATAACAACAAGTAAAATAAAAATAAGATAAAAGTAAAGTAGGAGAGAAAGGAGCAACAATAATATATTAACCATTAACTTAAAAAATTACGTGGCTATGTATACCAGTGGAGAGGACTTTGAATGACGCGGTCAAATGGGTAAAGTACTATAAAGCGAAGACAATCAGAGAGTGATTAGACATCTAGCACGAGAAGGGAGTGTTACTGGTCTCGCACGTTCCACATTCTCCATCGATTAGCGACGTCTTGCAACTAGTAGGCACCAACTGAGTCACTGAGGTCCTCTCCAATCTAAGTTTCTGAGAATATGTTGTTGGTTTTTTCTTTTTTAAATTATTTAGTTTTGTAGGCACACACTTGTGGTAGCTCTTTTATAGTTCACATTTTTCTTATTCGAAAAATAGTCTTCTCTGTCGTCTTCAGCGTAAAAGCAAAAGAATTAATCCATGTCTTTCGAACCGTCAAAATCTAAAATCTTGTTTGAAAAAAAGGCTTGTTGTACAATGCAACCGGTTGCAAATAAGACATTCATATTGAGATAATGACATCTTTTTGTCTAGTTAACACGGCTGATTGAGACATTCTTTTCTCTTTTCTTTCTTTCTTTTTTTTTTTTCTTTCTAACTTTTCTTATTTCTTATATACAGTCCCAGTGATTATAAAAGTGAAATGTATTTATGAAACAAAGAAAAGAAAAGAAACAAAGTTTAGGAGAAGGCAACTCGACAGTGATCTAAAATAGATGAATAAACTATTTCATGACTACACAACACGTTTAACGTATTGGTCAAAGACAAACAATCTTCATTCAATTAAACGTCCATCAATTTTTTTGTTTGGACTTCTTATTGATTCAGTTCAATTAATGGAACGAAGTATAAGGATATTTTTATTTCAAGGCCGCCTAATGTCTTCTGTTCTCTCAGCTCCATCCATGAAAATGAGGCATTTCTAATAAATTTTGTGAGGAGATTGCCGAACTTAAATAATAAAAGGTCGGCTTTTTTAATTGAGATTATTACAACCACGGATATTTTGCCCTGCGCAACTTATCTGGTCTTTATTATTAACTTTTACTTTCATAAGAAATTGAATAGAATTTGCACGAACGAAAGTAGACTTAATTCCGCTTACATGGGGGGAAAGTACCACGTAAATTGATGGCATTTTGGATTTGTTTCTGTTGTCTCGGCAACAAGTTATAATTTACTCGTCGCGTTAATTTTCTTCATTTAATTTGAAATGCTAACCCCCCCCCCCCCCCCCCCCTTGTGGGTTCTTCCTTCAATTCGTGTTAAAATTTCAAAAACCATACTTCAAACAATCGTTAATTTCCAATAATAAGGTAATATTGATATCGGTTTGCTTTTCTTAGCAATTACTTAGGGTGCTATTTGTAATAACATAAGGACCATCGCTTTAACTTTAATTTTATGTGCGCCAAGTAACTATAGAGGTGTTCCTCTTTTAATTATAACTCCAATGGAGTTAAATTATTCGTACCGAACAGCAATGATAAAAGGATGTCTGTTAACTTGTGCAAAGGGTTTGTTTCCGCATTGCTTATTTTTAAAATTATTTCGCAGGAATATAGAGAGAAAAACAACGAGTAGGGTTATCCCGGCTAAACGTCGAACGTTTGCCTTTTTGTTATACGAGGGAAAATAAGAAGTGAACGGTGTCATTATTATTGTCTTCACGACGGAGCGATCCGAAGGGATTGGAAGTCCTCGCTGCTTTGGACACGTCCCGGCTTATTTTTCCTTGTAAGGGCACTTTAATATAACAGCGCTGCTAAAAAATGTGGCTAAATGGCGCGTTTTATGTCTGTTTATTCCCCTCTGCCTCGCTGCAAAGTCATGGTAGAGCGAAGGCGCTTATGGTCGTGCTCCTATTAGATATTCGATTGAATCGGACTGATAAAAAATATGTATATGCGTAGTGCGTATTTAAGCACTACAAAAAAAACACTCAGAGATTTGAGGTTGTCTTTCACGAAAAGCTACAAAAATTGATACGTTAAGAGAAAAAGTAAAAATTATTTTTATACTTCTCGCCTGACGGTGCCAAACGTTCTTTGACAAGAGTGATGTCTGAGTTTATCTCCTCTCAGAGTAGCGAAGCACGATGTGTATTATAAACACGAGAAATGTATTAGATACTCACATTTCGTCTCTCCTTCACATACTAGGACTGTTAATTAGCTGATCACATTTCTCAGATTAAAGCCAGTTCCCAGGTAGTTAGAACAAACCGAGAAAATCATTACTTAGTATTTCACTATAGTGTCCAAGGAATATGCAGATATCGTGCTATTCTTTTGACGTAGTGTTGCGCCTTAATGTAAATAGTTATAATCTTGTAAGCCTTTCTCATTTATTTTGTAAAGACTAAATAAACGCGGAGTCGGGACTTTGATCAGGTTTGATGCGAAATACAGATACCAAAACAAAGGGTAGAATAAGTTTTCGTTTTCTGGCCGCGTCAAATTCAATTATATTTTACCAAGACGTAAATAGTTTATAGTCCACTCTTCCGTCTTTCGTTTTCGAGAACGCTAGTGCTGTTCAGAATAATAACACTGAAACACATATACCTGAAAGGAATAGCTAGGATTCCCTAGATCGAGTCAGCAGAATATACATTCCTGATTTTAGAGCGCGCATTTTGATGGTATCGCTAAATGTTAGCATGGGCCTACAGCCGCGTTGTACACACCGCACTTATGTCTGTTTTGCTTTAGCGTGATGTAAAATGTATTCAGGAACCCTTGGACTTTTCTCTGCACTCGAAAATTACGCAGCTTGGTTTCCTTTTCTTTTTAATTTTGTTTTCCTTTTGCGTGTTTTACAAGAGGTGCAAACGAATTCAGGCAATCTTCTCAACCTAAGAAACGATGAGCGAATTTATCGTTGCCTGATCGAAATTACCCGAAGACTAAACTGGGATAAGGAAAACCAGTCAAGGAATTAAAAGGAGGTCAGTAAATACGAAAAGTGCTAGAAAGCTGGGATGGATTGGGGGGTTAAGAGAGGGAGCCCGAGTTATGGGCTTGGGGAGAGGTACACTAATTCAGCTAGAAGGCTTGGGAGGGTTAGGACTGCTTAAGGGCTGCCTCCTTCACAGGCTTTCACAGGGCTTTATTGGGAAGACGGAGCAAGCGAGTAGCGAGAGAGCTGGAGACAAGCGAGAAGGGCGAGGGGGCGGAGGTGGTTACGGAAGGATAGCAGGACACTTTACCCCACACACCTTAGGCGGTCATTTCGTCACAGAGCTTCCTTGATGCTGGTCAGCAGTCAATACCAAGGCAAGGACACTGGTTACTAGGTTGGAAATTTAAAAAGGACCCTGGGACCTGCCTCTGCCCCAGGCATGCTCATCCCACTTTGTCCGATATGAACAATCAAACTTGGCTAATTATGATAAAGTTTATTCCCACTTAGTTTCCGCAACTTGTTCTATTTTGACCCGAATTTTTTCAAACAGGTACCGAAAATTTTCTTTATTACACTACTACCAATTTATAAAGAAATACACTTACGACGCACTTAGCCCTCAATTTACCTCGATTTACCACTTCTGAAGCCATGGGAGACTGGAAACAAGTGGGAATTAAAATGTAAGACCCATACATTTTTCATTGAACGTGATTAACCGAATGAAATTTGCAAACAGCATGAAAAAGCTGGATGTAATAACTTTTTGTAGGGAAATTAAGTCCAAAATTTCGACGTTATTTGATAAAAACAAAATCGCCACGAATTGTCTAATCATTTTTGAGATCACGCAAGCTGCACCACGGTTTTGTAACAAACGCTAATCCCCTACGGCATTTAACCGTTGTAAAAAAACCGCAAATGAAAGGCTCAATAGCGTCTATCAGACTACAGATTGTACTACACTCACCAATCTGCAGAAAAAAAGCTTGAATCCTTTGGTTTGCGGATCGTATAACATTGATGTACAAATTTTGGTGGTTCTTGAGAGAATAAAATCAATAAATGGAACTATTGAGCAGTACTAAACTTTAGAGCTGAAAGTTCAGAGCTTGAGAAGGAAAACTTCGTTTATTTTCACATCTATGATAGACCAGGATTGAAGTATCTGATTAGTCAACCAGCCAGCTTAGGTTACAGACACTAGAAATAGAGTGGTAATTTATTGTTGTCCTAGTTTCTTACTTTGTAGAAAACCCTTTTTTGGTGATTACTTCTTCTCGCTTTTTCTTCCTTTTTCTCTCAATCGCTTCTTTTACGTCTTTCACTTTGAAGCCTAGTTTGTTATCCTGGAAGTTCAGCTCCGCACTTTTGGACAAGACACTCTTGGGCCCCAAACTTTTCAGCTCTTCATTCGCCCTTGCTCTCCCTTTCTTCTTAACCATGAACAAATCAAACTCAAGACTGCTGAGGCGGGTGAACTTCTGTCTTGGAATGGCGTCGATCTCTGCTAACGTCAATTTCGCCAGGTTATCATGACAAAGCTTATAGTTCTCGTGGGGTGGGTCATCGTAGATTACGCAAACTCCCCCGGGTTGTTTGGACAGATCCAAAAGATTCTGAGGCCTTAGCCGGGGGGTGATTCCATACAAGTAGATATTCCCACGAAAGTAAGCGTTTTTGTAGCGGGTCTCTTTCTTTTGCCAGTCAGCCCAAAGCTTGTCAGTAAATGCGTGGTGAAGAAGGAATTCTGGGGCATTAGCTGATTGTTTGGTACACATTGTACCGCCTTTCCCGCCAATTCTGCAGTGCATATTGTTGTGTAAGGTATCGCGGAGTGTCGACTCGAATTCGGTGAACTTGTGCGAAAAGATTCGTAGACATTTGTGAACTGCGATGCAGTCTGGCGGATTTCCTGCAATAAGAAAAGCCACTGGTAAAGTGTATGCAACTATCAACCCAACGTTAATTTTGTCCTGTAAAGTACATGAATTAATAAATCAACGTAATTTATTATAGCCAGGAACCGTAATTGAGGATGGAGACCTCAGCATCGATCAGCATCTTGATTGATTTCTCTCTGAGAGTGTTTGTATGTGAAATTGATACATCAGGCTGCAAGAAAGTCTTACCATTGAAACCCCTTTTGAGACATTCTCCGTTAGTTAGTGACCATTTGTGTTTTCCAAACGGTCCATTGTACACGCAACCATCTCTGCCGCCATTACTTCCAAATCCCCATGGTGCATTACTCCAAAAGCTCATGATCTGAAAAAGTGAGTTAAAACCTGCCCATATTTGCAACATTCAAAGTGTGGACGGATTGACTCACGGTTGTGCGCAAGTAAAAGGACCTTAATCTGTGCTAGACATCTCTTATTTCTTAGTTACTCCTAGTGGAGAAAGAAGGATCGCTCTACAACTAACATAATAAAAGGAACTTTAAGATAATGCGCAGACTTTCTAACAACAACAGCTTATGTTATTTATCCTGTATAAATAACCACAGAATGAAAATGGATTAAATTGTATAAAATACGGAACTTATAGGGGTTCCCTGGATGTGAACAAGGAAAGACTTCGCGGTTTCTGTCAATTCTTTATAATGGCCAAAATTAACGAAAAGAAAGAAGTATAAAAATCTTTAATCATGATTGGGATAAGGTGGGTCTAAGCCGGCCAGGTCACGTACTTTTTGAGTCATGACAAAGCTTGTTCGATGAAATTTGCTGCATGTTGGCCTTGGAAAATTCATAAGGCAATACTAACTAGCCATCTTGACATACTGGAGCGGGGCGTCTCCTTTCGAAGAAAAAAGAAGCGCAGGAAAGCAAGTGACTCAGTCTCATAATCACCGCTCTGATGTATGATAACCCAAGACAGTCTTGGATTCTGGATTCCCGATTCCTTAAGCTTGTCAGTTTAGGCTTCCAACAACGGCACCCAAAGACGGTTTCCTCCTAAATACATTCAAAACACTTTTAAGGCTATCCAGAGTACTTTTAGATCTCAAGAAATGCGTTCTGAGCGGCGCTATAAAACTTGTATCTCTTCGGTCATCCAAGGGGAAATTGAATCCTTTCGAAATTAAAAGGACTTTGGAGTATTATTTTCCAGAAAATTTGAGACGCAATTTAGCGTATCACGAAAGTGAAAATTTTTCTGTTTCCTCTCTCCGTCACATTTTTGAATCCGAAAATTTTAGGTTTCCTTTTTTGTACGATAAATAGCCTAACTTGGGCAGTGAAATGTGAAAAATTAAACTTCAGAAAATCGAATCGAATTTACTGAGATAAGCCTCGAAAACTGTACATGAATGGAACGGTCATCAAGAAGTTTTTAGCCTTCCTCAAGTTATAGAAAATTAAGACAATATTTTTGCTTTCAGAAAACAGACGTTAAGTGCCCTGTTCTAATCGTTAGCGGGATTCTGGATTCTTCGAGCCGAAGTACGGATTCCAAAGCCCATGCAGGATTTTAGATTCCGGAATCCGGATTAGCTGACATGGAGCGCTCGTAATGTCCCCAACTGAACATAACGCATAATAATCACCTGATCCAGCCATGGTGCTCCAGACCATAAACTCCAGTCCCAATATGGTACCGTCACTATTGGATCCACTTTACGTAAAATGTTCTCAATGTGTAGTAAATACCATCTGTGCCAGGCCAGAAATTGCCTGGCGTTATGTATATTGTTAAACTCCTTAGAATGCTTGGTAATAAGATTCTTATAATCTTGGCGTTGAGATGCTTTCTTGATTGCGCGAATAAAGCGGTACCTGGTGGATCGAAAAACAATTGCATTGTTTCAATATATATATCAAATCAAGTTATGCATCTTATTTAGTCGTAAGCAAGCTTAAGCATGTATGGAGGGCAACTCTATTCAGTGGATAGTTTTGACTGAAAAGATGCTTTATTAGGGTTCTTTTCAGTTACTCTCTTAGTCTTGAACATTTCAACCTGCAATTCTTAACTAATAACTTTTTTATCAATAAGTAATGAGCTGTCATGGTAGGAATGTAATAATATAAATGTTGCTTTTATCACTGAACTTAAAAGTTGTCGCTGGAATAGTTAAAACTAGCTAATAGGCCACTTCCGAGTTCCAAAAAACCCCCACCTTCAAAATGAGGCCAAGTGAACAACCTTCCTTGTGAAAATGAGTTTTACTTACATGAGAATGGAAAATCATTTCCATATCAAAGGCTGAACACTTAACCTCGTTTTGATACAAAGACCCGGGGGAACTCGGAAATGGCCTACAGCATTTCGCGGGCGATGCCTCCCATACGGGTTGAAAAAGGTCTATTGTAATGACTTTTCTACGAGGCGAAACCGGTCATGGCTTAGTGTATCGCCCCATGTAAGGCAATACGGGTTATTATTGCTTTCAAAATCTGGATTTCCTGGACTCAGGTATCCGGAATTCAGCTCAAGGAATCCGGAAACCAAGAATCCGTAAGCCACGGCGTGGAATACAGACTGATCTAAGACTACGGCGTGTCTTGTAACCTGTGTACAGACCCTCCCCCCCTCCGCCCTTAGTAAAAATCAGAGGGGAGGAGGGGTCTGGTAACACAGGCTACATGTCTTGCATTAACCGGCTACATGTCGATACATGCGGCGACTGAGTGTACGTCAGATTTCCCGTCAGGTTTAGTTCTTGCATGATGCGGCCATAACTTACTTCTTGCATATTCACGGTTACCTCTAGCTTTTCCATTAGTTTTTCCCTCAATTAACATCGATTGATGATCGCATGTTTAATTTACAGCACCTGTAGTTTATGATATGAGTTCTCTTGTTGTATTCCGCATGGATACTGACGGGAAAACGCAAGCGTATAGGACATCGTTCCCCTCGAGGGGAATCAAGCCTGCGGTTTCGATGGCTAGAATTTCTGCGCATTAGCGTACCAAGACGGAATGCTTACTTACTACTTCGACGTCTTATATAACTTGCTGCTATCTCTGATAAATAAGGGAATTATCTGATCGCAGGCCAGCTTAATTGACGCCTGAACGATTCTTGAATTTATCAGATTTATTATGCACGGAACTAGAAGATCCTAGAAGAGCAAAACTGATAATGCGCTTACTCAGAAATAGCTGTGTTCATAGTTACACAAGCATATAAAGCATAACTCAGCACCATTCGGTTGGGGTGTTTTTAATTAGCTCTATTTTGCACTTATACTTATGTCCTGCGCTAGGCAGTCATACTGAAACTTTGCTCTCAATTCAGGCGTTATTATAACAGACCTCTCTCCAGGAAGCATCCCACTCCATTCTCGTCGAACTCGACAAGGATTCCCCAGTTTCCCGCCACGACACACACGTCGCTGACCAAAATGATCATTTACCACTGAGCCTTCCTTGCAACTTTGCGCTAGCACATCTGGGTTAACAATCAAAATATATCAGAAAATATACAATGTAATTTCCTCACAGCCAGCCGAATTGAATAAACTCATTAGAGTAACCCGGTAAGCAGACTTGCCTGTTTTTGCCAGAAGTAAGAGTAAAGCCCAGAGTAGAGGGTTCATCTTTAAATTGGAATTTCCCTTGGAAAAAAATGAAAGAAAATTAATGATGACCAATTAAAATTGTTAAATGCTAGCTAGATAGATAGAGACTGAACATCAATCGATATTGTCCCTAGGTCCGTCGGCGGTATGGTGACCTTGTTACGCGAAGGTAGGTTACCACCATCCCACTACTAGTCGGTTTTTATCGAGGATTAGGTTTAATTTATTACTTCGGCGGAGCGCGAAGTAAAAGATTCGCGACGCTCAGGAATGTATCAAAGTTACAATTTTTTGACAAGATTGGGCAAACCAAGTCTGTAGGTTTTCGGTTCTATTCGGCTATTTGACGAAGTGCGAGCCGAATTAGTTCGAGATATCTCGAGATAACTTCGATTTCTTTGATTTATTCTTTAACTTTTTCGAGGAAGAAAGAATTATTATTTTGGCTTTCCCGGGGTTTGAACCGACTCACCTGTGTGACCTGTCAGATCAGAGGAGACTCTAAGTTGAGGGATTAGCCGATTACGCTACTGCGACCCAAGGTTGTTTGGGATATGAAAAATAGTTATGAAATGATGCACCAGTATCGGGACAAGATTGGGCGTGCAAGTTCGTGACTTTTCGGCTTGTTTCAACTATTTCTTAAAATGAGACCGGACTACTTCGTGATATCTCGAGATCACTTCGAGTTTAGTCTTTAATTGCTCGAGGAATAAATAGAGGATATTTCGTGGCCGCGCAGAGACACGAAATTTCTCTTCGAGTGTTGAAAAACATTTCACGAGTGAGCCCCCCTTTCGAACCGTTTTATGATGAATTTAAAGTTACAAAATGCTGCACAAAGACATTTTGTCTTTGTTGAGTGTTACGTAGTAAAATTGCTTTCATGCGTTGCGTGACTTTCTCGAACGTTCTCTACGTTTTTGGATTATTCATGAATAATTAATTAGGGCATGTTTACATTTCAGCATGACTCAGCAGATTTGCATCAGTTACTGAAATCATAAAATATGTCGAAAAGCTACTACTATTCGCCTGTTTGGTATTTTCTAGAACCTTATTTCAAACGGTATACAAGTTCCAAGCGAGTTCTTTTGACGAACTAAGTTTTTTCCCACGAGCTGGACTGCTGTGTTTAGTCAAGTGTGACGAAGGTCGATCTTCAGGTTCTGTGTTTACAAGATATCTGAAGTTCAAGTGAGAGTTTGTTATTATTGGTAGAGGCTGTTTAGTTTTACCCAAAGTTCAAGGCAAGTTTGTGTTGGCGGATGCTGTGTTTTAAAGCTCTGAAAAGGCTATGTTCCGTTGGTGTTAAACTTCCTTGTGTTAATCCGACATCCCTACGTGCTGGTAGTCAGTGAATAATTATCCTCAAAACATTCGAACTCGTGACTTTGAGTTTTAGCTGATTCCATGCTCAACGTAATTGACTCCTTACCCATGCCTTACATATCTTTAATCAGTACATGAGACTGCTATGCTGTTTTTGAAGCCTGATGTGACTAAGAAAAATAGAGAAGGATTTGTATGGAGTCATCAGAGCATAACTGGGCCAATATCTCGGAGACAATTTGTCCCGAAATGCTAGTTTTTGGCAAATAGGCCTCTTGGATGTTGCTTTTTTCAGAATATCCTGACAAATCCCATAATTTCACAAATTAACACCTTACTCTTACCATATTTGATTTCTTACTATTCCTCCGCATTTACAATTTTAATTAGTTTAACAACCACGACGCCGAAGTGTACGCTCCGTAGCGTCTTGTTACAAACGTTTTGGATCGTATTGTAAGTTTTGGCTAGTATGACTGAGTCTCTCAGCTTTATTTGTAAGCTCCAGCCTCTCATTATCCAAGACCAGCATTCTATTAATTTGGTTTCATAACTCCGAGAGGGTAACTTCGTAATAGTATGATAAAAGTCTTCTACAAAAAGCATGAATACCGGTTCAGTTCACAGTGTAGCGGCCCTGACTAATATTATTGTAATGATTCTTATTTCCCCCGCTGAAGAATACCTGGGGAAAAAGACTTAGTTTAAATGAAAGACATAAAATGCAGATCTGAAACGAAACTTTGCGTAAGCATCTGAAAAACGGCCAAGTGTTCAGTTAGGTCGTTTCATGAAAACTGACTAGCTGACGGGCATATATTCAGTGGATTTTAAACATGCATTTTGTCAGTGGAGTCTGCTTTTATATGTTTTGCAAAACAAATAAAGTGACTCCATCAAGGTAATTATGCGCGATTCAGTTGTGAAACAAATTATCTCAACTTCTAAAAAGTTAGATCACTGCTGGATCGGAAGCGAGTATTTGAAACAAAGAAAGACTGAGAAAGTGTATAACCTGTCTTCATACCGATTTCGTGTGCGTCATGTTTCAGGAATGTTGAAGTTCAATCCTGTTTGTTTAGTTCAGGAGTTTTAAAATTCGGCACCCATCAATAAAATTATTTTCAGTCCTCTGATGTAGTATCCGAACATCAGTGTGTAATGTAGCTAGTGTATCATATGAATAAAAGATTGGAGCTCCGATGGTATGAAATGTCTTACCTTTGGTTTAATTAGTCCCTCTGTCTGAATATACCAACCCAGCTTTTCAAAGCCATATGAAATTTATGGATGCTTTCCAAATGGGATATTTAAATTTCTCTACTATTTGTGATCTTAGCCGAATGAGCTTTAACCCCTGTGCTTTGTGACTGAATGGTTCTGTCAACATTTCTTGACGGTAGGATAAATCTAGTAGATCGACTGTTTATGTTAATAGTAATCTGTCAGTCATAACTGAAGGCAGCACTTTCTAGCTCGGGTCGGGGGATCAAAATATAAAAAAATGTATTTGTTTCTTTCTTTGAACCAGAGCCTGGAGGAAACATTTCTTAGCCAGCTTGTTTTGAATTTTTTTGTGGAAGGGGGAGTTTACACTGGGAGGTGACGTTGAAGTGACAGTGGAACCTCAATATAACGAAAAACTAGGGCCATGAGGGACTGGCAATCTGTTTACTATAACGAGGTTTCGTTATATAGAGGTTTTCAATCTATTTTACTACTACTGGGGCAAAAAATATTGTTCGTTAAACTGAGGACTTCGTTAGTATAGAGGTTCGTTATATCGAGGTTCCACTGTAATTGCTCAGTTCGGTTTGGTATCATTTTCATAAGCATATACTGATTTGATGCTTACAGGGCGCAGTTCGCTCTCCCGCCCCATGGGCAAAGAAAAGACTGTATGAGCTAAATTTGTGGCGATTTCCATAAGTTTGAAATTTTTGGTTCCTGCTTTAAGGTAGTTTCTGATGATCTTTAATCGCTGAACAAAACTAGAAACAAGATACAGGACTTAAGGCAAAGTCGTGACCTTTGGGATAAGGTTTTTCTCATTCCTGTACGTAGACCACATTCTGGTCTCCAAGGTCTTTCGTTTCTTTCGGTTGTGCATCAGTCATTTGAAACCCCTGGAGCCCGCCAAAGGCGGATAACACCCTCTGAGATCTCCATAATCCTTCATATGATACGGAAGCCGAATTCAATGATTATTTTATTATTCATTCAAAATAATTCCTAGTTTAAAAACATAGCTAAATCATGCTTACCTCCACTGATGTTAAGTTCATCTTCGATAGTGCGCGTTTAGGGTTGTTCAGCTCCGCAAATATTCTCCAAACAGCAGATGTCGCCCTTCGAGTTGTCTTACAGTAACATCTGTAAACCTGAAGAAGGCTGGTATGGCCAGCCGAAATATTGTTATAAAAAACAATACACGTTGTTTTAAATCAGCTTTGCAGTAGTCTTTGGACTTCTCGTTCTTGGTTCTTTATATTTTGGCTTATTAGATCTCTTTTCTAGTGATCCAACGTTTACAACTAGCAGGATCTTCGTCCACGGTTTTTGCAGTTAATTTAATCGTTTATAACATAAAGCCTAGTAGTAGCTCAACCAATCAGAACAAAGCATTGATAATAGACCACTAGTTGGATTTTACTAATAAAGTTTAATTCCGTGTTCAAAGTGTCAATTTATCTTTCGCTACCCTTGAAGTGTACTGTGCATTGTACTTGTATTGCTTTCCTCTCCCAAGGTCAACTAGATTGCGAGTCACCACCACCATTGTTTGTGATTTTTTGAAAATCCTTTCTTTCCTTACTTCCGTTTATTTGCTCCGAACTCCCGACGCCGCCGCCCCTGCCGGGTGCCACCTGGTAGAGGCAAATTTGTCAGAAAAATTCCTCGATAATCTTAACGCTGTTTTGATGAGATCTTGGAAGGGAAGGGCGCGATCCATTCAACCAAAATTCCAATCGGTCCGACCGGGAAAAGTGGTCCACCTCAAAAGGTGGACCCGTTTTTTCGAAACTTTTCCGGTTGGACCGAACCGATCCATTGAGTTTTGGACCGAAATTTCCGGAAATTTTGGTTGAATGGATCGCGCCCGAAGACTGGGAAGACCGCCTTTTTTCACCCGATTCACGCAACCCCTATGGGTGATACCCGCTGAAAATGCACCAAATTACGCGGGCATCACCCGCTGAATTACGTACTATAGTACGGGCAATATGGCGGTCCATAGGCTACACAACCATCTGTGCAAGTAACCGTGATATTTTAGATAAAATAAAAATAATTCCGCCTCTTTGATACAGTGGAAAATGGAAAGACTAAAATATTAACGTCTATTTGATATATAAACCGCAAATTTTCAAACAATTCCAGCTAATTCCGCATAACCTGAAGACGAGTAACAAATTAAGGGCGAAGTTAAGTTGCTCAAAGTGAAGTTTTACTTCATTGTGTTAGGTTAAAATCCATCCGTGATTTGAGATAAAACGTCTTTAGTAAACAATTGTAGTTCTCAACGCGGAAAATAAAATATTCTGGGTTTCGGGAGTGCGGTCTGGCTCACGTCTAATAGGATGCTGATACGACGGGCGTTTTTGAGACGGGCAAATTCGAGAAAGACATTTTATTACAGTTCCCCCAAATGAAGTGTATTTCTATGATATTCACAATTCAAACTGTTCCGAATCGTGTAATAGACACGTTTTAAGCAAAAATCTGGTCTTCCAAAAGCCCAAAGTAAAGAATTTTGGAATGGCGAGTGCAGAGTGTGTGACATCCTATAGGATGCCGATTCACGGGCATTTTTAAGGAGGGCAAATTCGAGAAAGACATTTTATTACAGTTCCCCCAAATTAAGTGTATTTCTATGATGTTTACATCAAACTGTTCCGGATCGTGTAATAGAAACTTTTAAAGCAAAAATCTGGTCTTCCAAAAAAGCAAGGGCCCAAAGTAAAGAATTTCTGAATGGCAAGTGTAGCGTGTGTGACATCCTATAGGATGCCGATTCACGGGCGTTTTTAAGGCAAGCAAATTCGAGAAAGAAATTTTATTACAGTTCCCCCCAAATAAAGTGTATTTCGATGATTTTAACATCAAACTGTTCCGAATCGTGTAATAGAAACGTTTTAAGCAAAAATCTGGTCATCCGAAGGCGCAAAGTAAAGAATTTTGAATAGCGAGTGCAGCGCGTGTGACATCCTATAGGATGCGGATTCACGGGCGTTTTTAAGGCTGGCAAATTCGAGAAAGAAATTTTATTACAGTTCCCCCCAAATGAAGTGTATTTCTATGATATTCGCATCAAACTGTTCCAAATCGTGTAATAGAAGCGTTTTAAGCAAAAATCTGGTCTTCCGAAGGTGCAAAGTAAAGAATTTTGGAATAGCGAGTGTAGCGCGTGTGACATCCTATAGGATGCCGATTCACGGGCGTTTTTAAGGCGGGCAAATTCGAGAAAGAAATTTTATTACAGTTCCCCCCAAATGAAGTGTATTTCTATGATATTCGAATCAAACTGTTCCAAATCGTGTAATGGAAGCGTTTTAAGCAAAAATCTGGTCTTTCGAAGGTGCAAAGTAAAGAATTTTGGAATAGCGAGTGCAGCGCGTGTGACATCCTATAGGATGCCGATTCACGGGCGTTTTTAAGGCGGGCAAATTCGAGAAAAGAAATTTTATTACAGTTCCCCCCAAATGAGGTGTATTTCGATGATATTCACGTCAAACTGTCCCGAATCGTGTAATAGAAGCGTTTTAAGCAAAAATCTGGTCATCCGAAGGCGCAAAGTAAAGAATTTTGGAATAGCGAGTAGAGCGCGTGTGACAATATCCTATAGGATGCGGATTCACGGGCGTTTTTAAGGCGGGCAAATTCGAGAAAGACATTTTATTACAGTTCCCCCAAAATGAAGTGTATTCCGATGATATTCACGTCAAACTGTTCCGAATCGTGTAATAGAAGCGTTTTAAGTAAAAATCTGGTCTTCCGAGAGCCCAAAGTAAAGAATTTCTGAATGGCAAGTGTAGCGTTTGTGACAATATCCTATAGGATGCGGATTCACGGGCGTTTTTAAGGCGGGCAAATTCGAGAAAGAAATTTTATTACAGTTCCCCCCAAATGAAGTGTATTTCTATGATATTCGAATCAAACTGTTCCAAATCGTGTAATAGAAGCGTTTTAAGCAAAAATCTGGTCTTTCGAAGGTGCAAAGTAAAGAATTTTGGAATAGCGAGTGCAGCGCGTGTGACATCCTATAGGATGCCGATTCACGGGCGTTTTTAAGGCGGGCAAATTCGAGAAAGAAATTTTATTACAGTTCCCCCAAATTAAGTGTATTTCTATGATGTTTACATCAAACTGTTCCGGATCGTGTAATAGAAACTTTTAAAGCAAAAATCTGGTCTTCCAAAAAAGCAAGGGCCCAAAGTAAAGAATTTCTGAATGGCAAGTGTAGCGTGTGTGACATCCTATAGGATGCCGATTCACGGGCGTTTTAAAGGCGGGCAAATTCGAGAAAGAAATTTTATTACAGTTCCCCCCAAATGAAGTGTATTTCTATGATATTAATATGAAACTGTTGGGAATCGTATAATAGGAGCGTTTAAACAGAAAAACTGATCTTATGAAGGCGCAAAGTAAAGAATTCTTGAATGCGCCATTTTCTCAATAGACCTTAATGCGACTTGTTTATCCCTTAAAAATGTTGCCTAACCATTGTCTTAAATTTATCTTGGGACGACTGTAATACCCAGGAGAGATTGGAAACAATGGTTGTGCAAAATTTTGGGCCTTAAACAAGGTTTATTACGGTTTATGAGAAAATGGCGAATTCAAGAATTCATCCAGGGTCACATCATTTTTAGGGCGGGGAAATTCGAGAAATAACGAAAGGAACTTTATTTCAATATTAATAAGACCAAAAAAATCGGAATCGTATGATAGAAACGTTTAAAATGAAAATCTGGTCTTAATTCTAAATGCGCAATCATCCGAAATCATCTGGGCCAATGACATACATGATGGGATGGACTGGTAATTTTAAGGGTGGGCAAATTCAAGAGAGAGACTTGATTACTGTTTGCCTAAAATGAAGTATATTTCAGGATGTTAAGATCAATGTGATTTGAATCGTAAAATAAAAATGTTTTTAGCAAAATATGTTTTTCTGAAGGCGCAGTAGCCGCAGTTAAGAGTTGATCCCTTAGTTAAGCTGCACCGTCGGCCCCCCCGCTTTATTTTATTGTCGCAAATGCAGGGAGCGTATTAATTAACTGCAGAGATGAGTTAACTGACCTTGAGTACTGAGCATTAAACTTTCACACAAGTGAAAAAATCAAAACTTCTGACATCCCCTTCAGCTTGTTATCCCTGCTCCTAGAGAAATATGGAATACTTCACATAACGTGCACGAAACACCACTATTTGACAGCTGTACTTGATGGCAGTTGGTGAAAATACACTGATTTCACTGAGCGTATCGAGATGCCGGACTATTCCTCGTAGTAAACGGGTCTAAAGGCCAGCAATGCGTAGTTGCCCCAATATTCCATGACAAATACAATAAAACCCACAAGTAAGATCCTGCAGTTTCTCACTGAGTTAGCTTTAACAGATTCTTCATTTGAAATTTGCTTACCAGATTAGCATTTTTCTTTATATTTTAGTGGGGATAACTCCGTAATCTTTTAATTTTTACCTTTTATAAACTTTAGATTTTAGCGAATTATAAATTCGCCTTATGATACCAAGTATAAACTCTTTTTATATTTTTTTTTCCTATTTTTTCAGTGTCCCCAATTAGCTTTTATAAGCTAAAGACATCGACACTTAAATAAAGTTGTAATGTTATGTTGTTATGTTATACTAAAAAGAAGAACTGAATTGCTGACCTGTCTAATTACACTCAGTTCTAACAATTTTACACTCTTGGCACCTTGTCCTAAGTCTCCCCAACATTTCCTCAATGTTGACTTATCTTCAGTATTTGCCCAAGAGCAAATAGATTTTAGAGAATTAATAAGAACTTCTTTCAAATTTTAGCCTAACAGGTTCTTAAAACTCAGGTTCTTTATAGTCGCGCGGGTTTTAGTTGAAAACACACACTGATTTATACATTAACTCATCGAAGTGCCCACTGAACATTTCCAAATTATTAGAAAGTGGGATCCAAGCAGGGAACAAAACTGCCTTTTTGAAACACAATGCTTTCACGGCAGTTCGTCGCATTCGTTAAAGAGATGGGATCTAGGAGTCAAAAATGTCTATTTGGCCCATATTTCATGCAAACTGGTGGAAATACACTTATTTCACAGCAACTCACACAGTAAATTTTAGGTAATTGCCTAAAAAAGATTTCCGGTTTTAACTCCCAGTCTGGAGTTAAAATAACTCCGAAAATGGGGTTATTTTACTCCTTACATGAGTTGTTTTTACTCTTATTGGAGCTTCTTTACTCTCAGCTCTGTTCAAGTGGAGTAACAATTTTAGGTACAGGATAACTCCTTTTTGGGGGTTATTCCAACTCGTCAATATCTGGGTGATTTTTACTCCTGAAAAAGAGTTCTTTAAACTCCTTTTTGGAGTAAAAAAAACTCCCCCCCACCGCGCCCCCCCCCCCCCCCCTCAAAAAAAAAAACCTCCACTGTAAGGAGTTAAATTAACCCCACTAGACTAGAGGAGTTTTAATATTATGGAACTGCCGGACAATATCGCTTTTTTAAAAAAAAACTGGAAGATCTCAGCCATTCTCAGGGCCAGAATTCGAAATGCGTATTGGCCATAATATTCCAAAAATTCTAGGGGAAACATCTGATTTCACAGCAGCTCATCAAAGTACCAAACTATTTCGCGATTATTAGAAGATGGGATCCAAGGACCGAAAAATGCAAATTTAGCCCTATATTTCATGGAAACTAGAGGAAAGGCCCTGATTTCACCTCACTTCATCGAAGTAACGGAATATGTTTCACTCATATAAAATACAATAATTTCACAGCAACAAACAGTGGCGAAAACAATTCATTCAAGTGCTGGAATATATTTCGCATTTATTGAATACTAAAAAATTAGGATGAAAAAAGCGTTTTTGGCACCATATTTTCTGCAAACTATATTGATCAGAGTGACATACATTACTTATTTCGAAGCAATTTATTCAAGTCCTGCTTACCATTTGACAGAAAAATCCGGTTGGGGTGTCGAAAGCATAATGGTAAGCGATTTACCAGTTTACCGTAGAAATGCCACATCCGTCAGGGTTTGAATTCAAAAAAAGGGCAAATTTGTGTAGCGTGAGTCTGGAACCGAGAAGGAACAAGAAATTGGTTAATGGTAACCAAAATTCCGTTTGGTTCGTACCAACCGGAATGAAGGGACTACCTCAAAACGTACTCTTTAATTTTCGGTTGGAATTTCCGAAAAGTGACCTTACCATTTACCTTCCATCCGGAATTTCCGACATTTTCTGTCAAATGGTAAGCACCCCAGGACTATAAAACTCCGTAGTGGCCCACACTCCAAATTGAAGGCCGACGAAAATTCCGCATATTTACCCGGATATTCAATGAAAAATAGTAGGAAACACTCATTTCACCGCAACCCGTTCAAGAGCAGGGGCGTTTCCCCATGCATCACAAAATGGGATCTGCAGGCCAGAAATGCGTAATTTCCATATAATGTTTCTTTCATGTTTTTAGAAAAACGCTGATTTCACAGCAATTCATTTGAGTGATGGACTATTTCCCAGTCCGACGAAAATGGGATCTAAGAACAAGAGTGCGTCGTGGCCCAATATTTCATGATAGAATAGTGTCAATAGTGAAAACACAGTAATTTCACTGCAACCCCAAAACTCCGCATATTAAACCGGATCCGTTCCAGGAAAAGTAGTGGAACACCACACATTTTCAATGGGATCTAAGAACCGCGTATTTGGCAAAATATTCCATGTACGTCTCCATTCATGTCCAGAAATGGATACAATGGCGAAAATGGCAAAAATGGCGAAAAATCGCTAGCCTCTGACGGTTTGAGTTGGATGCCAAAAGTGGCCCCTTGGAGACTGGCGATTTTGGCGAAATTGGCGATTTCGACGAAAATCGCTAGAGGGCTTGTGATATCCAGAATTTGGCAAATATTCAAATTCAATCAATCAATCAATCAATCTTTATTTAAACACGGTAAAATCCATCAGGAATTTAAAAATTAAAGATAACCTAACTATCCTAAACAAAATTCAAAACCTAACTACAACTAATCTAACTAAAACCTGTTTTTCATGAATGCCGTGTATAACATTAAAAATGAACATTAACTAATCTTTTAAATTGACTAAGAGATTCGGCTTCTCTCACATGACAGGGTAGACTGTTCCAGAGAACTGCTCCGCTATAAGTAAAGCTGTTTTTCATGAAATTAGTTCGCGGAAATGGGACAAATAGTTTGTTAACAGAGTCCCTCAGAGTCCCTGGCAAAAAGTGGCCCCTTCAAATTATATAACTAAAGACGTCCCTTAGGGTGCAAAGAAAGTCAGTTTTACAGCCTGCCATTCATGCAGGCAAGCTGTAGCTAGCAATTAAGTACTAGCCCACAAGTCATTTCAACTAGCCCCCAAACCCCTTTTTGAATTAGGAGCCGATTACAAACCCTTTTTTGCTTACGGTTTGGCGATTTTGACGATTAATCGCCATTTCTGCCATTTTCGCCAATGCGTGCATTTCTGGTCATATCTCATGTAAAAATTGTGAGGGTAGGTGTTAAATGGGAAAGGGGAAATTCGGGCGCGGGAGCGCGAGGGGCGCACGAGGAGGGGGAAAATCCATGGGAATTAGTGAAAATACTTATTTCACAGCAGTTCATTCCAGCGCAGCGGACTATTTTTTTCGTATAAAATGGGATGCATTATATGCATTATCATAAAGTATTTTTTGCAAACTAGAGGAAACATAGCGATTTCACGGCAGCTCATCATCGAAGTCCCAAACTATTTCGCAAGAAATGCGTAGTGGCCCATATTTCATGAAAAGTAGGGGAAACATACTAATTTCACGTCAACCCAAAAATTTTACATCTTTACCCGGGGCACTAGCTGACGGCAGCTTGCGTATTGAATGTCTGGACCTTCCCCCCACCATTTGGAGATCAGATATCCAGAAACGTACGCAACAACGACATCTCTTTTGAGTCAAGTTTGAATTTTCGCCAACCCTTAGTTGATTTGTCGTCACCTTTGCCATTTTTGAATCGTTGTATGCAAGTTCGCCATTTTCGTCGAATCCCCACTTTTCAAGAGAGCCCTGTCAACATCTCAATAGAAATTTTGCCAACCATATCGCCATTTTTGTCAAAATCGCCACTTTTCAAGGGGCCCCTTTAAACCGCCATCTCTTTAGAATTTTCACTAATTAAACCTTTGGCATTCGCCATTTTTGAATTATTCGTCATTTTCTTCAAGTTACCCTCTTACCCTCTGGCGAATTTTTCCAGATTTTCTATTGACGCCGTTGCTGGTTCCTTTATACACATAAGCGTGCATTAGGACATGGGATCTAAGGACAAGAAATAACATCCCGAATACCTGAACAATGCACTGTCAATATGGTCAAAATCACATTTTGTTTCTCTATCCACTGCATCATCCTCAGTTTCCGGGAGTAGCAGTCAGACATTTCCTTAGCCTCGCCCTTATCGTCTTTGAACGGAATACTCATTGATTAAAAAATAAAGTTTGGGAGGGAGATGTCTTCAATGTGACATTGCAAAAATGTTTGACCTTTAGAAGTTGCCCCTCAAAAGGAAACAGTTTCATTTTCCGAAATATATTTTACTTTCTCCTCTAAGGGCAAACTGAACGAGATACCGTGGCATCTATGAAAGGCTGGTTTTCACTAGCGACGGAGTCTAAGTCGGAGACGTAATCAGAAGCGTAGAGCTTATGATCTAGTGAAAGCAGCGTTCCGATTCCGCTTACGTCTCCGTCGCTTACGTTCCGCTTATGACCTAGTGAAAACCAGATTGTCGGAGTCGCAAGCAGAAGCAGAAGAACAAAACCAATCTCAAAGCGTGGGACCGTGCATTGTGATTGGCTTATCCTTCCGCTTCTGCTTCCGACAATCTGGTTTTCACTAGATCATAAGCGGAACGTAAGCGACTGAGTCGTAAGCGGAGTCGGAAGAAATGGAAACGTTCTCATTCTTCTGACCCCGATTCCGTTGCGCTTTTGACTCCGCTTACGACTCCCACTTTTTGATTTTCACTGGTCATAAGCGCTCTTACGATTCCGACTCTGTCGCTAGTGAAAACCAGCCTTAACGAAGCGGAAAACGTCGCGTGTTGCCCGTTTAAGTGTTCAATAAAGGCTGGATTTCACTAGCGACGAAGTTCGGAGTCAGAGTCGGAGTTGTAAGAGCGCTTGTGACCTGGTGAAAATCAAAAACAGAATCGTACGCGAAGTCACAAGCGCGATGAAATCCGCAGTTTCCCTTTTTCTTCCGAGCCCGCTAACGACTCCCGTCGCCTACATTCCGCTCATGTTTTAGTGAAAACCAGATTGTCGGAGTCGGAAGCAGAAGCGGAAGGCTAAAACAATCACAATGCACGTTCCCACGCTTTGTGATTGGTTTAGTTTATCCGCTTCTGCTTCCGACTCTGACAATCTGTTTTTTACTGGATCATAAGCGGATTGTAAGCGGCGGAGTCGTAAGCGGAATCAGAACGATGTTTTCATTACATCATAAGCTCTACGCTTGTGATTACAACTCCGACTCCGTCGTCGCTAGTGAAAACCAGCCTTTACGTTCCTCGTATTTTCTGAAGCAAGGTTACGTTTTTTTTTAGCTCGATGCAGTAGATGCAAAGCTCTACGTCAGGGGCGGATCCAGAATTTTTTTTAATTAGGGGGTCCAATCTTTGATTCGGAATCCTGAAACGAACAGATCATTTGAGAGTACCCTCCCAAAATTACATATTTTTCAAATATGCCTGAAATTTAATCGTGCCAAAAGGTACCGCGCGTTTCAATGAAAAATCAACCAGCTGAATCGTGATATGCGATCCTATAGATACAAAACTTTCAGGGTCAAACAAGCAATAAAAAACAACCGCAGGCCTGATAGGGGCGGGTCCGGACCCCGCCCCGACCCTCTCACTGCATCTGCCACTGTACGTCTTACGGTTATGGGGACTGGCAAGTTACAACCCACAAACTCTTTTTGCAGCCAAAGGTCTGCTTTCGGGTAATTCACTTGACCCCAAATGAACGTGGGAATGGCCATACCACACTCAAAATGTAAGATTAAATACAAAAGTGTGCCGCCTTTGCCAGTTTCGGCAGCCTTTTTATGTAGTGTAATTTTACAAAATGTAAAAAAAACACATTAATGGAATATAATTTGTCTTCAAGTTAAGTGTATGCATTTGCCTTTCATAACAATATTTGGTTTAAAATTACACCCACAACTCAACAACATTTTCTACAATTTGGAATACGGCATCAATCTAACAGTTTGTGTATAAAACGGTGAATCACACAGGGCCGAGTTGTTCAAAGCTGGGTTAAGATAACTCAGGGTTAGTGCGAGATTTGAATTCAGATTTGAAAGCTTAAAAAGCATTTCAGTTTTAATTCTTTTTGTCTACAAGTTGATGATTGGAAGCTCTAAAAATAACAGAGAAAATTACCCCAGAAAATGCTTTTGAACGCCAGAATAAGAAACCCGGGTTAAATTTAACCCCGGGTTAAGCGTTAATCGGCCTTCCAACAACTGGGCCCAGAACTACAAAATATAGAAAATAACCTTTTTTACTCACTATAATTAACTTGTCCTCTACCAATAACTTGAACCAAAGTTGATGGTTAACATCTGAAACTTGCATTCAATGCAGTTCATCAAAGGATGGGCACAGAAAAAAATGGGCCTTAAAAAGTCTGCATCCCTTGTTTGTTTTGCTTTGCTTTTCAATCTTATGAAACACTTCTTACAAAATTTGTATCCCTAATCCTCAAATGAAAGAAGACATGCTTCTAGAAGCAAGGAACACAATTTTAATTGAAAACTCATTTACTCATCTTTCTGCCATATAATGCAATGTAATATTATTCTTTTGACAATATATAAGACTCGGGCACTAGTTTTATGAACTTTGGGTGCCTTTGATAAGGGTGACACAAATGCAGCTTCTTTGCATACTTATTTCAATCACATAAACAGTGACTGTAGCAGACATATAAATTACATGAAAGTATTAAAGCCAGCCCACAGATAGCTAGCCTCCCATGCAGACATTCCTAGGCCATGTTCTTTGAGGAGGATTGTGTGATGAGCCAAAAGAAAGACAGCGTCAGTGGAAGGCTAACTGATAGCAAAACTTGGGTTTAGTAAAAGGCCACTAAGGATTTAAGCTGTGAGCTGGCTTCCAGAGAGTAACATCTCTCCTTCTCTTTCAATGGTTTCTTCTCTGTGACAGTGCATTCTTTCACTTCCTCTAATCCCTTGTCCTTTGTAGCAGACACCTGCATGTAAAATGAAATAATGGGAAAAGAGATTTATTTGATCATTGCTTTTAGAGAATATTACTTGCACATTTGTCTGTGTTACACAAGTAGTAGTATTGTTAACAGCTTTGTTTTCACACCATCACGTATTATGTTTTTGCTTCCCCAAAGTTTCACTTTGCAATTCAGGAACTTAAATTCATCCTGTAAATTGTGAGCATTTCTCTCCTCTAAATACCTGCTTTGTTGGGATCTTCATATAACACAGGTTGGAAATGCTAAGGATATTATTTTGAATTTTAAAACATATCACCACTCCCTGTGTGTATGGATTAATAATTTTATAGTGAATGTTTCTGACTTCTTAACATAAGTCAGGCTGATATCTCCCAATAACACTGCCTGGTCGGTGGACAAGGGCCATGGTGGAAACAATAAACACAGCTAAAAGATTTTAGAACTTGGTATCAAAAATTAAAAGCTATAGATATTCAAATGCAAAATAACTCAAAACATTTGAATGCCAACTCTGGCATGGTTGGTCTGGAACCCCTAAGATTAAGCTTGGTAAATTCAAAAAACTTGGCGGGTTCACAGCTGCAAACATGTTCATTAACAACCACTTGAAATACTAAAGAACTGAAAAAGGCAAAAGAGTAATATTTAAGTTATGTGTTGTAAGAGTACAAAAATATATAAAACACAGTAATCAATGCACATTAAGCAGATGTGTAAATCAACTACATTGAACTTAAAGAAATCATTGACGAGTGGCTTTATAGCACCACATTTTAAATCATAGGAATAACAATAAATACAAAAGAGGCGAGGGAGAGCAGGATGTTAAATGAGCACTGATGTCTGTCAAGCACTTTGCAGGGTTCTTGGTAAGATGAAAGAGTAATACAGTTGAAACCCTCTACAGAGGCCACGTTGGGTACAGAAGAAAGTGGCCATTGTAGAGAGGTTGAAACAAGAGTGAATGTATGGACTGTCCGCCAAAAAATGGCCATTATAGAGACGTGACCATTGTGGAGTGATTCGTGGAGGTTAACTGAATATATAATTCTCCTCCTCGTAAACAAAAATTATGGAATGCCATACTCAGGAGGAAGTGACTGGCTGAGTAAGGAACCACATCAGACAAGTTGCAATCTTGCAGTCCTTGGTTCGAGTCCTGCTGTGGTCACTTGCCTGATTTGTTCTTAGTCGCAGCCTTGATTGTTAATAGTTTTAATGGTTGCCTCCAGTGCCAGTTGGGGTTTTGAATCCTGTTACATTCTAATTGTTGAATTATTTGTTTCCATAATGATTTGCGTGGAGTGCCTGTAGAAATAGCTGGAATGCATACTAAGTGCACTTTTCACAATAACAAATCTGGCACATAAAGCATGAAACAAGGATCAAAGATGCATTTTTAGCCCTATATTTCATGCAAACTAGTTTGAATAAACTTGTTTTTCAACCATTTCGAAAGGAAATCTACGGAAAATGACAAACCAACAATGGGGGCAGCTTCAAATGCATACATTGGTTTCAAATGGGATCTGTAAATTAAACCACAGAATAACGGGAAGTAAGGAAAATCTTTGTGATGGTGGTGCACACAAGCTAATACAGAAACCAAGGCTTGTTTAGAGGCAGCTGGGGATGCACGTGATACTAAGGCAGGTATATATTTATAAAATCATGTTAGGCCGTCTGCTGCAACTTCTATATATAAAATTTAATAAGATAATAATTTGAAAAAAAAAGCAAAATTATAAATTGTAATGACTGACAAATAACGTAGTTCACCAAGGGATCTGAGAGCAGTTTCTACTTCTAGCCAAGTTTAAGCAACTTCAATGAGATGCAGTTAGAGCAGCTGAGAATGCAAATGCTTTCTCTTAGTACCTACCACGTACATTATTTCAAAAATAAAATAATTAGCATGAAGTTTAAAAGCATAAGGGGGATTGACTGGATTTACAACAATTTGATTTGAAGTCCGGGTTGAACCTGTAGAAATTTACATTTTCAATCAACTCCGGCGTACTCAGTATTGCAACTTATACCGTTACTTACGTGCCTAGATCAGGGACCAACTTAGTCTTAAGTACTTTAAGGATTTCCAGACGATGGAAAATATCTAGTTTGTCGTGAAACTGCACAAGATTCGCAAACCTTTGCTATTGTACTGCAGTCCAAGCAACGACGAAGAATACCAGCTTCGGAGTCACAGAGGTGACACCTGTTGTTCTTTGAAAACGAACCTTCTTTAGAAAAGTTGTCGTTCGAGCAGGTTGTCGTAACTTGGCACACACATCGTCTACCCTTGACAGTCTTTTTAGAGCGAAGATCAGTGCTAAGCTTAAGTTTACATCTAGAGGTTTTTCTGGTTTAATTATCGCTGAAAGCGAGGTTCGAATGCGAAATGGTAAGCTGCATAACATACCTGCCAAAGATTCAGTCTACGTCATAAATCGTCGCGATCCTGTTCACCGGCATCATCCGAAATGCTCGCACTAAGCTGTTCTTCTCCTGCTTACCGCAGTGTCCGCCTGCAACCAAACGAACTGGTCTGATAAAGTGTCAACAACACTAGAAAAGATAGGTAAACAACGAAGGCAAAAATAATGAACAAAATAAAGGCTTTCACAACTTACCGGCCCATTAAATACTGCTTTGCACGTTAAAATATAACCTCAGTGACAGCGTGCTGCAACAGATTTTATAATAAGACCGATAAACGTGCAATTACAACACGTTTTATCCATCATCCTGCACCATCCGGTACAGCACTTTCTCAGTCGTACTATAGTACGTACTATGGCGGGTGATACCCGGTAATTTGGGTATCATTTTTACGGGTGATACCCAGTACCCTTTGAGTGAATCGGGTGCTTTTTTCGTTGTGATGCACCGTGAGAACAAGTCAGCGGCCGGCTTCCTAAAAATAACAAACGCATGCGCATTGAGTAGCGTCGTTCACGCGCGCAAAACTTTTGTTCGTAGCGTCTGTAGTAACGAAAAATTCGGTTAACTCTTACAATTGAACAATTAATAACATAACCCAAATTCGGCCGGCTTCTTTTAAGATAAAATGATCGCATCAAAAGATTCGTGGACTAGATAACTGATAGAGAAATTCTGAAGCAGTCTATTGACATTTGATCAGGAGTTTCCGACCGATAGATCGCGCGCTTGTCTGTTCCTTCCTTCGTCGAATTCTCCAAAATATCAGACGCTTTCTCTCAATCAATGGAGCGATTTGGTGGATCATTGCCCGTTAAGGGTTACAGTGGTGAAATGGCTGGGAAAAAACGAGTTCAATTGCCAGCAGACCTCGGAAAAGGTATGTTTATAGTTTATATTTTAACCTCTTGAATTGTTTTAAATGTACGCGCGATGCTCAAGCGTAATTTTTATTTTAAAAGCAAAACTTTCTTTGAGAGTTTGAGTGTTGAATAAAATTATTATTGGAAGCTTACTCGCTGGTGTAAATTATCTAGACAAGGAAGCCTTTTCTTGAATTTACTGAATCTAAAAATTTGTGTTTTGAGACTTAACCACAACAATTCAATGCCCAACAATTAAGATATATTAATAGCCGTTTAATTTTTAATTATTGAAATCTGCAACAGTACAAGTTCCATATCTCCAGTACTGTTCCAGTGTCAGTTTTAATTGCAAACACTGTCAAAGCTCTTCACTTTCAATTGCTGTTTTAAATTTATCTTTGTATTCAGTGACTTTGCCCCATCCCAGACACAATGCAGACATGATAGACTTTCATCTTTCTGGGGGCTGGCAGGAAACGATATTTTGTTGAATTATTAATTTGCTTAAAAACCCTGACATTTTGTTGTCCATAGGTTACAGTTCTTATGACTCTAGTAACTTATTTCACAGTACCCCAAAAACAAAGGTGAGTGTTTCAACGTGATTTTTCGTTGTTGATACAAATGCTTGAAACCTTGGGGCTTCCTGCAGGGATGGGATATGATTTCTCCTATGGCAATTAAAGCTGTACAGTAGTAAATTTTTCTTTGGTTTTTGTTTACTGTGCTTGCATGCAGTTAGATGTGAATTCATTACTAGGGTAAATAAAACAAGTATGAATGCCAAAAAGAAGCAAAATTAGATTTTATTTTTTAAGTTGATAATCTATTTAATTTTTTTTTTGCAATAGCCAATAGTTTCATCCTTTTCAACATCACCCAGTAGCTACAAACCTAGAACAAGCAACTCAAGCTATCAGCCAGGCATGAGTCCATCTCGAGCATCACGGAGTAAATCTCCCTTGCGGAGTACAAGTCCTGTCCGCCGCTCTGTGAGTCCTGGCTTAAATAGAACTACAAGTCCAAGGCTACACAACAGCTCCCTGTCTCCAACCAGTAAACAGGTTTGTACCGGTTATAAAAGAAAAAGCTATTAAAATACGTGTAGATGCAAAGTCAAGACTGGTTAGCTTCGAAAATACCATGCGAAGCCTCTGGAAATTATGTTTTGATGTTATTGTGAAGAATATTTTTGTGCCAAATCTTTTGACTTGAGGAAAAGCATTTTGTGGCATAATAGAACTTTTTGCTGTATTATGACCTCATGAAAATCAAGTGCCATATAATTTCCTAATTATTTTTTGCAGTCCACCAGAATGTCTGTAAAAATGGTGACAGTACATCAAAATTAGCTTTTTTTTTACTAATACCAAAATAATAATAATAATAATATTATTATTATCATTATTATTATTATTATTATTATTATTGTTATTATTATTGTGATTTTGTCCTCAGCTCTCAGACGTTGACAGTGATACCATCCAAAGGCAAAGACGCGAACTCCAGTTACTCATAGGAGAACTTAAAGATAGAGACAGGTGAAATAAATGTAACTTTCTATTTTAGGCAAAACTAGTCCGGCAACTTTGATGCTAAACAGTTGCAGGCTACAGTCATACAGTATTTGAACATTTGTTTTTTGTTTTGTCCCTGTTTAGAGAACTGAATGACATGGTACAAGCTCATCAGAAACAGATAGTGGCTTGGGAAGAAGATAGACAGAGGGTAAGTAAGCACTTGAAAGAGTTGGGGTTCAGTTTCTGGACAAACCTCAGAAAAAGGTCAAGTTTGAAATCCTGTTTTCCTAGCCTGGTAATCAGTACTTGTCCCTTGTGATAGGATGGGATTATTAGGCGAACAGAATAAAGATAACCCCTTTTGTTACCCTCAGCTTGTGCATTACATGTACAGGTAGCTTAATTTCATCATGACCTTTTTCACTTTTTTACAAATAATATACCTGATGGTGGAAATGACTTGAAAGGAAATATATGAAATGACTGATATTTTGAACTGCGAAGTTATTTAAGATTAAGTTTCAAGTTCGTTTTCAACTGCATAGGTTGTTCTTTTAACTGCGAGGATCATTCCCACTTTCATACATTTAATATACACAGTTCAAAATATGAATCATTTCATATAATTTCCTTTCATGTCATTTCCACCATCAAGTATAATTGTATTACAAACTCACAGTGGCCTGCTCTCCAGTTGCCTTGATTAGCGTTACAATGGATAGAACGTTGTGTGCAGTCATTGCAAAGGTCAGTCGGTTCAATTCCCAATCAAGCCTGGTTTTTTTTTTCCTTTCATTTTTAATGTCTTTCACCATCGTTGTTGCTAAATTTTCCTAATCCTGATAATGGGGTTTTCCAGCTGTAAAATGAATGTTTGTTCTAAAAGAAGTCTTGTAGCTTTAGGTTGATGTTTTTACTGTAAGAGGGAATGCCATGTCAGATTTTTAGAGGGCCAATTGACTAAAGATTAGAGGTGTTTGAAAGAAATTGCGCAGAAAAAATTCCACAACATGGTTGTGTTCAAAATCGAAAAACCAATGGGTTACACCATCTTTAGGCTGACAACTTATATTCTTCCCCTTCTTGACACAGGTGTTTGCTCTTGAAAAAAGGTCAGCCAGGCTGGAAAGTAAGTGAACACACTATTTGGACAGGTCATGTACAGCGTGATCACAACAGTTGTAATTAATCGCAGTTGTAATTGCAGTGTAAGCAATTTGCAAATGAAGCCGGAAGAAAAACAATTTGTGGTTTTTGGGGGTTACATATAGCAGCATTATTTCTAGGTCCTTCATGCTACTAACACTGGACTGACCCCTGCCAACATGAACCTCATTAGCTCCAAACACTCCTGTTCATTTTATTTTCAAATAATAACATTGTGCAAGTGTTATTATTTGAGTTGTTTATTGAAATTGTTAATTTTTATGGTAGGTGAACTTAAAAATAGAAATGAACAATTAAAGGGATTGCAAGCAAGGTTTGAGATTTTTTATGCTATTTCTAAAGAATTATTGGATGAGGCTTATGTGATATCCAGAATAATCAAGGCCAAACACTTACCTCAACCCTGATTATTCCAGATATCACAAAAACCAAATCTAATAATGATTATTGTTTTGTACATTTTTTTTTGAAGAAAATAAGGTAACACAGCATTATATGAAACACTGTTTGAAATTTCTTTTGGAAATCATGCATTGCCACACAACTTACAGATTAGTCACAAATCTGCTAGCAGATAATTAACTGATCTGTAGGTTGTGTTGATTTCCAAAGTTATGACAGAGAGATAGAAGACAGATAGTGAGCACAGTGTATAATAGTGCAACTAATCATAACTATAACAAAATTGTCAAATCTGATTGGCTATCAACTGCCCTGATTTCAGCCTTAATTGGACAGTTTAATAGGACAGTACGCGTCATGCCTAAGTAATTGGACAGTACGCGCCATCACACGCGCGCTTAAATGGCTTTTTTTTTCACTGCTAGCAAATAAAATTTCGAATTTCTTGTGTTTTGATTTAAAAAAATAGCCTATTATATCACAAATTTTGTTAAAGTTATGATTAATTGGTAACAGAACTTCGTGTCGTCCAATTCGGTCTGTAATCATACTCGTGATTAAACAAATCGGACTCCCGCTACACGCTCGTCCGATTTTGTTAAACACTCGTATGATTACAGACCGAATTGGACTCCACTCAGTCCTGTTACCACTACTTATTGGTACAAATTTAAATGTTTTTTCTGACGTACAGTGTAGTGATAAAAATCTTATGCAGTACATTATTTCAAAACATGAATTAAAGCTATCAGAAGTACATATAGCAAGATCACTTTTTTTGAGTGCTTGAAAAGTACAACTATAAATAGCAGTCGTAGGACTTTTCAAGCATAATATTTGTTTTCTTTGTGGAATTTTTAAGGCTCAAAGCTTCTGAAACTGAGGAAAAGAATAAAGTCAAGGAACTTGAAGATACACAGGTTTGAAAACAGCATTATGTTCACCTTAAAAGTTCTGTGAATGGTGCAACATACTCCTGGAAAGTTCATTGCGGTTGTACAACATGCTTCCTGAAATTCTACCTTATTTCAGACCAAAAATCAACATGTGATTTTTCCACCTTTATTATCTGCAGTAATTGTGTTGACTCAATGAAGCATAGTACCCGGTACCTAATTTCAGTCACCACTCTCTGCTTCCAACCTTAAGCTGCATTTCAGACCCAAACGGTTAACATGTGATGACCAAATAAGAAAGTACATTGTAGCTCCTCCTCACCCCTCTCTGTCTAGGGGGCCTTTGTTATATGTTTTGATGATTTGAGATCGTATAAATTTGAACAACTTTCTAATTATGTGCTGGTTTGTTTGTTCATGCAGCTACAACTACAGCAAGTTTCTGAACATGCAAATACGTCTCTTCATCAAGTGCAAGAACTTGAAGTAAGTCAGTTGTCTGCCGCTCGTCATTATTATTTATTTCATTTATCTGCTTGCTTATTCGCCTTTCATCTTACTAATTGTTAGAATGTTCACTTCTCATTTTACAGGAAAAGAATAGCGCTTTAACATCATCAATGCGAGAGTTATCAAATACGATAGGACAGCTTCAAGCTAGAGAACAGGAACTTTTAACAAAACTTAAACTTAAGGTATGTTAGACAAGCCAGACATCGCAAAGTGAAATGCTATCATTTGCTAAGTTTGTCTTAATTGACAAATGGTCTACCTTTGACGTTTTTAATTTTGCATCAGTGATGTAACGTTCTGCCGAAACTTCTTGTCTGGAGCCCTTTTCTGGATGATCCCTGTCCAAAAAGCTCTTTTATGTATGCCCTGTCAACATTCAATATCCAGGAGTAAATTAGAAAGCAATACAATGAAACTGTGAAGGACAAAATGGACATTTTTTTCTGAGTTAGGACCCAGTTAGGACCTGTTTACATGAAGGTGGGGGACCCCAGGTAGGTGAGGTAACATGTGGCAAGTTACCCCACCTAACATGTAAACCTGACCACGTAAAATGAGAGATTATATGGATAGGCAGGTTACCCCACCTAAGCGGGTTACCTCACCTACCTGGGGTCCCCCACCTCCATGTAAACAGGCCCTTAGGGTTGAATCAGTTTGAACTCGACCAACACTCTTGTCCATCCCTGTCTTGATGAAAACGCTGGCAATATGGGGACGAGTCCTGCTCCTTAATTAACAACAGAGACCTTTCGTTAAAGAAAAACATACGCTTAAAGGGGACTCGAGATTTCAACTTTAAATTTCGACTGTAAAATTTTTTTGCTTTAACAGAGAACAACAAAGAAAGGTATCAAAATGTAACACGCGCGTGGGGGAAAATAGGGAAAACACACTGGTTGGTTAATTTAAAATTAGTGTGGATATATTCGAAGTATACACGAATACGGTATATTTGCCCATTGTAATTTTTTTAACGACGTTACTTGTTCAATACTACCCCGGTTCCAGGGAAGCGAAGCGAAGCCACAGCGCTGAAATCGAGCCGCGGGCGGGGAAGAAGAGAAAAACCTCGTTTTACTCTTCCTGGCCGCTTAGCGACTGTTTTTCGCCGCTTCGTGCGGTTCGTTCTCTCTGACGCGGAGAAAAATTTCAAGAAAAACCTCTAGGACCAGGGTACTTAAATACCATGCATGTACAAAGTATGGTGCATGTACTGGAGATTGCTGCCAATCTGTTCATAAACTGAGACTGACACAAGTTTTGTTTTTGTTAGGATAACGACATTATGGAAGCAAATGTAAGCTTAGGAGAATTACAGCAAAAGATAAAAAGACTTGAAGGGTTATGTCAGGTGAGGATTATTTCGTTATTGTTGTTGTTTATTTAAAAAGAATGTATTTAATTATATCGCAAGCTATTTATTTATTTACAAGGCTCTCAAAATTGCATGTAACGGTAGCGATATTGAGCAAGTCACTTCACAGAATCTACTTGTGGAAACATTAGACAGCCACCTAAATTGTACTGAACATATTGATGACCTGTGCAGGAAAGTGGCACAAAGGATTGCTGTACTTAAAAAGAATAAGCGTAATTTGGGCCTCGCAGAGCGCACGCTGTTTTTTAATGCTTTGATTAAGCCCATAATGTTGTATGGATCTTGCGCATGGACCACGGCGGCGGAACAGAATGTGAAACGCGTATTTAAACTGCGGGCAGCTCGCGTAATTTTAGATGCAAATATAAGAGATAGGAGTAAAGACCTTTTTAGACGGCTTGATTGGCTGCCGTTTAAGGACGAAGTAAATCTTCGAAAGTGTAGTTTATTACAATACCATATTTATTCGAATTAGCGCCCACCTCGAATAAGCGCCCATCCTAAAGGCAGAAAAAGTTAATAAGCGCCCAGCCTCGAATAAGCGGCCACACCCTCCTCCTCCCAATCAAACTCAAATAAGCGCTCACCCCCACGCCACCCACTTGAGTGATTAAATTCTAATAAGAGACTTCCCCGAGGACGGAGTTTCCTCCAGAGTATTTTACGGAAACCTTGCTTTGTTACTTCTTCGCGTTTTTTTATTAACATTTATTGTTTTGTTGCAAAATAAACATACTTCACTTGCTGAAAATGGTGAAAATTTAATAAGCTCCCAGCCTCGAATAAGCGCCCACTCTCAAGGTCCAAAAATTTAATAAGCGCCCAGGGCGGTTAATCAAATAAATACGGTATTTATGCGCATAAGAAACGAAGATGACTGCCCAGACTACATAACGAAACTATTACGTAGAAACTCAGATGATCTCAGGAGTGATAGCAGAGCTAGCCGTTATGGAAGGTTCAATTTGGTATGTCCATTTTATAATAGGGAAACGGTAGGGGGGCGTACTTTTAAAGTTCGTGGAGCTAAGCTGTGGAATAGGATTCCTCTTGACATGCGCATGCGAAAGAAGGACACCGCTAGCGCGTTTAAGAATGCTCTTAAAAAATATTTTTTAGCCGATTTCTTATGTGTATAATGTTTTCATATTTTTAAATTCCAATGTAATGTACATACCACTTTTTCTTATCTTATAGTATCTTAAATTCGCTGTGTTTATCTTAGTAGTTTTTAATATTCGTAATTTAAGACTGGGGCCACTAGTTCATCAGTTTTTCTGTCATCTGTCTGATGTATATTGTCTTTTTATCTTTTTATTCTAATGTACATATCACTCCTTCTTATCTTCCAGTATTTTAAATTTTAATTCTTTATTTTATTAGTTTGCCACTAGTTCATCAGTTTTTACTGTCATGTGTTACCCTTATTAAATAAAGTTGTTACCTTCTTACCTTAACCTACTCCATTTCACCGTGCAGGAACTAAGAAAAACTGAAAGTACAGTTAGGGCAGAAAGAGATCAGTGGAGGGACCAGGCGACAGCGAACAAACATGAAGTGGAAAAACTTAGAAGTACGATAGTAGAATACTTTAAACATTTGGACATTGATGGAGTCTCTGTTGTTTGCACATGCGGTTTGGCAATAAATAACCAAAATGCTGTTGATCTGAACTGTGTTTACAGGTGAACAAATGTAAAATGTAATCTTAAACAAACTTTGCGTTTGTGTTGTTGTAGGTGACATAAGTAAACAGTTTAGTGACGCAGATGAAGTACAAGCTGAACTATCCAAGGTGACAGTGTGATTCTTTTTAGGTGATTTGTCTTTGTAAAGCTGTCGTTGTTGGCGGGCGAAAGTTGTATATAAATACTTTCGTATTGCCGTGGCCGCCAGAAGATTGGGAAGAATAGAAGTAGTGACCCTTGGGCCGGGCGTTGAGGCAAAGGGAGAAGACGGGAGAGAACCAAAGAAAACGCAAGCTAGAATTTTATTACTTGGCCAGAAAATTTCATTGCACTTTCTTTTTAAAAATGAAAGTTGGCCGGTATAGTGCGCATTTTTCTCACTTGGTGCCTGCCTGTTACATTCTTTGCGCTGTGATAGGCTCTCTGGCTTGCTGATTGTTGTGAATGGTCAACTATAAACGTTTTTTGTTCTCTATCTCCCAGACTAAGCAAGATGTTCTTGTGCTGCAAAAGGAACTTTTCTTGTCAGGTAAGAAAGACCTTACTTAGTATTGTGCTTCTCTAAAAACACTTCTGAGTTATTAAAAAAAGATAATTGTATGATATCTTGTTTTAGTACTGAATGTGCGTATCTTTACCTCCTCGAGCGGCAACATGCTGATCAGTTTAAGAGTTGGAGTTTATCGGACCTCTTGTTCCCAATGGAATCTCGAGATCAAAACGCCTGTTGTGTTTATTTGATCTATTTGTTTTAGTCATTTGCGCGGCCCCATCAGCCTTCGCCTTATTATTACTACCAAAGATACGGAAAGGGGTTATATATGTTTTTCATTATATTTTTCTGTCATCAGGAGAAAGAGAGAAAAGGAAAGACCAACTGCTTGATTTACAAAAATCAAAGCAAGAGAGAACGGATTCAGAACTTCAAAATCTTCGTCAAGTAAGTATATGAAGGTCTATCTGGCTAACCCTAACCCAATCAGTACAGGTTATTGACATTATGTCTCATACACGAACTCTGTTAAAATTTGGATGGAATTGTGGGTTTGTAAAATACTGTACGGAGCCTGATAAGTGCCATCCAAATTTAAAATTTTCTTTTCAGTTTCTTTTTATCTTTTTTAGCGATGTTTCAGTTGTCATAAAATGTGTTCCTTCCTTGAAAATTGACATACTTTTAAACCTTTCCCTTTCTACACAATTGTATCCAAAAGTGAGATTTTGTTTTCAGGGATTTCCGCTGTAAATTAACATAGTAGCGTGGTGATTATTTGCTCAGAAAATAAAAATGACAAGTCTCTAAATTGTCTACTGTGTTATTTGTTGTGCATAAAGGCTACAGGAGCCCTTATACGTGATTCTGGGACTCATAGTTTTGCAGCTGTGTGAGTCCTGTGACTCACTATAGCTGTTTTATATAGATGTATCGCCAAAAAACACGCAAACGTCATCTCAGAGCAGAGAACCTGTTACAGAAATCCTGCAACGTCGGGAGGAGAACGTCTGAAAATCGACCCGAGAGTTTTTGCTCGCGATATACAAGCCAGGACATTTTTCTAGTTTAAGTAATTCATTACAAATAGAACTAAGCTGAACGAAACCTAAGGGATTGTATTTAATTATTTTTCTCTACAGATCTGTGAACGACAACAACGCGACATTTCCTACATGCAGCTGCAGCTACAGAGCTCTCACGACATGTTATCTAAACATGTTACAGAGGCTGAGTTAGTTCTCTTCTTTTTTTGCAGTTCTTTTGAGTTTCCTCTCATTTATAGTAGAAACCGTGAACAATTTTTTCTTCGCTCACCCGCGCATATATTACATTCAGGACTTCTAAGTACTCAGGACGTGGTGTATTTTTTCCACCCCAAGCTCCGTATGGATTTGTTTACTAATTTACAACTGTCGTTGATACTTATCTACCACATACAGTAGTTAATGAAATCCTCAATTACAACTCATGCAGTTGGAAAGAAGAAAACTTTAAAAAATTATGAGGTTTGACCGAGTTGTTTTCTTTCCGGCCTGGATAAGTTGACAAGATTCACTGAAAAAATGGTAAAACATCACTTTTATGTTTCATTTGTAGTTCATAAATGCTATATGTACGCATGGATACGGGTCCGGTTCATGTTCACAATCCCATGGATTTACGACCAAAATGAGACTTTTGAAGATCCAATTACCTTTCCCAATACCGCATAATACAAGCACAGTAGTTCTAATGGTAATACAAGAACTATAACTGTACATACTAAAATGGACTTGTTGTTGATTCGTTATCTTATTCATTCCATTTGCATGTTCTTCCATGCAGTAAGATGTCTGAACTAGAGTCTATTCCCCCTGATGAAGAGAAGAAACCCATCAATAGCTTTTACGACGCGACAAGTTTTCACCTTAACGGGGACTTATTTGAAAATCAGGTAAAAAGTCTTTCTTGGCAATTTCTTGATCTTTCCTTTTTAAATTTTGGATATAAGGATTTTAGGCCTTGACTATAGAAAACGGTCAAAACCATTTGATCCACGTCAGAGAAGATAACGGTAAAGAGGAACGCTTCAGTTTAGTCATAGCGTGTAAACTGTGAACAAACCGAGCAGATCGGCCAGGATTCTTCCAACAAAAACTGCAGTTTCTTTGTTTTCGCCTTTGAAATTTGCCAGGCTTTCCGGGATGAATTTTGTCCGAGAAGACAAAATTGCATCAGCTACGTATTATAGTTTGAAGCCTTCTCGTGTGAACGTTTCGCAATGTTTTCAAAGGAAATAGGGGTGAGATAACGGGCCAAGGCTCGTTTCTCGAAAGTCTCGGTAACTTTTCTGGTCCGTAATCAAATATTGAAATTAAAATTTAAAGAATGAAAAAGCAGGTTTTCCCCAACAAACTAGTCCATTTTGTTTTGTTAACTGATAACCGTAATAAAATATAAGAAGTTGCCAAGCTTTGAACTCGTTCTTTATTCAAAGCGCAATTTTTATTTCTGCCGCTTTTGATCTTGGTAAACCACCGGTTTGGTGATTAAAAGTTTTGTTTTCCTTCAGGACCAAGTGCCAAGCCGGTCAATGGACTTTGATGGTATGTATAATTTGTCAGTTGTTTCAGGTCAGACCATAGAAATTGATTTTAATACTCCACAGACTCAAAAGGTTTAATGTATGTCATTTGAACGCTCCGAGAAGAGGGTCATGTTTCATCTTTTAAATATTTGAAAAGTTACATTATACAATGTTTGAATTCGTTATGAATCTTGCCGTTTTCCTAGTTTCATATTTCTTCCCTTCTTCCCTTCTTTTTTTTTCTCAGCTCCTGTAGCTTCTAAAGGTGTCGACGATGACCTATCGGCTTACATCCCTGGTAAGAATAAAAAAGTTTATAAAGGTTTTGTTATGAAACGCGACTACAGTCGCAAACATACTCACTTCTGATCGTACGTTACATTACAAATCCCTCTACTTACGACTTCATTTTAGGTGGTGGAGGAATGTCCTCTCTTTCTATGCACGCCACAGCCGGAAGTGACTTGGCTGACGATTTCGACAATCTATCCCAAGATCCAATGCAACCCGCTACGACATCAGAGAGAGTTTTTGCAAGTTCTAATACGGAAACGTTTTTGCCATCAAGGTAATTTGAAGCAAAAACCGTCCTGCTTATGTTAGCCTCTCCCTTTTTTTACTAACGACCGTTGTGACGGTTTTTTTTTCTTTCTTCCTGCAGAAATCCTGCTTACTTCAGCACACCTAACACACGAACAGACATGTACCCCCCGCTGAGTAACCTGTCAATCACGAGCGCTAGACAGGACGATCATAGCAACTTTCAGCTTCCCGGCTTCTCGGCTGGTAGCTCTGTGACACCTTTAAGACCCAGCGACGCCTATATACCTTATTCAGCTGGTGTGTCTGTGACAAAGACCTCGCCCTCTAAGGTAAGCTTGACACCTTATGAACTCGAACAAGGGCTTTTCCTCAATGGCTGACAGTGTAATTTCCTCCGCAGATTTTCTTTTGCCTTGTCACGCATTCCTCCCATAGTGCTTTATTGTTGTGTGACGAAGCAATTAGAATATTTACGTAGTTACTAGGTTGCTCAAAGAATACCACATGCACCATTCAGAAAACGTTGCACCCAATACCAAGGGACAAAGCCTCAAAACTACTATTTCTAGTTTTTGCTAAACCTTTAAAACACATCTCCTATCCTTTAATACCCACCAGTTTTTACGTCTTTTTCTGCTATGCGCGCACAACATAAACGTTTTTTCTCAAAAAAAATATATCAGGCTGATAACTACTAACGTAATAATTTATGTAACTGATAGAGATAGGCCATGTAATATACTAACACAAGTTCACATAACTTGCTTTACAAGACAGCAAGTTTGCGTTTGCAAGTTAGTGAACTGTTCTCAGTTTCTTTCTCTCTTTTCATTGTTACCCCGTCCTCAGGCCGATGGGGATTCTTCACCGACCAGTAAACTTCATCGGCTGCTGGCGGAATCTCGACAAATGGTTCAAAACCTCGAACAATCTACTACATTCTCTTTGAGCGGAAGTCCCAAGCAGGTTAGCTTTTTGAAAAAGTCTCCAATGGACGTGTATCTAACCTTTGCACTTTAACAAGCACTTTGTTACAAGTAACATAGGTATAATACTATCATTGCAACCCATACTACACTACAATACATAACCTTTTCCAGTTTTTTAATCCCTCTTTTAATACTCTAACTAACCATTTCTTGTGGGTCAGCAATATTTTTTAAACGCTTAAGTTTTCACTCAGGTTTAGAGGAGATTTTTTGCCTGTAGAGCTTACCTTGATTTTTTTTTCCCGCTCTTGTACTGTTTGGCCGTTTTTCCCACCTTTTTCTAGTGGCGCCTAACTTAAAAATTTAGGTCTTAGCAGCTGTTTAATGTCGACTGTTTCCATAAACTTTCCTTCAACATTTGTCGAACTAAACAAGCAATCATTTAGAGTAGATCGCTCAAGATTGTTGAGACAGGTGTCAACATCCGTCCAGCCTTAAGGAATTTTGGAAAAAAGCCGAACCCCTTTAAGCAGGCCTTAAATTTGTTCCAGTTGTATGGCGTAAATGAGTAATTGTAGAGGTTTTTTATAGTTAATGAATAACACGCCCTTTTTTTACGCGTCTAGGACTCAACGGTGCCCACAAGTGAGCAGTATACACCACCGCAAAGGCACTTGGGAAGTCCGCTTCATTCTCGCCCGATACCGACCTCCGCTGAATAAAACGTAAGCAGGAGGCTATTTCTTTTTCTACGCCAACGATGACATTTTGGAACCGTAATTGGTATCAGAGGCTTTCTTATCCAAAGAACAGTCTATTGTTTTCCAGCCTAATCTTAGAATGCGTTACCTGTTAATTATCTGTTTTTCCTTCATGAAACTGCCTCATCAGACGACTTCAAGAATTAAAGTCTGTAAAATGATCAGCGTGATAAATCTGTTTTTCGTGACTGTACACACAAACTCTTAGGCCTCATTTACATGGAGAAAACTTGTCCGGGATCAGAGTAGGGTCACTTGCCTACCCAAGCTACCCTGGGGGGCGAGCCAACTTTTCATACATTTCCTTACAAAAAGGGGCGAACCGTTAACATTATGGTATGGTTACCCTCCTAGCCGGCTAGCCGGGCCAACTTTTCTTCATATAAACACTCGATCAAAGCGAGACAATCAAAGCATTCGCGAGCACTGTTGCCTCGGGCAAAAGGATGGCTAAATTCGACTCGGCTGGGAGGGTGACCATTCAACCCGGGGCCTAAGATAATCTAACCTTATTTCTTCCGTTTGTGTTTATGCAACTCTCTTATGTACTGTATAATTCACTGATAAAAGTTTTGTTGATTTTCAGAACAAGTGAACACAACTGTAAACAGGAAATGGCTTGTTGTAATGAAGTGGTCCCCTGCAGCGTCGTTATGGTTGTTATACGTCAAAGTAATGTGAATGGGCAAGAGAGAATGAGCTTATAGCAACAGATACACGTGATTCAAAGTGGCTCTTTTATCTCTTTCAATCCCAAGATAGACTACCGAACGTAAATATTAAAGAAAAAGCTCAATTTTAAATTTCCAAAAATATACTGAAACGGTCCTACAGTTTTTGTTGAGACCTCTTTGACGGAGCACAATCCTTTGTTTCTGTTCACAAATTATGACGGACGAGGTTTTTATTGGTCAACAGGATCAAAATGGTAGTAATTCTATTGAACCTTGTGCGCCGTCAGGTCCGCAAAAACATGTAACAAAGGAATCTGATGGACCTCATAACCATTCAACTCTATTAACTACAGTTCGTCCCGTGAGTCGCTGGCCTAGGTAACGTAACCTAGATGCTTCAATTAACTATAATTTTAATTTGTAGTAAAGGTACACCTAGACTCCATAATAGAGTTGTTTTACTTAACCGCGCGTGAAATAGATAGTAGATTAATACCAATGAGACTAATAATCTGTCTACTTGTAATTGGCCCAGATTCTTACATACTGTTTCGTGCATTAAGTAAAATCGCTCTACCCTTGAATTTTTTAATGATCTATACCACAAGAAACGAAAAAAGATCAGCAATAAATAAAAGAGTCATTCTTTAATATATTTTTAAAGCAATTATCTCGTTAAGAAAGTGTTCCCAATACTGGTGTACACAACTCTGCGTTCGTGCTTTAGTTCCGGATTTGCATACTTTTCATTCGCAGATTCAAGTTCAAATCATAGTCCTTTTTGCGTCAGGTCTTGTGTGGCTATTGTGTGTGACAATCTACTTACCTCTCTGGAAGAAGAACTTCGTTTTTTATGGATTTTATCCTTTGTCTGGTGTATTCCAGTTCAGTTTTACTTTTATTAATATTGTTATACCTGTATTTAGTTGTAATTTGGATGATCCTAGGAATGAAAGTTAAAAGAGCAATTTCAAGGGTCTCTATGGTTTATTATATTTTATTCTGTCTATTTGATTGCGTTAGGACGAAACCTTTACTTTCCAGATTCTTTTCTATTAATATTAGGATGAACTACATCATGGTAGTGAAAATTCGTGTTTATCTAGACCCCTACGAAGTAACTGTACTATGTACTTAATCTAACAGTTACCACAGCAAAGCCGGATCGCTTCAGTTCTTTTTTCTTACTCGTTGAATGAAAACAAATGATTTTACTTAGTTTATCATATTTAATAGCAAGTATTTAAATGATGTGAATCCTAGAGTTATGGTTTGAATGGTTGATATATATATCTAGTTAATAGTTCTTTGATCTGGACGAGTGAAATGGAGCTGAATTGTAGAACGTGAAAAAAATAAAGTTGTAAAAAACCCAGATGCATTGCTGTGTTACAATTCAAACTTTTAAATTTGTTATTGGGGACTTGGTCGAGCTGTTCTTGTTTGTTGATTGTTTTAAAATACAAGCTCAGTCTAAACTTGACTGAATATGGTAAAGTAGAATTCTTGTTTACAAAATCATTCAGATGATTTCCGAATATCGCAAACAACACTTTACAACAAATTAAGATAAAGAAAAACGGGAACGAACTTTACAACTTCAAAAATACAACACCAAACATTTTCTTATTAACAAAATAATAAAGCACAAAGAGATGGCACATTTTAAGAGTGATCTGGCTAAATCAGAGAGTTTAAGTTCTAGAGAAACAAAATGCTACAGGATCAAAAAAAATATATATCATTCCTGAAAAGTGTAATAGACAATAATAGACCTCTTTAGCTTGTATGTTTTGTTTTTCCAATAGAGGTCCCAGGGGAAATTCACTTTTTGTTCTTCATGCGTAGATATGCACGAAAATAGACGAAATTTGAAAGAAACCATTCTCTAGAGTATTATCCCATGACCTGTATTAGGAACATACAAGCTAAAGAGGTCTATTGGCCTAGATACCTTAACTTAGCCTGCGAACGCCAGACGTTTCTCCTCGCTCATCGCTGCTGAGGCACTTTTCGCGAGGAGGAACGTCTGCGACTCAGCTACAGAAATTCCATACTGATGACGTAATTCAATGTTTACATAATAAATCTGGTAGTCATGGGGTTCCAAAAGCAAATTTGTTCAATTTTACGATTTTCCTGGTCGATTTTGTGTTGTGTATATTCCACAGGTACTGCCTGTTTTGTTATAGATTCATCGCGTTTATTTTGCCTTCTGTCTTGTGTCTGTCATTCGTAAACAATGGCTAGACCAATGTAACTACTCCAACGTCCAATCAGCGCTTACGACCGGATTCCGGACAGATTTTACGTCATCAGTATGGAATTTCTATCGCTGAGTCGCAGACGTTCCTCCTCGCGAAACGTCCCTCGTCGGCGATGAGCGAGGAGAAACGTCTGCCGTTTGCAGGCTAACCTTAACTGCTCACTGATTCATCGTGTGTCGACTCCAGAACCTTTGGTCTTTTGGGGGGGGCGGGGGGGCGCTTAATCCTTAGTCATGCGCGATGCAGAATAGCTGTGTCCGGCCATGGTCTGCTCATGCGCAGTAGAGAAAAAAAGTTGTTTTGCTACTGCTGTATTCAATGCTGTCCCCATCAACGCAGTGAAGTCCCTGAGTTGCAGAGAGGACCCTGGGAACGGGGTTGCCTGTGTTGGTGGCAAACTGCACACAACTTCTGCAACTACCGGAAATAAAACTTATCCGCCAGTGGCTTTTATTTGGAAATTGCTCTTACGGCAAAGAAAAAATAAACCTTGTGCGAGACAAGCCGAGCGTGAGTTTGTACACGTTATATTTCGACAAACGCTGAACAAAAGCATGAAGTATAGTGTCATAATAATTAATCATAACTATAAACCGGTGTGACGATGAGATAATTTAGGATAATGTACACCTGGTACATTGAATTTAGACTGCAAAACAATCGGTTATGCCCCCAATATTATCATTTGCATTTTGTAAATTACTTTACAGAATTTCTCTCCCGTTAAAAGCCCATGGGATTCTGAGTTGCAATTTCCCTTTCTATTACAAGCCCCTCCGAATGAAATCCCCTCAAAAAGGCTTTTAAAAGGTATAGATCCTGGGGCTTTAGAACTCTGTGGTATGACAACTACTGACAGCACTTAATTTCCCTCTCAATAATATTGACTCTCAAGTATTTTGGTTTTGTAAAAATAGCAATAAATTGCCGACAGGTAAAAACGACGGCTATTCGCGTATGCTGAAACAAATTAAAGATAGTCAGCAATTTATGAATAAATATTTATAACAAAATTAAAATGAATCTCAAAATCTAATTTGAGATAATTTAGCAAGGATCGTGAGTAAAATATTATCGGCATAGTGAATCAATTAAAAAAAGGAGCAAGAGAGAGAGACAGGAAAATTCGTGCTTCCGCATCGCAAAATTTGTTTTCAAAACAAGAAATTCCTAAATTAAATCATTTTCGAGCAGGGTTTCTCCGCTTGTCACTTGTACCTCAAGAGTAGAGAAATTAACGCGGAATGAAACGCGTTGGGCGCTTTCTACAAGTACATGTACAGTTCGTGACAGTATTCCGAAAATTCCATGTTTAAAATGAAACGGTCCATTTGAGTTAAAAAGAGTTCCATCTCACATAGCTTCTGGAGTTTTCAGTTCCACTTGATCTTGCGGTTGGAAAGTACCGAGTTTCAGTTGAATGATCGCACATTAATTAACCAAAGGCTCGATCTTCGATTTTCTGGGAAGATCGAAGGGCCCGGCTCTCACTGGTTCGAAGGAATCTTGTTGCAAACTTAAACAGTTCAATACCTTCGAAGTATTGCATTCTTTATTTTACTACTATAATCTTATAGTTTTCTTATTTCGCTATTCATTAACAATTCCAAGTGAACGAGGCAGATCTTAGTTTTAAATTCAATCGCAACAGAAACATACAATTCAACAAAAAACTGTAAAAAGTTGTCCATTGAAAACTGATCTCTTTCTTTCATTATATAAAATTAATTTGTCTTTCGATGGTTGGCTGCATTGATAAAACAGGTGAATTGAACAATTTGTCAAAAAGAGAGATCCGTTCGCGGCATTTCAGTCCATTTCAAAATGAATTAGATATTAGTGTCTTAGCGGTTGTGCCAACATTTTGCTGAAATTTCTATGAAATTTCACTCTCGATCCAGCACTTTCTAATACCTATATATAAATTGCCTTCAGCCGTTTTGTCTTAAATTCCGGCTACAAAAGAAGTGACCAACAATTGATCGCATAATTGTCGCGTAATTTTTAGGGCGAACGCACGTAAATTTTGCGCAAGTAAATAATTAAAAATAAGACGCAATACATGAAAGGTCGAAGGTAAGCGTGAAAATTGAACGTCGCTCAACTTCTCGTTTAAGCTCAGCAATTTTTATCTTTCCCCTGCTTTATTTACGTGATTAAGATTTGCATGCGTAATTAATGTGGTAGCCAAAAACGCCTCAGTGGAAATCAACCTTCAACCTGTCGCGGCCTTGTGCTGTTTACCAAAATATCAAAATATATTATCATGCAGAGCATTTATTTTGGGCTTGCTAGATTTTAAAACTAAAAAATTATAATTTATTTCTTTTATTCTAACAGAGAGAAATAAATCCGATTAATTTGTATTTTACAAACCCCCTCGGAAGAATATTTTAAGTTCTCTGAAGGACTCGAACCCAAGTATATATCAGTAACTAGTTAGTAGTTTGGACAACTCAGCCATTGAGCTATATGTATTATAAAGCCAGTGAGAGAGATCAAACTAGTAAGGTCTCTTTGGAAGCGTCATATGAATATTCAATCACAGTGAAGTCCTTTTTAGCAACAGAGACTTTTGTGATTGAGTATTTCAGGAATATTCTGGAAGTTAGATACGTTGCACGCCATTCTTAAAGGCTAACAAGGTCTTATCTTACAAGCAACTTTTTTGACGTTCCTTAACTACGTTTCAAATCAAAGAAAGCAGACATTTTATTTTAATATGAACGTAAATAACATTAAATAGTATGAAAGTAAAGAGAATATGCAAATAATGTGCTCATGGTGTGCTGAATATGGTATCAGCGACGTACCATTAGCGACAAAATGATCACTTAGCAACCCTTAAAAAGAGGAAGACGTATTTTTTCAAATCCTAGGAATTTACCAGTGTTAGTTGTTTTTACCAACCAAGTGCCATTTTACAATTTATCAAGTAGTTTATTTTAAGTGTAGATTGTTCTAGTCATCAATTCAAAACTTCGCTTTGTGTTCATCATTCCAAGGAGAACAAAAGCAAAATTTGCATAAAGTGGTTGTGTTTTTCAAAACAGTGCTGCAGCGATCAAAGGCCTCTACGGTAGATGGCAGGTTAAAGCTGCAACCAGCTACCACAGTAACGACGAAAATTTCTAATTGCATCGCTGCGTTTCATTCTTTCGTATTGAACTGGCATCGTAAGTGCGCTGGCTTCGACAGAAGACTTCAGTTAAACACTCTGAGTGGCAAGTTATGAGAAAACATGGAGAGAGCAGTCGACGTGGTGCAAGACCGCGCTCCAATATGGCTGCGATCGATGCCTTCCGAAGCTACAAAAGATCAACGCAAGGAGTCGTTTAAGACACGCGGACCTACAAGAAAGCCAGAAGCCCTGTGGTCTAAGACCAAAGAACCAGAAATCGTCCTCGAGACAGAAGCCTTCCAGAAGAAGAAGCAGAACAAAAAATTGGTAGAAGATGACGAGCTTGATTTCACTAAGGCTCGAGAGAAACTTCGAGAAAAGTTTGAATATTTGCTCACCATTCCAGCTGAAATAAAGGAAAAGTTTCGGTCAATATGTCTGCGAGATACAGCTTCCAGAGTGGAAGTATCAGAGGCCGAAGAATCAAGATCCGGTAAAGAAATTGATTTTGATAGAGAGTATGACATCATCGAGTTACATGAGCACATATTGGTTATTGGAGGAGCATCAGGGGGACAGGGGAATGAGCCGACTGATAAAGTAGAAGCCTATGACATTATGAGCGGAGAATGGCGACAGATCGAACCCTTACCGCTGGAAACTACGGCTTGTTATGCCACGGCAATTACAGGTAAAGTCAGCTATACAACAATAACCACAATATATACACTAAGTCTGTTCGATAAGCATCACAATAAATTTGTGACAACTTCCGTTTGGTAGGCAATAATTCCTAACATAATAAAGGTTCTTGGAACATCATAACCGTAACAAATTCTCTAATCGCCAGCAACTGCCCTGTAGTAAGAAATTTAGTTGATCACAGCATATTACGTAATTTTGAGTCTTTGAGAAATGGAACGCTATTAACAGACCCGAAAGTTATATAGTATTAGAGCAACATAATCAGCGCGTGTATCCTTTACATCAAATTGTTAAAATATACTGAGCGCGCAAACATGACTGTCTTTGTTTCCGAAAGGATTTTTCATGACAAGCACTCAAAACAATACAGAAATAATGTAGAAGCAATGATCCGAAGCACGCCAATCTCTGTCACGTGCAGTTTTTCCGTTTATGTTAATATTAAAATACTGAATTAGTTAACAGAAGGTCACCACTTCCCCTGAAAAAAAGGCTGTACACAAGCTATCACAGACTCCCCCTCACCTCAAGATTTTTCGGCAGCTTACACAAGAAAGACGAAACTACAGGGGCGTCAAAAAATCAATAGGTTGCGGAATAAGCAAAATCTGGCGTCAGCCCTTGCAAAACAAACATCTCTTCACTTGCACTCACTGCATGATTACGACGTGATATTTCGTAATTTTGCCATTTATGGTGGACGCTGGAAAACACAAGATTCTGTTTCTTTCTCTGAACTTGGATACGGACCTTACGAATTCCAGTCTAGCAAAATTCGCATACTTGTTGGACGGAATGGAATGATCTCGATCAGGGGAGTTTGCAATAATGCGAATTCACCTGTTGCGGGCGCGGTTCGATTGATCGTGATCCGGAATAAAAATAATCGGAATTAACAACACAAATAATTTTTTTGGCATTTAAAGAAAAAGCTGTTCGAAATAAAACATTCCGAGGTATGTAGCGTTTTATTGACCAAAAATCATTGTAGAAGAGATTGGTAACATAACTTCTGCGTATTATTATTCCAGAATACAGTACGAACAATCCAACGCACCTTTAGTGACGTTTTCGCTGACGTCGCTGGCTCGAGTCTAGCCTGTTCCAGGCTCCGAGATGGTGGTGGAAAGTCGTTCAGTAATAAGAAATGCGAAAAACGCGCGGGCGCTGGGGAGAGACAGGGCCGCCCCCTTTCCCAAGTCGTGCGCGTCTTATTTTCGCTTTGCTCGTTTTAATACGTTCCCACTATACTATCTGAGAGCCTGGCACAGGCTAGCTCGGGTGGGCCTTACACTGAGGCAAATGAAATAACTGCACCTCACTGGGTGGCCGGCGTGGGCCTCCAGGTTGTGATTTTTATCCTCGACGCCTCTAAGACCTTTACTGAATGGCCTACATATGGCTAGACCCTCACTATGGTGGCTCAATGACTGACAGTAAAATGATCGCCCTCCTTTAGGTACAAGAATTAACTGAGCCTTTACAAACAACGGGGGAAAACTGCAAGTTTGTCCACTTATGGCTTCATTCATATTTGCGTTATTTTCACTGTTCTATTGCGTTTTTATTAATAAAATAGTTGTGGTGGGAAATTTTCCGCCAAAACACCTCCAGTTGCCTGTGGTCTAATAGCTGTTAATTGAGTTATGTTACATTGGTATGCCTGCGTTGCGGACGGTCGGACAGGCATACAGTCACGTGATGAACAAAATTTCTCAGATTCGCCATTTCCACATTTCCCATAATGCACCTTATATGCCCCCCAAAATTTTGCATAAGCATCGTTTTAAATTTCTCTTGGGACGGCCAGGAGAAATGAAAAACAAAGGTTATGCAAAATTTGCGGGGGCAAATAAGGTGCATTATCGGAAATGTGGAAGTGGCGTAAGGATAGATAACCAAGTTTTCTTAGGTATGAGGCTCCACTCGAACGCTCGAAACGCGTGTGGAGCTCTGCTAAAACAGTAATATCCTCATGGTAGACTTAAAGCTTTTAAGCTCCCTCCTGTCTTGTTGACACTGACCAGGCTTCATTCTTACCAGAGCTGTGACTCTTTTTTTCAGGTATTCCTGGGATTGTTGTTGTAGGAGGTTTCGGCGACTGGAAAGCACTGAATACAATCCAGATGTATGACTGGGTGGGCAAGGAGTGGCATGTACTCAAACACATGAGAAAGAGACGCTGGGGGTGTTTCGCAACAGGAACAGAACACGGAATTGTTGTGGCTGGCGGCTGTGATCAAGGCAGTGTGTTAAATAGCGTGGAGTTGTACAACATGAAAAAGAAAGAATGGTACACATTGCCCTCAATGTTGGAACAACGCTGCAACTTCGGTGGTGCTGTTATTGGCCGCAAACTGCTGATAGCCGGTGGTGGAGCTGGTTTTTATTTCAACAGTGCCAAAAACACAGCGGAGATTTTTGACGGAGAGCAAGGAAAATGGACAAAGTTACCCCCTATGAGGCGCAAGCGTTATGGTTGCGCGGCAACAGCGTGGAAGAACAAACTTTTTGTGGTTGGAGGCTGTGACAGCAATGGAGATGACATCTTAAATGTGGAGGCGTTTGATATCGAAAGTCATGTTTGGCTCGATTTACCACCATTACCCGTTGGGTATTCGTTGTGCCGGGCGCATATTGTTCAGAATATGCTGGTAGTGTTCGGGGTTGATGGAGGAGAAAATGCTAATATCGTGTATGCCTTGGATTTTGAACTTAACAGTTGGAGCAAGTTTATGGAAATACCGCAAGGACGTAACGCTTTTGCTATAGCAGTGGTTGGTGTCTAGAAACCGAGAGCAATTAGCCTGCGAGCAAGATCTCCTTTTGGGGGATATCGTGAAAAGGACACGCGCGAGTGGCACGCGAAGAGCCTCACAGCTTCGCGGCTTCCTCGCACGTCCTCGAGTGGCTCGCTTCGCTCGCCCAAATAGGAGAACTTGCTTGCAGGCTAGAGAGAAATTTGGAAGGGACAATTAACGAAGAAAAAGCATTTTGTAACATAAAATTATACTAGAGAATTTCCTTCCATGCATTTTCTATTTAAATGGTCAATGCTTAGTTTAACTGATAAAATACCGGAATTTCGAATCTTGCCAGCGAAGTTATTTTCATTAGTGGCTGTAATAACAACTGTGTTACAAAAATAGCAAATATAAAATAACTGACATAACTGATCCTAAGTTACTGGCCCCTTCTTCGCTCTGCAAGGTACGTTGTAAATGTAGGAAACCTGTTCGAGAGCACAGGTATCTACCAAATACAGTTTGATATAAACGATCAAACAGTGCTTTAACCGAGCGAACAATTTGTCTGCAAGTCCGTAATGGAGTTTATTTCAGTCAGTGACTGTCTTTAATCATGTCAACTACGCGACTGACAAGCGACGCGAACGACTTCGTAAACGCTAAAAGCCATGCAGGAGAGAAACCTCTGCAGCTCGCGCATGGTATTTTATACAACTGTATTTTGCTGCCCATAGTGAAGTATTGGGCAAGGCGAGTTGACCGTAAGTGTTATCTAAAATGTGTTTTTTATATTTTTTCACAGAATAGTAATAAATGTTAGACGATTGTTTACAGTCACTCTACGAAATGAAAAGATTTGAAGTCGACAAGCCGAAACAATGCATGCCTACGGCAAACATATACAGAAAGATGTCGAATATTTATTTGGATTGCATTAAACACAAGATCGACGTTATTATTATAATTCTTCGTAAAGGACAGTTAATGTAGACAATTTTGTGGAAAATTTTCAATTAAAGAATTTCATAGGCTGCTTTTCATAAAATTTTAATGGTACGATTGGCCATTTCAAAGTTTTGCCCTAAGCCTCTGTTTCAAAGCGAGGCTAAGAGCCAAGCCATTGACATGAAAATGATTTTAATCATAACTCATACAAATAACACTCATTTTCACTAGAAACGTTTTGCACGTAGCCTAGTTTGAAAAGCCGAGAGATTTTGAGACTTGGAAATGGCCTGTTGACTTGATCGGCGTTTTTGCTAGCCTAGCAGGAGGACTTGGCCTGCAAACGCAAGCGTATTTCTGGTTTCGAGTGGAGACAAGCTATGTCTGCGTTCGCATGCTAAGGAAAGAAGGTTTTTAAATTTTATTTTGTTTACACTAAACTAGCCGCATTTCATACTAGCAGCTGGGAACGCTAAAAACACTCATGGGGCATTTTCTTTTTATTTTCCACATAGCTGAATAAAATAAATCCTCGTGCACAAACACTGAAAATAGCTGGGACATGTAAAATGAAAGGTAAAAAAGACGGTAAAATTATTTTTATTAATTTTAACCAAGTTCAAGTTTGTACTGCAGTTTTAGTTAGCCTGGAGTTCATGTTAATCCTTAATTACATGTTAACTGAGTTCAAGATAACGGAACTCTCTATCATATCTATTGCAAATCAAATAAAAGCACATCAGATTGAAGCAATAAGAGTGGCGCCGCCTTCCAAAAAAGATGCCAACGAGAGTTGTTTTCAGTCAACAGTACCGCTTACCTTTTTTTCCACATTCTACGACTTCTCACTGTGAATATTGTACTGTTTTTCGAATCCATTTCTTGAGCTTCAACACATCCGCATACACACCATACCCCTCGTAAGGTCCACACCCAGCACTCCAACTGGCCACACCCATTAAGTACCACTTTCGGTTTTTTTCACACACCAGGGGCCCTCCAACGTCGCTTTTACACACACCATCTCCTCCCTTAGGGTAACCAGCACAACGCATGCGTTTTGTGACCCGATAACCAAAAGAATGCCAGTTCCTGTATCTTCTTTTGCAAGAAACACGTGACACCAGAGGAAGTTTGGCTTGCTTCAAAACCTGAGCAGAAGACAACGAAATATCTCAAAGACTGACGGGAAATAATTACAAGAGGGAAAGAGAGAGAGAGAGAGTGGGGTGCACTCAAGGGAAATGTGGTTAAAAGACAAATATTATGCTCAAGGCAAAACAAAATTTGATACCTTGAAGTTCTGTTTAGTACTCCATTTACCATATTTTCCCCAACCAGTCACGAAACACTTCCACCCTGTAGCAAAGTCTGTTTTTGGAAGGCAGACGGGTAGAACTCGGTCATTGTATTGTAGAGTTGCGTTCAGCTTCAGTAATGCCACATCGTAATTATAAATACTGTTTATGTTGTATCGAGGATGTTTGTAGAGTCCTCGTATAAAAATGTCTTGCTCGAATCCATCAGAGGTATGGAGATGGTGGTCACCTAGTTTAAGGGAAAAGAAATATGGACGTGGCGGTCAAAGGTGTTTTGGACGTGTAAGACATGTTATATGCACTGTCACAAAGCCAGCCAGGTTTTTCCGGAAGCAGCCGGCCGTTTCCCGCTCCTCCAATTCAATTTCTAAGGGAATATGTCCCAAGTGGTCCTTTTATCTCTTAATTGAATATTAATGAGGAAAAGGCGAAAAAGATACGCGCGAAGGAAATAGGAAGTTTTCTTTTCCCGCCTCTCTCCTTCCTATCGTTCCCCTCCCCGAATGACGTAATAGTCTCCTGCGACTATCCCGTGGGCGCTTACAAATGAAAAGAGAGGATTAGTGACGAGTCAGGAGAAAAGCCCTTCAGTGTCTCTCTTAGGGAGCGCCTGGGATCAGGCTTGATGATTTGTCATCTCTTAAGGAGCCCCTGGGATCAAGCTTGATGATTTGCCGGTCATCATTTGCAATAGTTTTCGAAAAACTGCACGTCAATGTCGAGGGAAATTCAACTTAGTATATGTATATAATGATGTATTAATTCAAGATTGAAGTAATGAATAACAACTAGTCAGTAGACCTATTCGGCTGACTTAATGTTGTACCCAATTCAAATCTCTCGGGGTTAAGATTCTTTGTGTATTGTATTTGTATTATAATGTTACATTCACATTTAAATGATATGGAAATTCCTTAAACAAAACGTTTCATGATTCCCAAAGGGTTTGAATTGGGTACGACATTGAGTAAGCCGAATAGGTCTATATGTTCTTCCAGTGTATTATTATTATCATTACTATTATTACAACTATTATTGTTATTTAGATTGTTTTTCTACCTACCTGCAACGACAGTGAAGTCTTTGTGATCTTGTCCATCGAAGCAATGTGCGGCTGTTATGATCCATCGCTGGTCTATAACCGACCCTCCACACCAGTGCCCTTGGGATTGGTGTTTTATTGACACTTGCCAGGGCCACCCCCCTGGTTTTGTTTTTGTGCCCAAAACTGTCTTTTGTACTTTACTGCCACAACCAGGACTTTCTAAAATAATAAGACGAGTAAATTAAACTTTTTCATTTTGATAATGATAAAACGTGTAAATGGAATGATTAAATAGCTGGCGACACTGAACGTTTTGTAATGTTTTGCACGTACTAATTAGTTGAATTAGTTCTTAAATTCAGACTAAAAGCTTTTGCAATACTGTAATTCCTTTATGGTCATGCAAATAAAGCATTTGTTGTTGTTGAATATTTGTTCCATTGCAGTGCTGATATTGGTAGAAAGAAGCAGTTCTGCTATCAGTAACGCAAATACCGAAGCTGATCTTAATTGTTGTTCTTAGATTTTGTTTCGAACTTTTGAACGTAGACACCCGCTGCTATCTTGGAAGCTAACATTCTCTTTGCAAAGCCCTTTCAGTGATTCTGGTGCAGGGCAACAAAAGAAAATTAAATGAGAAGAAGAAGAAGATTTTGCGTAGTTACTTTTTAAGTGACCTTCAAAACAAAACTTAATTAAGGCTCGTTAAATAAAAACAAAGGCCAATTCCCATATTTTGACAGGCAAAGGTAAGATAAAGGTTAAGCCTGTTATTGATAAAACCGATTACTTACTTACTTAGTAACTAACAAGACAATTTCCTCAGTCTCTAGCTGTTAAATGTAGGCCGGAGAGTTTAGGTCATTCTCTGCAGAACAGCAGACTAAGTTCACTTACATCCCAGCCATATGTATCCCCTTAGGAAGTAGCCCAGGGTATACCGATATTACGCAGTATGCCTACTCGCTTACCAACTTTGTAGAAACAGAAAAGCATTTCATCTATAACTCTGTTGTGCATTCCAACCCACTGTACGTCCCAAAACACTGTCTGACCAGTATTCCCCGCCAATGGCACCTCCACAGACACCTCAATGCCGCCGCCATCCTCATCTATCTTTACCTGGGGGTTCTGAAAGTTTTGATCATCATACTGCCTCAAAAAGCTGAATGTCTCGATAGTTTTGTTCCAGCACAAGATGGTGATTCGGCTGTAGTGATGAAACTTCCCAAAACAAATCCCAGTATATAAATCCGGTGTCAACTTTTTGACATTGCCTGACCAACTTACAATTGCTTTGTTCGCGAGTGAAAGGACTTTGGTGTGGCACTTGTTGTAGTTTGGACTCTGTGAACTGCTTGTCTCTGAAGGTGAAAACAAAATAGCTCGAGTTAAAAAAAAAAAAAAACAGCAACACTACTTAATTTAAAATCCTTAAAATACTTGTTTTGTAAATTGTTTCTGTTTCCGTTAAGGAAAAGAAGGAGACGAGAGAAGATTTGATCATGACCGTCGCAGAAAAATCATCTTAGGGCCAAGACTAGCATGGGAGACTACGGTGTGACTGCACCATATTGAAATATAATGGCTTTAATTCATTCATTCATTCATTCACATCATGGAAAAATTTTCTTCTCGCGTTCTTTACTTATAACCAAATGCGCCGTTCTTTTTCACAGCATTTTTCCAGCTGATGTAAAGAACTCTAGTACCGGCAAACCAGCCTTTGTCATTGATGATAAACGCTCTTTTGAAACTCCCGGAAATTCAGAATTCGGGTTAAAAAAAAACTCAAGAAAGCACCAGGGCTCTGGTTGCTCAAGGGTGATTAATGTATTTATTAGACTTACAACTTCCTCTTCGTTCACTTCACCTGCTCTACCTTGAACAAAAAATAGTCTCAGCTTCTCTACGAATTATTTTCGTTCTGCTCCTTAACAACTTCTTTTTTCTTACTTGATGCATGATGTCTACCACTTTCACTCAGCAAAACATTATCCTTCAGGAGCTCCCTTAACTTATGCATGATAACTAATTATTTTCTTAAGTACAGTTCTCGGGCAGTTTAATTACTTGTTATTGTATAACTATCTTGGAAGCTAAAATTCTTTTGCCAAGTCTTTTCAGTGGTTCTGGTATAGGTTACGTGACTGATGTCAATTCCTAAAGTACAGTTAAGGAGAAGACAACTCCCATTCAAAAATACCAGGAGCCAATTCAAGGTAAGATCACTGAGTGTGTTTTAAAAACGGAGAGCGTAACTACATAAAATAGATAGCAAACCTTCAACGGTTAATTGCTGAAAGGTATAATAGTCTAAAATTTCTCATTCAAAAGATAAGCATTTTCCGAGGACCAAAAAGTTTGGAGATTTCCGGGAGCCCCAAAACCCTGTTTATTTACGGATACTCGAAAGAAGAAATGCTTAACTCTCTCTCGTGATCCGACACTTAGAACGTTCCAGAACCTTTTGAAAAGCTTCCTACAAACAAGGAACAAATTTCCCTGCATATTTCAACCTGATTTTAAATACGAATTGTCAGTAATCGACAACATTTTATATTTTACCATGGGCGGATTAAGGGGTGGGCCGAGGGGGACGCGGCCACCCCTTTCAAATTTTGTATAAGGCTTATAGAATTCTCAGAAAAATAAAAAGTACCTTTATAACTGGCAAGTGGGCAAGTGTCCCGGCGCCCTTTGGCAAAATCCGCGAAAACAGGAAATAAATATTTAGATTAGTTCTTTTTTAACCTGTATCTTTTTACCACAGTCAATTAGGTTGCAATGTTTATTGTTATTTTTGGCAGGTCTTCACCATCGGGACCAGTGCATTGGTTACCACTGCAAGGGTATAGCCCGAATACCCCGACAGTTAGGAAAATGACACAGAAGGCGCCCGGAATAGGCAAAATCCGCGGCGAAACCGAAAAACGCGAAAAGGCTTGAGAAGCAAACAGGCCAGCGATGGTGAGTTCAGTAAAATTATAAAATATAATTAAAATATTGAGTGGAGTATGATATCTTGCATCGATGAGAAGTCAGTAAAGTCTTAGAAGTCACCGATTATAATTTTTTTAAAGAATTAAAAGTTTACTGTGTGAACATTATCTCAACTTCCTTATTGCCAGGTTTTTGTTTTGAATGAGCCAGAAAAAATTCTGATGACAAAGTACTCACCCGCTAAACTGTAAACTGAAAACATTAACGTACGCTGCACTACCATTAAACCCATTAGACCTCACCGTACTGATAGTCAATGCAGCATTGTAGAACAAACCTTAATCTAGTATTCTATCACGTTTGTTTATCCGTAACCTGAGTTGAAAGGGAGGTGGGAGCTTTAACCATCAGGACTTGTCGCACATTGCAGTCTTTATAGTTTTCTAACTAAGACTTGGTTCCCCTCAACTTTACATTTGAAATGTAAAACAACCATGAATTTTTACTTACCAACAAACACAGTTATTGCGATGAAGAACAATGACATAATTAGACGTTCAGATTTCAACATCATGTTCAGCTTAGACCTATAGAGATGACATAGAATTTAAGCCAAATATGTACTTTGATATCCACCTCTCCAAAAACACACTAAGAGAGCTAAATTTTAAATCATGAAGTGAGCTGAATCGAGGCAACAGTTCAATTTGGTTTTTGTCCAATCGCAGATGGTCTGAAAAGAACCTGACAGAATTGACTGGGATCGAACTTTGTTTTCCTTCCTATTTTAGTTACAAGACACTAACTTGACCTTAAGCCCTTCGGAGAATAGTTAAGTAACATAGAAAATAGAAACATTACACTATAGTGACACTAGAAATTGGTCGCTTTCCAATGGTCATTATGCATGATTACGTCAGATGACTGGGCAAATTTCATCATTAGTAACCGGTGAACGTTTTGATTAATGAACTAATGAACGCATCCAATTACTCTATCAATATACAGTTCATGAATTATATTTCGGTTTGCTTTGACTTTTGCGGCGAATTATCAAGAAAGTAGCTTAATTGTCCGGTGTTCAAATTTTACTTAATTTCTTGTTCTTAAAATATACAATTATATACAGCTTTAATCTGCAATACTGTTTGTACTTGGTCCTGCAAATAAGGCTTGTTGTTGTCGTCAGTGTCATCACAATCCTCGCTTACAAGCAAAATTGCACTCATTCTGGATGAGTATTCTTTTCAACTATAATGCCTTGGAAATTCATTTACGCAAAACTTCGCAACTTTACCTAATTTCAAAACGCAGCTTGGTGGTTAAATTTTCTCGTCTGACCGGAAACATGCATAAGGGCTATCCCGCTTGAGTCTTGCAAACTCTCCTCTAAAATGCCTGTAAAACTAACTCCTAAATCAGTCCAGACGCTTAGCGTCTGTCGATTCTCCAGCCCTTACTTTCTTATTGTTGGTTAGCAAAGCTTATCAATGTACTCAAAGAATTCAAAAAACAGCTGAAAGCCTGAAACTACCAATGAAAATGTCCCTATAGGGTTACAGTCTTGCGCAACATTTTCTTTGCCACCGGACACGGGATGAACCGAAAATTGGAAACCTGGATGTGGGATGGTTAGTGGTGGGCGGGATGCGGGATGCGGGAAGTCCAGGAGGCTGGGATATTGCTCCAGGCTGAAAACGGATGGAAAGACGTTGTTGTGTGGGCTCGTACTTCTGAAATGCTGTTCTCGCTAGTGCGTAATACTGGAAACACTAAGTTTAACTAATATGACACTGAAATAAACTGGCTCTCAGGCAGCAGAGATGTCGTGAAAACACTGAAGCCAAGCGAAAATTGGACGCGCGTGCCCTCCGCGTTTTTCGCATATTAAGTTTTCACTATCTCAGAGTCTGCACTTTACGTATTTTGGAGCCTGCTAGCATTATTAAATCCATTGTCTTAAACTATCAGCTATTACTATGGATAGAAAATGTAATTAGTTTCGTTGACGAACATATCAGCAACATTTGCAAGGTTAGAGTTTAAAAAGTGCGGGAGTTTTAATGAGACTGTATATACTACCAGCATGCCGTTCATGGTGGCGAGCAAAGTGCGGGCGGCGTGACAAAACGCATGCGGGGGAATGAGTACATTCTTCGTGATCTTTATATCTCTCTGACTTTTTTGTTTTGACTGGACATTAACTGGACTTAAGTGAATTTTATAGTCAAAGCTGATTTCCGATTGCGCCATAACCTCGAAGGAAAATATGATAATATTCCTTACAGCCAATCGGCTTTTACTGATGTAAGACTATATTTCAAATGATTAGGATTGACACCTGTCATGTCCAGTCAGGATAAAACGAACTCAGTATAACAGGCTTATGTCAGGAAAAAAACGACAATCATAACACATTAATTCTTGAAGAATTAATGTGTTATGATTGTCGTTTTTCTCTTTATTGTACTGTATTAGAAGGTAAATTAGTTTATATCATCTTTGTTGGATATGAGAGGATTATAGCCAACTCGGCGCTACGCGCCTCGTTAGCTATCTATCATCTCATATCCAACGCGCCCTCGTGGAATAATTGTTAATTGTATTTTATTGTATTGGAGAGATAGAAAAAGCTAGTGTGAGATTAAGTTGACTTGTAACAACGCTGAAACTTTAGAAGAAAAACAAAGTTCGCTGAACTATCAAAGTATGTGTGTCTTTTCTGTGAAGTCGGCCCGGAGCTAGTCCCCATCAACTGGGTTCAGACTTTTCACACATTCTTGGCTATGCTTTTGCTTGCCGTCTCGCGTGACCTCTCGCGCGAGAGTATCCGGCAAAGGAAGACATTGTTCTCAGGCTACTGGGATTGAGAAACTTAATTCTTGTACAAACTTAACTACATTCGTGCTATCTTGCTGCTATCTGCTATCTTACCCCTATCTTTTTCGCTGCCATTTATTGTCGCTCTGGCCAGTCACGTCTGGAAATTGGAAAGAATGGCCCATATTCGATGTATAAACATTCAAACACTGAAAGTTAGAAGTTTTCACGATTCCATTGTCTCATAACTATCAGAAGATACTTACTAACAGAGCCCAAAGAAAAGAAAAGCAAATATAGAAAAACATATGGCTAGAAAGCTTCGGAGTCATATTAGAATTTTGATATATCGAACGTGACTGGGTTATTCAAGAGAGGGCGTAATTACTTGAATGTGCCAAATATTAAAACCGTTTACATTGAAAGCAAAATTGACTTAATCACAGGAGACCGGGTAACTACTCCCTGTGTATTCGGCGTAATCAAATTATCGTATCTTAAAACATCGCTAAAATTTTGGATATAGCTTCCCATTTCCCTTTCAAAATAGGAGGAAACAAAAGGTTAACCTAGGATAAAGAGTGTATTTGTTTATGGAAATTCAAGTTCGATAGAGATATCCCAATAAAGTCGAACCTTCCGAAAGCCGGCGAATTCCCAAAAGGGTTTTGGGAGGTCGAAATAGCTGTATACAACATTACACGTAAAACATATTTAGTATCCCGCCGCTTTTGTACTAAATGGTTCATGCTACTAGAAAACATATAAAAGTCATAAGAATATAAGGTAAACTGTTTTTTGGTATAGTTAAGAAAACTTAAGGAAGTTTTCTCGAAATTGCATTTGCTCGTAAAAACACGACAAAGAGAACAGAGAAAAGCGCATGGCAGTGGTTAACAAACAAACGATATCGGTCCTAGTCTTACATATATATTCTTTACTGGACAGTGACCCCATTTTCGGGAAAAAAATAGACTGAAAAAGTAAAAAAGCATCTTCTACTCACAACTCGTCCCTTTTTGCTCGAACCTCAGTAAGAAAAACCGCGCTCCAATAATACTGAACTCAAATGTTATCAAAAACCAAAAAATGGCTTTTAAGGCTCGTCAGCGTCAAACTCCCGCACTGAAATCTAACTCAAAACAACAAGCTCCCAACTTTGCAACTCCAAATTATTCTATAAAAATGTACAAATTACCAACTACCAAAATTTTACAATTGTTAATGAGTATATTTTGCTTAAGACCTAACTGCCGCTCAGTATTAGAAGAGAAACCTAGTCATCTACCAACTCCTTCATGGACCCAGTCTATCTAACAGACGTCTTAAAAACTTCCACACTGGAACCTACCTCATATTTTACAATTTTTGATCTGTTCTTTCATCAAGAGTTTCCGTTTTTCCCTCTTAACGAGTATAAGACAATATTGTCTAAATCGTAATCCAATGAAGGTGTTTTATGCCCTAATTTTTTCCTCAATGACGCAAATATCGACTGGTCTGCCAAATTAAAATATCCATCATATACTTTATAAAAGGCCGCAAAGGTTTAAACTTACGCAGGATGACAGCTACTTAAGAGCTCCAAATGCTTTTCGCAAACCCGAGACGCCAGTTAATACCACATAATTGTAAAAGTTATAATATATAAATACAGCAGGCATTTCGTTTTTGTAACTGACTTCGGCTGGTGGTTTTAAAATGTCATCATGTCCATTTGTAGTTGTTCATCCTTATTTACGGTCTTGTCGGGGAGGGCACATTAAAAAGTTATAATTCAGTTACCATCTGATCTGGTAGCAAACAAACTACGATTTTTTTTTTTTTTTTTTTTTTTTTATCTTTAATAACATTTATTCAATCGACAATCAACAATCAAAAATACTTACAAACACTACGATACTTACACTACTTACAATACAATTTATAACATAGCGCGCGTGCTTGCCCTATATAAGTCCTATTGAGCCGCTATGAACAAAATCTTTATTTACGCACGCCCGTGCGTAAATAAGATGACGTTAGCATTTTTTTTTTACCTGGCTGCAAAGTTGTCGTCTTTTAAGCTGCAGTGCACTTTTCCTTCTCTTTAAAATATGGAAGAAACCAGCGAAGAACTGCCCAATTTTTCTATCGGCATTGACCTTTTAGGTCCCGATCCAACAAACAACAAAAATAAAGCCGAATTAAAAAAAAACTCGCAAGTTGAGCGTTTCGCAAATTTGTCGAAGACGAGCTGCAGCAAATTTTTTGCTGAAAGACATTCACTGGGAACAGAACAAACACCAACTGGTCATCAACAACATTTAAAGGCAAAATCTCCGTTTTTATTGTTGTTTTTAAATTTGTTATGCACTTTGTTATATCCGTACAATCCGACTTAAGCAGGAAAATTTCTATCGCAATAACAACACAAATTACACAAGAAGACATAAATTTATTACTCACAAAAACAACTGCTGCCAGGTCTTCTCAAGAAGCCGTAATGACCAGCCAATGTTCGTAAATGAATATAAGTTTAAAGAAGGATGACAGTCTTCTTCGCTAAAAAACATGTTTTCTGGATTTCGCCGAGCAAAACGTAAACATCTTTTCAGCAAATCCGAACCATACTCCACAACTTCTTACGAACATGTTAGTATTTTAAATTTAGGTGAACTTTAAGACTCTTTTACCTTTGTTTCTGCTTAGTTTCCATTGATCGTTAACAATAAAGAAGCAAATTTTCTTTCTCACTTTCACAGAAAGAATATTTTCATTCAAACTAAACGATTGTGGCGTGTTCGTAATCAGCCAATAGAACCGTTTGTTATTGTGTCGCGCGTTACGAGAATTTTGCAGTTAATCAAAAAGCAAGCATTTTTGTCAGCTATGTTATAAAAGAATTTGCTCATGCTTTTAGCTGTGCGTATATCGAGTTATGGATGCACTTGGGAAGTTTGGAGAGCACTCAAGAAGCTAGAGTTGCACTCGGCTATCGCCTCGTGCAACTCTTACGCATCTTTCGTGCTCTCCAAACTTCCCCCGTGCATCCATAACTCGATATACGCACGCTAAGCATGAACAAATTCTTAAATTTAGAATACAATAGACTAAGGTACTTACTCTGTTTACAATGTAAAGACTTACAATGCTCAGTACTTACAACACTACCTACTCACTACTCGCAATACAATGCACTATTTACAAGCACTTCTAATTAGTAATTGTACTTCAAAACCAACATTTACAAAACCGAACATTCACGGTAAACGCACTTATATCTTAAGTGTCTTAAAGAGGCAGCGATTGTGAAGCAAAAGATACACCAGGTTAATGCTGGAGAAAATGAGCAGAGGATCGAGATATACAAATGTATACAATTAAACACCTCTCTACGCTTTGTATTGTCTCTTAATCCCCTGACGTTTAGTGATGCTATTGTCAAAGCCATAGATATTCTCTTGGACAGCTTTGCAGAGGAAGCCTTACATCACCTGGTGTCAAAGCTCCACAATCACTGCACGGTATGATAGGAATTTGTACTAGGCGTTTACTTCTAAAACAAATGATTAAGCTATTAAAACATAGAAACCAAACAGAACATGCACAGATAAACACAACTAAATAAGAAACCTCTTCGTAAAGGGACATGGGGGGGAAGTTAGGACTTTTACCTAGAATCTTACAGACAGATAAGAAAAACCGAAGCGCCATCTGTTACGAACCTCTATTCCGATCGCCTAAATAATTATCTAGCAATTGATAATAACGGGTGGCAAATGTGGTCAAACGATACTAACGTGATCTTGGTTACCTAATGAGTAATGACGCTCGCTTCTTTTCCTTTCCAAGATCTTTTTCAACAGTTCTTCCATTTACCACCCGGGAAAAATAGAATATGTGGCGGACGGATCAAGGACCCGTCTTACGCCATTGCTACCCAGGCCCCTTTTCCAAAACAAACTACGATTACTTTAATTCATTCAACAAATACTAGCTGCTCACATTCTTAACTAGTTAACGCATGTTTGGAAAACCTTTTTTAATTCGCACGACACAGTTGCAGGTTTTATTATAAGCTGTTCCAGGCTCCGAGATAGTCGGTTCCGCGAAATTGAGAAAGCGCGAACATGAAAATTAAACGGGGGGAATCTTCTCGTTTTTCTTTTTCCGCCACCACCACCTTTTCCCAGATCACGGGCTCACATTTTCACTTGCCTTTCACTTACCCGTCATTCTAACTATCTAAGGTCAATTAAAAATGGCATAACCAACCAGGAAAAAAAAAATAAAGGACTCTTTAGAAAGTCTATTATAATCTTAGAAACCAGCGTGAATTAACTCTTTTTTTTTTTTTTTCATCATGTTTTTTTTTTGTTATGTTGTGGTGTTGTAAGCAGATTTGAAGATAGCAGTCCGTCGCATACATGTAGGTGAATTTTGCTCAATCCTAGCGCGTTACATTTTAGCTTATGAAGGCTTATATATTAATTCAGGATGATTCTATCTATCCGTCCGTCCGTCCGTCCGTCCGTCTGTCTGTCTATCTCCGAACAAGGCCACTGGCCTTGATAACATGCATCTCATGTCGGCTTCTAAAAGAAGCTGGCCCAATTATTGCCACTTCTTTAACCTGTATCATAAACAAAACCATAGATACTGGCCTCTTTCCTTCACAGTGGAAAATGGCCAAAGTATTTCCTTTGTATAAAAAGGATGATCGCACAGATGCACAAAACTATAGACCAATATCTGTCTTGCCAGCCATTTCTAAGATTTGTGAAAGGGTAGTCTACGATCAACTATACGGGTACTTAAATTCAAATGGCCTGTTAACAAAAAACCAGTCTGGATTTCGTTCCCTTCACTCTACAGTGACAGCGCTGTTACATTTAACAAATAATTGGTATCTTAACATTGACAAAGGCATGACCAATTTGTTTGTTCTTCTCGATCTTGCCAAAGCCTTTGATACCGTTTCACATAATATTTTATTAAAAAAGCTTGAGCTCTATGGTCTGAAGGGTGTAACGCTCGACTGTTTTCATCGTACCTATCAGATAGGCAACAGCAGTGTGTAGTAGAGGGCTGTGTATCTAAGCCCCAGTTGATAAGTTGTGGAGTTCCACAGGGTTCAATTTTAGGCCCTTTGTTGTTTTTAATTTATATCAATGATCTCCCTGGATGTCTTCTCCATACCAAAGCACACATGTATGCCGATGATACCACGATATATGCGTCCTCTGTATCCACTGCTGAACTATATGCTAAGGTAAATAATGACCTAGCTCGCGTTAGGGACTGGCTTCTTGCAAATAAGTTAAGCTTAAATGTCACCAAAACGGAGTATATGTTCTTAACAACTACCTTCAAATTATCTAACTTAGGAAGAGACTTTCCAATTAAGATTGGCAACAATCATGTTAAACGAGTCCAAACAACAAAATATTTAGGAATTCACTTAGATGAAAATCTTAAATGGAACGAGCATGTTGACAAACTTTGTTCAAAAGTCAATCCATCCATCAGTAGTCTAAAACAGGCACGTGATTATGTACCATTAGATGTTCTAAATACTATTTACAAATCTCTTATCCAGCCTGTGTTCGACTACTGCGACGTTGTTTGGGACAATTTAGACCAGGGACTTGCCACTAGGATCCAGAAATTACAAAATCGTGCTGCACGCATAATAACCTTTCAAGGTTATGACGTTCGTTCAGCACAAATACGAAAACAACTAAACTGGGAAGAGCTTGCCTCAAGGCGTCAAAGGCACTTAAGTCTATTAATGTATGATACAGCGAATGGAAATGTACCTAGTTACTTAAGCGATCTTTTCTCGAATGTCTGTGAGAACAACCCTTATAAGTCTATGCTAAGAAATGCAGAATATAATGTTGTACTGGACCACGTTCCAAAAACAGAATATTATAACGGGTCTTTCTCATACAGAGGAGGAATGCTGTGGAATTCATTACCAAATGACATAAAAGCGTCCGAATCTAAAGCTATCTTTAAAAGAAAACTGGCTAGTAGGCAGGCAAACTGTTGACTACATTTGACTATATTTTATTATTTGTACATATTTTTAGTGTTGTTGTACAGTATTTACTTCTGTTTCTATACGGCTTTCATGTAAAGAAGTTATGTAACTTATGAAATTACCGTATTCAATAAAAGTGAATCAATCAATCAATCAATCTATCTATATATGTGTCTCTCTATCAAAGTTCCATGCTGGATGAATGTTATTGTTCAGGGGCACCCAACGAGAATATAGTTTAAAACCACTAAAAAATAGCATTGTTGAACGTATTTTAGTATTTAAACGGTAGATGTATAGGCATATTTCTATCCCCTCAAAACTTTTCATCTGTTCGAATTTTCTAGCTGAAAGTCTAGTGATCCGAAAATTATAGGGATCAACCTTTTCGAAAATTTCAGCCAGAAAAAAGCCTCCCGAAAACTCTAGGTGACCTTTTTAAGGGTAAAAATTCGTTAAAAATGGGCAATTATACCATTTTTTAAATGTTCGAAAATCCGGCTAGGAAAGGTAGACAAGCAAGAAAGCTTACAACAAATGTTACGAAAATTCTAGATCTCAAATCGTCTTCCGCACAGATATTTTCCAAAAATTGACGTTGGGTGCCCCTGATTGTTTTCTAGTGTGATGTATGATGTACGGATTTGGTGATGAGCAGGTTCCATTTACAGAGTCTGTTGATTTACTCAGAAGATCTTGTAGTGGAATATATCCCATAAAAGGTAAGAAGAGGGCACCCAGTAGTAATGTTATGTATCAAAGGCAGAGCCAATGATGTTCCAATATTAAAAAAACTGCCCACCCACCTTATGGATTAGTATCCTTGGCAGAAAATTGGTATCGGCAAAAAATGAGGGGGTAGGAAAGTTATTTTTTGTCCGGGGCAACCTCGTCCCCAGGGCGCTTTTCACTGGCGAGGTTGGGTCCGGGAAATCGGGACCCTCACATGAGACTATCAGTTGTTTGTGAAGGCCAAACTTTAAGTCAATGTCCAGTGTGTGCGCCAGTGTGCAGTCCTCGGCCCTAGTTACTCCACATAAATTAAGACGTTTCCCGCGCAGTTAATTTATGAGACAAATTTTACTCATCCTTACTCGCCCTCAAACCGGCCCAAAATGCTGGCACATTAATACTTTATCTGCATTAAAATTGTGGTGAAAGTTAACCGGAATTTCCACTTTAGAGTCAGCAAATAATATCGGAGAATATGAAGTTTCTTCCCGTACCAAAGAATATCTTTTTAATTCTTATTTCTTGTTTTGCTAATACCCTTTCGACGACAAATTCCAACCTGCCCCCCAACAGGAAAAAAAAAATAAAGTGGAGAATATAGCACAGGGCCAGGTAAACTCGAGCTTAAATATTACACAGAACATATATTAACAGTAATTAAGGGCTGATAAATGTTATGTAAGGTAAACAGCCTTTATTTGAGTTTCCTGATTCAAGAAGGCGATCAAAGTAAAGTATTATAAAAAATGACCAAAAGCGAATTACCTTTGGCTTTCTGTACTCGGCCAAATATCACTCTTAAACCAGCTTCTCTATCACCCTAAATTTACTTATTAATGGTTATTTAGAGTATAATTACAACAACAAAATTCTACGCTACTGTTTTTCTTAAAACCCACACCGAAAACTACAGAATATAAAAGCAAATTTGGTCTCGATGTTTGTGCACTTTTTCACTAATTAATTATCAAGTCAAACTGAACTTGAACGAAAAATTTTGAACTGAAAATAAAATATCTACGCGTTATTGACCAAGAGTCAGTTCAAAATAGCTAAATATTGGCCAATAATATATTCTTTTTAGTTGTTTTTCGCGCGCGCTCGTTTCAATGTACTAGGACGAATTCGAAGTACTGACTATAAAAAAACCAAAAAGGACAAGACCGATTTCAGTTCAGCCTATGAAAGAACAATGGGGCATCTGTCTTAGTTATTCTCTCCTGAATGGGCTTGTCTTGCCCGCTCAAACAGCCAATCAAAACACATGTCTTGATCAGTTTCAATATAACTTCTCACGGTGAAAACAATCACAGTGACGAACTAATATTTGAATAAATCCTGTTGGTTGACATTTAACTGAAAGGAGAGTCAGTTTAGATGTTCAGATTAATGGTCTTCGTGATAATATCTTTGTAATATAGCAATCAAACGTGATGGTAAAGTTTCTAAGAAGATGGTCATTGAGTGACTGTCTTTTATCCGCTCCATGTTTGTGTCCGCACATGCATACAAACTACTGACATACCACTTCAGCATTCACAGCCTTGTTTTCAAGCTTTTGTGAATGGAATTAGGCTCGCTAGTTTGATCTATCGCCATGAATAAACTTAGAAGATGTACTCTCTCTTTAAAAATTTGCCACTACACAACGTTATCAGTCTTCTATAGTTTCCTTCCTTATAGCAATATTGTTTTCAGAATTTGTTTCCAACAGATCCAAAGATAAGCATAAAAATTATACTGTGAAATGACCCCCTGATTCTTGCTAGCCTTTAACTTGCTATATCAGTTAAAATCTTGCCCTTGTTCCATTTCTTCAACAAAACGTGCTGTTTGTTCATCAAATTCGTTCCAGAGTGCTTCATAGTCAGGACCTGATGAAGGTTTTCTACGACAAGAGGAACGCCGATTCCGGAGCTGATAAAAGAGTTGGTTCAACAACCCTTCATTATTCCTTCCGAAGATTCCGGTGAAATATGTTTCCGGGGTTTCTTCGTCCTCATCCGAGTCCAGAAGACCTGATCTTTCTGTCGGTGATTGATCACCTGAAGAAGTTCTTGATCTTGCTGGGTCTTTGTGCTCGAACTCTTGTGCCAACCTTTTCTGGAGGACAGTTGCGTTAACTGTCAAGTGAGTTGCTTGATAAAACATCTTGCTCAACTGTTTACACTCGTTTGAAGAAGGACCAAAAGCTTTTGCAAATCTCTTGTATGTCTGGTCTATCCGTTTTGGCAAGTTATCCACGAACGTGGCAAAGTGGTCGATCATTTCTTCTTGACTTACCTTTACATTCTTGCGACGAGAATGTCCAAGGAGTATTGTGCAAAATTTGGCCCATTCTATATAGATACGTTCTCTGATGCTTGGTAAATAGGAACACGGTTTAACGTTTTCTTTGGGAATGAGGGATTCATCCCAGCTGACGAAGAACTTGGTCCCGCAGAAATTGCTTCCGCCACACTCAAAAGCGTGTGAGCGGGGACCTTTCACTGGCAGCACTAGACAGTCATTCAGGTTTTCGTATCCCGACTTGTCATGCGTGAGTGTCAAAACTCGTATATCTCCTGGATGGTGACAGGGAATGCAAGCCACGATGACCTTGCTTTTATCTGCGAACTCTTCACTTTCGTCATTGAAGAGAGTTGGTTTGAAGTAACACTCGTCGTAGTTCAACTTGCCGTGAGGATCACATACGCCGAACACCATTCTCGATTTTGGTACCAAAATGTAAGTACGTGGAACGCGTTTCAGTTTTGGCTGTTCATGTTCTGGGTCATCGACATAATCGATCATTTTATCAATCTCGTCTTGTCGCAGCTGTGACGTCAAATTTCGATTCACGGAGTAGTTTCGTCCAGTTAAGCGAAGGAACAAATCTGCTGAAGCTTTATCTTTGCACATTTTCTTCAAAAGTTTATAATAACCCTTCTGTAGACTCTTGATGTACTCAGCTAACACTCCTCTGTCTATTAGGAGCATAGTAAGAAGAATGTCGAGATAACCATTCTCGTGAGGTCTAGAATGGTCCACCACACACATAAACGTAATTGCATCCTTCATCACCTCTTGGATGTCGAGTTTCTTCATAGACTCGTGCAACTGTAGTTGGTGACTGACATTTGGGGGCCAATCTTTCAGGACTAACGTGCCTTCAAACCCTTGGTAGCGAACTAAGATAGCGCTTGGTTCCGGATACCGGGTACCTTTAAGCTGACTTTGCAACTTGGCATGAAATTGCGGATACATAAACCCACAGCCAGAAGTGAATGTGTGTCTTCCAAAGCGACTTTCTACATCTGGTTCGACCACGACGTCATCTCTACTTAGTTCCAGTAAGTTTTCAAATGTTGCAAATAAAAAACCGTACCTTCTTGCTCGCGACCGGGGATCCGTTATCTGGTAGAAGTCGCCAAACTTTGACAGGAGATCATGAATTCCGGATTCTGAAATGTGCATCATAAAGCACGTTTTCTCTGTCATTTGACTTTCAGAATAACCAAGAAAACGGTAGTGTTTTTGTTCGCAAAAAATGCCGCTTTTTAAGACGTCAACGCAGAAGTGGACCGTCGGCGTTTTAAAGGTTACAGTCATAATATGCTCGTGACTTAATGTTTCGTTTCGTCTCAGGTATTCAAACAACAGGGTTTTTTCCAGTTTTTTGTACGTGAAGGAGAAATTTGTCTCGTCTGCGCCGTGAAACTCTACGTGTTTAACGAAGCCATCGCTTGGACCGGAAATGTTTTCTGGAATACTAATGGTAACAGGGAACGCCATGGGCAAGAAATCTGACCTCGCGTCAATTGTTAACTTGTTCGCAACCCTAAAATGGAGATAAAATAAAAAGCCACCAAATGAATACTCATAAGCTGAAACCTAAATAAAGGATGTTGTACACTCCGAGTGCTCAACGTTTAGACCCATTTCTGACAAACCACCCGGCCGGAAATCGTGTGCATAAAAATGACACTATAAAATTTGACGTGGTGGGAGACCCGCTACAATGATCCCAAAACACAGCCCATATTTTCTGAGGCTTCCCAAACAAAATGGCGCAAAGATTCGATTTTCCAACCAGAATTTGCGGTTGCCCTATGTAATGGTAAGTACCCCTGCAGGTAACAGACCAGAGACTACTCGGTGGTGAGCCTTATTTCACCAAGATTCTCGGATGCGCTATTACAACTGTAATTTTATTGTGGCTAAGGGTTCTATAGAATGAAATGACTCTAGGAGACAGCTGAAAATTCCAGGCTACGTATTAATTCGTATCTCGATCAGAATCCAATCAGCATAAACTCTACTTTGAAAATTATGAAGAGACAGACGTTAAACGCAGTCAGTTAAGGATGCATAATTATATGGCCTATAAATGAATACAAGTAAAAGATGTCATGCTTTCATCATAAAAATATGATAGAGTTCGCTTAAGCTGTAGATATTAGCTATATTCGAGGTACTCCTTATCACTTAATAAGTACAGTTCCTCCACATTTTCAGTAATTCGGAAAAATCTCAGTTTGATGTAGCATCCATTGTCTCCCACCTACCTAGGAGACAAAGGAAATTGAGAATCAACTGAACTATGTCTGAAATTAAAAGGTTGATGGCCCGTAGATAATTATACAGCGGATTGCCCGACCTTAAAATCAAATTCACGCCCCTAAATTCCCAACAGTACATTAACTGATCTAACGGACCATTAGTAACCAAATGCAAATGGGTAAAAGTCAAACAAAGACTCGGTATAATGCATAAATTTTTCTAAGAAACTGTTATTTTCTAGAAAAAAGAAATAGTCGCCGGGGTAAAGAAGAAAAATGTGAACAACAAACTATAAAAATAAATGTAAACAAAGTAGTATCGACAGCCAGCACAAAACAGAAGAACTGAGCTAGCGACTCAAAGTCACGGGTCTCTTTCAGTAACAGCCATTTCCAAGCATAACTGAATCTTGTCAAGTCTCACAGCTAACTGGCGGTCAATAAGCGAATCGAAGGGAATAAGCGGTTTGTTCCATTACAGTCGCTGCGAAGTATGCATTACTTCCATAATGTAGTCACGGCCTCTTAAGGCTGGTTTTCACTAGCGACGGACTCGGAGTCGGAGTCGTAATCAGAAGCGTAGACCTTATGATCTACTGAAAACAGCGTTCCGATTCCGCTTACGACTCCGCCACTTACGTTCCGCTTATGATCCAGTGAAAACCAGATTGTCGGAAGCAGAAGAACCAAACCGGCCAATAACAAAGCGTGGGAACGTGCATTGTGATTGGCTTATCCTTCCGCATCTGCTTCCGACTCCCACAATCTGGTTTTCAGGGCGCTTTCCATTCAACCCAAAATTCCGGTAGTACATCAAATGGAACGGCCCATTTCGGTTTGGTCCGACCGGAATATTCGGGACTAGCTTTGAAGGTGGTCCACTGTGACCGGTCTGGTCATTTCGATCGGTCGGACCGAAATGTCCCTTTCCATTTGCCAAAATAGTTGTCCCCAGTACCGCTCTTTTCTATCCTTCTTACAAGACCAAATAGTTTCCAATGGTAAGTGAAGTGCTGTGAGTAAAGCATGACATCTCAAATGGATGTTACTAAAACGGGGAACGGGGAGTGGGGAGGGGGGAGCGGGGAGCGGGGGAACGGGGAACGGAAGTCTGGGAACGAGTTGTCAGCGGTAACCTCCACAAAAATCCAAAATGGCGGGATGACGGCAGAAAAATGGCAGAGAGGCACTGGATATAACAGAAAGGAACACACCACGTGCAAAGAGGCGAAAACATGTCTGGTGAGTCTTTACTGTCAACACAAGTGAATTTAATCCTAAACAAGTGCCAATTTTGACCAAAAAACTCGGAGTACTAATAGTTCTATAACTTATATTTCAGGTGTGATAGAAGTTAGATCTTCTGAAAGGTGAGTATTCATTGTAATGCAGTAATATTTTACGCCATAGTAAACTGAACATACTTGAACATCAACAAATCAGAGGACAAGTTGTATACATTTCCTCAACAAGATTAGGATCTTTGTGATTTCAGTTCCTCCTGATCTGTTGTTTTTGTAGCCTATGCCGTATTGAACCGAATGCAGAAATGTTTACACGTTTGTTGTAAGTCGATCTATGCACAAAATGGGTTATAACTCAAATAATCATAACAGCAGTACAATTAATAACCGGATGATCAGTCTTTTATTGTTGTTAGGTGCAAAAATGTAGATATGAAAATGCTGAAAATGTGTCGTACTTTTTGAAACTAGATGTAGGGATGATGTTTTATTCCGACTTATTTCCAGTCTTTGTCTCCTTCTTTGCTAATTGGCTCGGAGTATTTTATCTATTAAAGCTAAAGATCACCAATTCGATAACTTTAACTCTATAGCTACTGTAGTTTAATATTGCCAGTATTACACTTTCCTCCGAACAAAGGTGGATTATTTTATTGTTACTTTCTGACGAATCTCTTTTTTTGTGATCACGAGAAAAATGCAAAAGTTAAGAAACCCTCAAATCCTTGCGACACTTCAAAGCCAATGTTGTCTCTCTTATGTCAGTGGGAAACTTTTCACGTTTTTAAACAGTGGCATTCAGGTCTTTTTGTTACAATGGGACTTTTTTTTTGCTCTTTCATACCTCAGATTCTGATTCTGATTTACCTGAAGTCAGGTGGCATGATGATGTACAGGTAGGATGTAAATGTACATCAGTCATTAAAAGTTATTACATTGTTGTACATGGTTTTACTTCAGTAACTTGAATTGAAGTATTTCTCTCTGAAAAAGGATGTTGAGGAGGTAGTTCAAATTTTAAGTAGTTGCTCCTTGGAAAGTACTCCAACAAAAAGGGAAAAAGGAGAACAACAAAAAGATAGGTAGGTTTTTATACAATGCCTAAAAAAGAGAAATCCTTATATAAATTTGCAGTCTGTTATTTATTTATCTAGATAGTTTAAATATCTTTTCCTGATCATAAGATTATCATCACCACTACCATTACCATCATAATCAAAGTCAAAACACTTGCTCTCATTTTTTAAAACTTGAAGCTGACACTACACCTTGTGTCATACCATCTTGACACAAAATTGACGTTATTGTTCCAATTTTACCCTTGGTTAATTATTTACTTTTCTTTTGAACCCCTTTTATGTAGCTATTTCCTGGGTTAAGGAAAATAAACAAGGTAAATTTTTAAGCAAGTTCCCAGTGAGCTTTAACATTGTCAAGACTTTCTTTGCACCTGAGATACAAAGATCTATGACCCTTTATACATTTTGCTTTACATGAAGTTTTCTATTTCAAACGTGTTTCTCTGCACCATCAAAACATTGCCTGTATTTTACTTTCCTAATCAAAATGCTGGAGGGAGGGGGGTGTATTATTTTTTCTTTTGGCCAATTTGACAAGGCCTATGATATATCTATATTATTAGCTTATCCTACTTCTTTTGGCTGATTTTAAAACTTAGCCTTGGACTCTTTCATTCTAAAGTAAACTAAGAAAATGTGATGATTTTACAATGTAAACTACACTCACAAAACATGTTGAAAAGCACTGTATACAATAGTGAATATGCATCACTAAAACCAAGCACAACTAAATCATAATTATTTTCACAGCACCTTCATTTTTTTGGTTTCTCTTCAATTATTGCTTATCCAGATTACACCATGTTATTGCCTTAGATGAGGTTGTTTTAACATATCAAAGATCAGAGTAAAAGAAAATTTAACTCTTCAAGTCCCATGATCGACCGAAATCAATTTTCTTGTTCAACAATATCAATACATTATCCAGAGGAATGTTTATGACAAGTAATGAAATAATCACCAAAGGGAAAATGCTTTAATCCTCAACCAAATTCTGTCATCTAAATCTTTAAGGAAATGTAAAGAGATAAGTGTGGACAATGTTATTTGTATGTGGATAATGAAGCTTAGAGGGTTAAGGTACGAGTAGGTATGACTAGAATCATTATGTTGAGTTAATCAAATGGGTTAGGTATAAACTAACATGTCTGAAACAGTTTAAATTCGTAAGTGGCCACCTAAATACTTTTATGATATTGTATAGTTCCCTTCATATACATTACTCTTAAGCAAAAAGGGGGCCAGTTCATTTCTTTATAAAATTATCAAGCGATAACGGGTTGATAATAGAACCCTATGCCCATGCTATGCCAGCAAATTATGATAGTCAAGAGATCTCTACCAAAATCCTTCACAACAAAGGAGTATCTTTAAAAAAATGATTAGAATTTGCTTTTACACCCATTTTATATTCAGAATGACATTTCAAATTGATTTTGATATTTGTATCTTTTGACCATAACTAGGTTATAAGGGGAAAACTGAATAATTGCCTCAAACCGTTTCATCTCCATAGAAAGTGAACTGGCAAAAACTCCCTTTAGACCTTTTAATGTAAATCCTCTATTCAGCCTCCCTCTCCTTAGAGGACTACAACAAGACAACCATGAATGTACCACTTCCTTGGCACAAAAAGGAATTGGTACAAATCATGCTATATGTTGGCAGTAGTCAGTGCGGCATTTCTAGTTTGTCTCTCACTCTCTTTAGCCTTGTGCAATGTAATATTGGCCTAAGCATTCAGGAGGGGGTATGGTAGAGGACTGACAGTACAATTTGTTGTGTTTATATTAGAAAAAAACATGCACTAAATGAGCTTTGGCGTTTCTAGTGAAGGCCAAGAAAATGCCGGTTTAAAATTAGGCCACATTATGGGTCAAGGAGTTGAAATTATAGAGGCAATTAAATAATTGAGTTGATGAGTCATGAGTCAAGTGAAAAACTTTAAATATCGCGGATTAACTGCTACTATCTGCTTTAAACAAATACTGGTACATACAGTAAATATAGTGACAAACCTGAATAAACACTTCTTGAAGGGTGGTGGACAAAACACTGACCCACACTTCATGGACATACCCTAAAATGGACTACACCGCTGAAGTTTAGTGATTAGGGTTAGGAAACTGAGTGAATGAAGTTTTAGGTCAGTTTTCCCAGTATAAAGACCCTAAATGGAACCTGATTCACTCAGTTTCCTAACCCTAATCACTTAACTTCAGTGGCATAGTCCATTTTAGGGTAGTCATTGGGGGTAGTTCATGGAATGGGGGTCAGTGTTTTGTCCACCACCTTCTTGAAGTCAGTGCTTAACCCTGCTTTCAATGCCAAACCCTGACCTTAAACGATTCATAATTCATCACTCAATGACTTTAATATAACACTAACAACAACAACAAGCTTTCCCAGTTATAAAAAAATTGTAAAAAAACAAGTTTTAGCCGTTAGTTTTAAATACTAATAGCTGTACAAAGTTTGACTCAAGCACAGAACGCGAGATAGCCTGCGTAGCAAGCGTTTCCAGTCGAGTTATTGGTTATTGCGCTAAAGTTAGAGCGGAAGCCAAAAAAAGGTTGAAAGGGGAGGGGGAGGGGAGAAGAGGAAACGCTTGCCCGCAAACCCCACGATTCTGGAAAACGCCCCTTGATATTTCACGGTTCGGTTCATTTGTAAATTGACAGCTCGTCAAAATAGAAACATAACGAACAGATTACCCCCCTCGATTACCAGATTTGTAAAATTACTTTTTTCTCTAATAGAACACGTTGCAGGCGATTGCAAGAACTGTAATAAAAAAGATTTAAGATAAAAGAAAGTTAAAAATATGAGCGATCGCTGCGGAATTTCTTGTTTTTTATTGTGTGGCTTTATCTCGTCTGAAACCTTGTCGAAACGTCAAAAATAATTTGTCTGGAGCAATTCACTCCGCCGGGTATAAGTTTTGCAGAGCGGCTGCTCTTCAGCCCGTGTCGAAACGTTCTCTACAATAGATGCCGCTAAATTTCCAATAAACAAAAAGAATCTTTTTAATTCAAAAAGCTGACAAATCGCTTCTCCATGGTGGCTTTAGCTAGTGTCGAGTACCGATGTTCTGATTTATGTTGATGTTATCTCCAACAAAACAGTCCATTTTTTCCAGTCAGATCCGCACGCCGTCATTCTCAATAAATTGGCCTTCCCTAGTCTCCACTGCTCGATCTCCAATTATACTTTGAAGACTCATAAACCTTCGCACAAACACGATTCCAATAAATATCAGTCCAAAGCATTTGTAATCTGCGACCACAAATCAGATGAGACCAGATCTGTGACGCACGAAAACAAAGCCTACCTGGTTTGATTGATGTTTCGAATGCTAAGTAATCAACACTAACCGCACCGCGCCAATCAGAAGCTGCGTTCATGGGCGAACGCAGTTTTTCAAAATCGTGGGGTTTGCGGGCAAGCGGTTCCTTCTTTCCCCTCCCCCTCCCCCGTCATTCAATTTTTTTTTGCTCTTGTCCCGGCTTTCTAGACGAACCTCGCGAGGAAACGCTTGCTACGCAGGCTAAACGCGAGAACACTATATGTACATGCATTAATAAATTCCACGTTTATTTCTCATTACAATGCCTGCGAGTTATTTACCAAGCATTCTCAAAACAGGGCATATAACAGGCTTGGATAAAACCTTTACTCTCCAAGAGTTTGTCTGAGTGGAAAAAAGAACATTCAGGGGGGTAAACAGGCAGGATTAAGCGACGGTCTAAAGTAAACGGAGTAATCCAGGAGTAATGTGAGTGTGCCAGGTGTCTCTAAGACCTTATCATATTGTAAATGGAACAGGTTGAATATCGAAAAAACACCTGCTCAAAACGTAAACGTAAAATGTGAGTCTGATTTGCAATTTCGTCCCCACCTGATTTCAACCAAGGCACGAATTCCTTTCTTTGTCTTCTTCTTTCTCTCTCTCGTTTTTTGGACCGCCATTTTGGATTTTTGTGGAGGTTTCCGCTGACAACTCGTTCCCAGACTTCCGTTCCCCGTTCCCCGCTCCCCTTTCCCCATTTTAGTAACATCCCATCTCAAATAGTTTGAATCATGGCAGTTGCAATTTTTTTCGATTTTTGATATTTGCCATTAACAGTGTCAAATAACTGACGCAACACGACAAGTAGGTGAAAAAAAGTGTGTGAAATCAAGCTACAGTTGTATAAAAGTCCGTGAGAATCAGCGTACGCGTATTATTTGTCTGAAACCTGTCGACGATTTAAGAATTTGTTCATGCTTAGCGTGCGTATATCGAATTATGGATGCACGCGGGAAGTTTGGAGAGCACAAAAGATGCGTAAGAGTTGCACGAGGCGATAGCCGAGTGCAACTCTAGCTTCTTGAGTGCTCTCCAAACTTCCAAAGTGCATCCATAAGACGATATACGCACAGCTAAAAGCATGAGCAAATTCTTTTATAACATAGCTGACAAAAATGCTTGCTTTCTGATTAACTGCAAGATTCTCGTAACGCGCGACACAATAACAAACGGTTCTATTGGCTGATTACGAACACGCCACAATTGTCTTGTTTTGAATGAAATATTCTCTCTGTAACAGTGAGAAAGAAAATTTGCTTCTTTATTCGTTAACGATCAATGGAAACTAAGCAGAAACAAAGGTAAAAGAGTCTTAAAGTTCACCTAAAGTTAAAATCCTCAGCTATCCTCCGTGACAAGTTCGTGAGAAGTCGTGGAGTATGGTTTGGATTTGCTAAACAGATGTTTACGTTTTGCTCGGCGAAATCATGAAAACATGTTTTTAGCGAAGACAACTGTCATCCTTGTTTAAACTTATATTCATTTACAAACATTGGCTGGTCATTACGGCTTCTTGAGAAGACCTGGCAGCAGTTGTTTTTGTGAGTAATAAATTTATGTCTTCTTGCGTAATTTGTGTTGTTATTGCGAGAGAAATTTTCCTGCTTCAGTCGGATTATCCGGAGATAACAATAATAAAAACAACAATAAAAACGAAAATTTTGCCTTTTTAAAAATGTTGTTGATGACCAGTTGGTGTCTGTTCTGTTCCCAGTGAATGTCTTTCGGCCAAAATTTCCTGCAGCTGGTCTTCGACAAATTTGCGAAACGCGCAACTTGCGACCTTTTTTTTTTTAATTTGGCTTTATTTTTGCTGCTTGTTGGATCAGGACCTAAAAGGTCAATGTCGATAGAAAAATGGGGCAGTTTTTCGCTGGTTTCTTCCATATTTTTAAGAGAAGGAAAAGTGCACTGCAGCTTAAAAGACGACAACTTTGCAGCCAGGCAAAAAAAAATGCTCACGTCACCTTATTTACGCACGGGCGTGCGTAAATAAAGATTTTGTTCATAGCTGCTCAATAGGACTTATATAGGGCAAGCACGCGCGCTATGTTATAAATTTAACTAAATAACAATTATTCACCGAAGTGGAGGTGGCTAGTCCTGGATATTTACCGAACTGCGAAGCAGTGAGGTAAATATCCACGACTAGCCACCGACACTGAGGTGAATAATTGTTTTAGTATATACTAAAACAGTGAGATAATTGAGCACAAAAATGACGATTTTTAACTCAAATACTGTTGCCAACGATTACAATTTTGGCGCGTAATGACCGGGCGGCCGCGGCCGTCGCTTTTTCTTGCGGGCAACTAAAACTTTTGAAGGCATTTGTTTAGCTCCTGCAGGGAAATTTCTTCAAAAGGAGTTGTGAATTCTTTTTGTATTTAAAATCATTCTATGAAAAAAGATTATTAAATTTAGTTTTAAGCTTATTTATGAACAACTCAACTAAATAAAGTAAGCAAGACTTGAGCTTAATTTGCATTTGTAAACAAAAAACTTTTTCACCGGTTTTATCGATAATTTCGTGTCAAAAAGACAAAGCTTTACCTGTTAAAACTTCCAATCCGAACTTCGTCACCTTCTTCGTGTATTTCGGAAACAGCTTGCTTGATTAGTTGTGAAATTTCTTTGTTTGTTTACGGCAGCAAACCGGGAAGGCATTTTGCTTGCAACTTACACGAGTTTGGCGTCGCTCGCTCCGAGGAACTGGAGGTGAATCAGTGAATAGTGTAGGATATTCACTGATTGAGTAGCCAATCAGAGCGCGCGAAAAACACTATCCACTGTTTTAGGATATACTAAAGCAATTTATCAATTAAGCTAAAATGAATACAACAAAACCTGGCTGAATACAAATTGGCTAAAACACCGAATTTATTTACCGTACAGTTCCAGGAATTGCTTCGAATCGTTCGAATATTCTGAGAAACGTATCGCTTCAATTCACAAGAATTTTTTACCTTCGATCACTTTCATTCATAGGCTTTCTACACGAAATAGGATTCCTCCGCCTTTAGTTTTCCACCGTCCCTTTTCGACAGTCGAGTGTTCTTTAGGATATAAACTTTTCTCTTTTAGAGCGTAATTATGAGTGTGCCGAAATTTCAAACCGGAATTTTTGTTGAATGGAAAGCGCCCCTAGATCATAAGTCGTAAGCGGAGTCGTAAGCGAAGTCGGAAGAAAATGGAAACGTTCTGATTCTTCTGACTCCGATTCCGTCGCGCTTATGACTCCGCTTACGACTCCGATTTTTGATTTTCACTAGGTCATAAGCGCTCCTACGACTCCGCTTACGACTCCGACCCCGTCGCTAGTGAAAACCAGCCTTTACCGTGCGTGTTGACGTTTGAATTTTAAATTTAGTTTACCGCACTGAAACTTCTCCTGAAGCCTATCACCCTGATTATTTTTTTTTATGATAAGCAATACCGTTTAGCGTGATTAGGGGGCTTGAAATGGTGTAAATAAACTCCTTCCTGCAACAAACCTATTATATTTAATACTAGTAGTGTCGTCGTCTTAGCTAAACGTTTCTGAAACTGCTGAAACGGTGAAATGTATGTTGTTAGTACCTTACCTGCTAGTGTTGTTTTAGACCTGTAGTATCTGCATTTCCCAAAAAAATTCAACTAATTTTTAAAGACTGCTTGGCCCAGTAAATTTCTCAAATGTCAGCTCTTTCCAAAATGGGTCAAAGATGGCGTTTTGGAGACAAATCAGCAGTTCCGTATCTTACAAAAATGACATCGGCCACTTAGCCAGCTTTTATGTTCTCACGGTTGTGCTTTTTCCCTTTGTGAAACAATATTTCCTCCTCCGTGACCACCTAAAGGTATCTTGGTATCAGAATATAGCAGCACTTTTTTTAAGGATCATTCTGGGAAACGATCACACACCTAATCATGATTCTTGGAAAGACAGGAATTTAAGAAGATGATTGACATTGTATGTGTAATAAGATACGACCGAATGAGCAGCGCAAAATACAATGTAAAGGAATGCAAAATACAGGAGTCGAGTACTTTTTTAATTAATGCGAAGTTATACTTCGGGTAGAAAGATACAGAACTGTGGTGTAGTTCGTGGGGTATCATCTCGTAAAGCGAACACGTTAGGTAAAACTCTAGACCAGCTGCAGGGGCGTAGCTAGGGGGGGGGGGGGGGGGTCCTGGGGTGCCCGTGACCCCCCCTTGGTAGGCCTTCTTTTGAGCAAACAACCTACAATATTCAGATGGCGAAAACGCCATGACAATATTTTGGCCGTAAAAGCCATTGTTGAAAAGCTCACTTTTTTAAAATTTGTTTTTTTGTAAAGTATTTTCGTCAACGGCTCTTGTCTTTAGTTAATATGGGCCTTCATGCCGCGATAATACGACTGAGCCTGCTGATACACGAGGGAGAGCAGCGGTATAAACCATATATAGTCGGCGATCCCCGGATGGTGTCCCTGTCTGTGACCCCCCCTTTGAAAAATCCTGGCTACGCCCCTGAGCTGGGAAAGGGGGAATATATAAAGGCGGGCTAGAACGCGCACTTTATCTACATACTCACCCGCCGTCAGTCCTCCATCTCTTTAATCCCGTGGGCACTGTACGCGCTGAAAAGAGGCACTGTCGTGTGTTAAAAGGTTTTCTAATCAAGCAAACTTGCCTGACCAGGTTTACGTTAATTCCCTCAACGGTATATCCGAAGAAACTAGACTTAACGGTCCATGGAAATACGTGGGAAATATATCAGGGGCACCCAACGACAATTTTCGGAAAAATATCTGTTCGGAAGGCGATTTGATACCTAGAATTTTCGAAACATTTGTTGTAAAATTTCTTGCTTGCCTGCCTCTCCTAGGATTTTCGAACATCTAAAAAATGGTATAATTGCCTATTTTTAACGGATTTTTACCCTAAAAATTAAGGTCACCTAGAATTTTCGGGAGCCTTTTTTCTGGCTGAAATTTTCGAAAAGGTAAGTTTTGATCCCTATAATTTTCGGATCACTAGACTTTCAGCTAGGAAATCCGAACAGATGAAAAATTTTTAGGAAATAAAAATATGCCTTTATCTACAGTTTAAATACTAAAATACGTTTAACAAGGCTATGTTTAAGTGTTTTTGAACTATATTCTCGTTGGGTGCCCCTGATATATTTTGACTCATCGATCCAAGCTGACAGTTTGTTCTAGCTGGGGTAATATATTTTGCCTCTGAAGTCGGTGAATGGAACTAACTACCACTAAAATTCCTTCCAGTCTTCTTCTAAGTCCAACGCTATCGCTCATTTTCATATACATGTTCAAACCGAAAACTCTAAGATACTATACTGTATTACTAAATCTGTAGCCCTAAAAAGGAACACTAACAAAAGGCGCAGATCCACACCGGTTCCCCTCATTTTACGAAAATCCGTCAGATTTTTCAGAAATGAATATATTTTTAATGAAAAAAAAAAATGCTTTCCTGGTTAAAATCTGGCCAATATCCTGTCTGAATGACTACGAAATCCAGTAAATGTGACTTTAGGGAGTAAAAATCTAATTGTTCATGTCCCGGGGGACCCCCCAAAGATTAGGAGTTTAGGAAATCGGTCAGTATTTATCCTAGATCGGCGCCCAGGGTCGTACCCTACGTGCTCTCAAGCTATAGCCTACTTTTTCAAACTGCGCATATTTTACACTCTGCATTGTACATACTCACAGTGGCACTTCGACTAGGTTTCTTTTTTTCCGGCATTCCGTCTGCCAAACCCCTGTAGGCAACAATTCTTCTTAGTTTTGTTTTCCAACGTCAAAAATTAATTCAAGACTCGTAGAAATCACAAACAACATTAATTCTTTGTAGTTTTCCGAGGACTGATTTGGCCTTTTCATAAGTCTATTTGTTTTTTCTGCATTTTATTTTCCAAGCAAAGGTTTTATCTTACACCTGGGAAACCTGCTGGAGGTTCTTAGAAAACTACCGGAAGTAGCAACAGATTTCCGAGAACCCCAAGAAAACAATTACACTTGAGATCATCGATGATATGCGTGGTGAAACCTGTTTAGGCTTATACTTTTCTCATTATTCTTCATGGCACAGAAATTTGTCTGGAAACTGAACTTTCATCCTGATATCGAAAAGAAAAAGTAATTGAAAGAAACTCAAGCCTAGCGAAACCAAGGTAGGAGATGCAGGGGATCGAGTTTGTATTTTATGGTTGAAAGTTAAGTGTTATTGAAATTGATTCCTCGACCGTCTCCTAAAACTGGTGCAGTCTCTGAAATTTCTTTTATCCAAAAATTTGGAAGAGGTAAATCCACGAAGATTTCATATATTTAAATATTACTGAACCATGAGTACAGAGAGGTGACGTTTCGCCGCACAAATATTAAAAATTCGACAGTGGATTTCACAAAGGTCTTTAAGCTTGAGCAACGTTTTTGAGCGACGCACGTCAACCGGAAGTGAGCCTTTTTCTCTTTAAATTTGCTTTAGCATTACCAAATTTGTAAGTGTCTTTACTCTTATAGAGACGATTTGCCCAAAAGTTTGTTCAAAATAACAGCTCAAGTGTGCAAAAAAAATCCACTTCCGGTTGACGCGCGTCGCTCAAAAACGTCGCTAATGACACGACTATAAAACATCTGATAGAGCAATCTTTATGCAGGCAGGGGTTTTGACTAAAGATCGAGAAGACAAATAATAAATAAAAAGATCTAGGGAGAAACCACAACTGAACATCACAAAACACAAATTAAACAAATAACAGCAGCTTTGATTCTAGTCCAACCCCAACCTGTGTGTTGAGTAATTACTCTAAGAGGGGTCAGTTACTGAGTCTAAGTTCCATAAAATCAGTCCTAAACGACTGATTTTATCATGGTTGATAGCCATTCCGCTAGGGTAACTGCTTTTAAAATGAATGTCTTAATGACGAAAAAATGAAACATAGCCGTTATAGTCAGTATAAAAGTAATAAAACTAACCTTGATTGACAGCTGCTGAAACTGAAGCTGAGCTAGCTGGTCTTTTTCTTAGTAAAACTTCGCGGCGATGGAGCCGTATTTTGTGCCAGATGAATTCTTACACCCTCCTCCACCAGGCCACTTAGAGAGAGCCCTGTACTTAAAACATATTGATATTCGTGGAAGACGTGTGCAGCCGCCAATCAGATATGACAGAGTAGAGGGTGGATGCCTCTTTCTGGAGTACCTGATATCTACAGACGGACCTCAGGTAAGGACTGTAAGGAAACGCCGTACACAACTCATATCATGTGCAATGGAGCAACAGTTTAGACACACCGGGTGTCCGAATTGCGACATTTAGGAGTTCACGGACATTCCAAAGTAAAATAGCATGCATTAAAAACAAATCTTTCCTTCTCCTTTTTTTTCCTGTGAATTTCTCATGGAATCAATAAGTCAAATTAATTAATACGCCATAAAGTTACAACAGGCTAATCCATATGTATGAATTTATTAGTGGCGTATACGCCACATAACTTATTTTTAATTCGGTTGCTGAGTAATTTTGGATCCTATCCGATGTCTGGAAATATTTCCCCTTTCTCCTTTTAACCTCTGGCAGCTTGGCCCCAGTTGTTCAAAATTAAAGGTTAAAAATCGCTGAATGTTTGAGCAGTGGATAACACATGTGTTATTTGTGGCAGTTATCCACTAGATGTGTTAATAGTGATTTGTCCATCGGAAAAAAGAAAGCACAAAACACTAACCGTTATGGTTTGAACAACTGGGTCCTCATTGAGGGAAGGCGAGAGATTAGCCATGATCACCTTTAAGAGACTCTGTGACTCCGTCTCAATAGGTGGTCGACAGACTCATGACAGTGGCTTTTAAGCAGGGAAGAGGAGCGGACTCGGAGGATGCTTCTCAAGAAATCTTGAAGCGCGGGATCTTCTTTAGCGGAGAAATGTACCGATTTCTAGGTCATTCTAACTCACAGCTCAAAGAGAAAACCTGCTTTTTGATGAATGCATCCGAAGAAGACATCTACGATCTACTCACTAAGTTTGGAAAATTTTCCAAGATCAAGACGGCAGCTAAGCGTGCAAAGAGGTACCCTGCTGGATTGATAAGTTTATATTAAAACTAGCAGTGAAAGTAGCCTGAATTTCATCCGATTATTTCGAGTCGTTATTACTCCCTTGTTGAGAGGAGAAAACGACTCGAAGCAATCGGATGAATTTCAGGCTAGCAGTGAAAGATGTTTGTGCGATAGACCTTGTCACGGTTTTCGACGCCCGTAGTTACTAAAACAAGGAATGACCTACAATGACCTACAATGACCTACAATGATCTACAATGACCTACAATGATCTACAATGATCTACAATGATCTACAATGACCTACAATTAGCTGCTATGACCGAACGTGTAACCCCTGTAATGAGCTAAAATGAAGATTTAAGAAAATGACAAAAAAAAGAAAGACCAGGGGACGTGTGTCGTAGTTACTAAAACAAGGAATAACCTACAATGACCTACAATGACCTACAATGATCTATGGTGAGCTACTACGAGCTACAATGAGCTACTATGAGCTAAAATGAGTTAAAATAAGCCCCACAATGAATTACAAAATGACAGACAATGGTGTTTGTCGTGTGTCACGCTTGGATGTGACACTAGGCTCATAGTATTAAATTGCCAAGCACATTTTGAAAAGGCAACAAAAATTGTGCCTGATCTCAGGTAGCCTGCGCGCAGACGAAATTAAACTCTGGTTAACTCCGTCCGTACTAATCAGAGTTTAGTTATCGTCTGCACGCAGGCTAGATCTCAGGTAACTTGAGAAACTTGAAAATAGATTATTGCGATCGCGTTTTTACTGGTATGGCACTATTATACCCTGTATTGACGGAAGTCATGCAGGCACTCCCTTATTTGGCCTAGATGGTATGGGCCGCTGAGCGGGATATGGATTTTACTATTTAGCGTTACAAACAGAGCATCCTGTTGGACCGAAAGCCATTTAAGGGTCTTATGATGTCTTATACAGGCCAGGGTACTTTAAAAAAATGAAAAAAATTTTTTTTGAATAGGGTCAGAATTTGAAGGCCTCCTTTGTTCATCTCTACCCTTACGTCCCTTGCAGATCTCTCCGGATCGACTGTTGGGGTGACTGTGTTTGTTCAATTTGTTTGGAAAAAAGACAAGACAAAATAAAACTAATGCGAAAGGTTGCAAGGGATGGTTTGGACAAAAGTCACAGTATCATCATACATATATTATTACACTGTAAATTTATCTCCAAGCAAAATAATTAGAGATGCTGTCATCGTTAAATGGGCCGTCATGCAGTAGACTAAACGCGTTACGTTTACGCACACATGTCCCCTGATCTTTTTTTTTTTTTGTCTTTTTCTAAAATCTTCATTTTAGCTCATTACAGGGATTACACGTTCGGTCATAGTAGCTCGTTGTAGGTCATTGTAGATCATTGTAGGTCATTGTAGGTCATTGTAGATCATTGTAGGTCATTGTAGATCATTGTAGGTCATTGTAGGTCATTGTAGGTCATTCCTTGTTTTAGTAACTACGTTTCGACGCCATCTTGACGAGTAGGCAAACGCGTTAGAAATTACAGTGTTTGTATGAGAATCTAATTTCGAATAATTTTCGTAGAACGGCTGTTCTGAAAAAAATATGATTTGTAAACCAAAGCTTCACTCCTAAGGATTCTACTGAAAAAATTTGAGGGCGTTACATTCTCTAGAAGACCTAGAACCACTTTTTAAATTTCTTATACATTTGTCTGTAAGAAAGTCCCGGGAAAATTACAGACAAATATATTGAAAATCTAAAGCAAGCCTCTGGAGAAATTTAAGCACAGGTAAGCCTCCAAATTTTTTTCGGAGGATCCTTTGCTTTGCAGCTTTAGTTTATAATTGATATTTTTTTGCAAAACAGCCGTCTTAAGGAAATTATTCGACACTAGATTCTCATACAAACACTGTAATTTCTCACGCGTTTGCCTACTCGTCAAGATGACGTCGAAAACCGTGACAAGGTCTATTGTAAGAAATTATGTGTATACGACATCCTTCTCCACCCACTGTACTTGTAAATATCAATTTATCCGCGATCCATACAGAAAATTATTATTCAACAATATTAACTGAGCCTGAGGTAAATAATTGTTTTAGTATATTCACACGAAGTGATCTCAACAGAACCATTAAAAAACGATTAGTTTGATTGACGGGCCGCGGAATGCAAGCGTGAAGACGGTGAACACGAAGCCGTAAACAGTGGATGCGCAAAAGTTAGATCTTTGCAGTAACTTCAAACATGGCAAATGATAGTTTTAATCTTTTTGTATCGAGTTTTGTAAGCTTAAGCATCAACGGTTTAAAAGAAAACGCCGAAAATTTAAATTACTACCCAATTCTGAGAGGAAAAGTAGAGATTTATTTGTCTCAACTCACCGCGAATGAGAAAGTTTTCTTTGTCGCTTCTTGCAAATGCTGTCAACAGCGGCTACGATCAAGGCGAGTGTTGTTTATCTCCAAAGTTCTTTGCCTTGTTAACTTGCTGGCACCTACAATTTTCGAAAATATTTGCCTTCCTCTTTTCTCCATAAATTAACTTCTATTTGTAGGCAAAATTGGTCTTGCGAGAAAATCCCGAACTCACAAAACGGTGACAAAGCGACCTCATTTTCCTCTGTAGTGGTAAACATAGCTTCGAGCGTATAAAAAGTCAGCTATAGTAAACCACTTCACAATAAATCACGCTGTTTAAACACCTTGAAGTCTTTTCTTGCCTTCAAAGTCATCAGCACTTGGATATTCGTGTATTTCCAAAAAGGCTTTACTATGAAACTTTGGCAAAACACCCAGTTCACGAAAGCGATTTTGTTCTGCTTTATATTCACCGCCTAGCGCGGTGAATATTTAAGCAATAGACCACACTTTCCATGGGTTTACCGGCGTGATAAACCACGCGGGATGTTGGAAGAACACGAGAAAGGCTTGTAAATCACGAGCCGAAGGCGAGTGATTTACAAGCTTTTCGAGTGTTCTCCCAAAATTCCAAGTGGGTTATCACGCCGGTAAACCCATGGAAAGTGTGGTCTATCGCTTTTATGAAATAACTTCAAGTTTTCTATGAGTTTACCGGCACAATAAACCATAGGTTTTTAACCAATCAGAACGCGCGTACAATCTTAGTTATTTTATAAAACGTCATAGTCCGAGATAGCTAACCAATCAGATTGCTTGAATTACCAAGATCTCTGAGTGTTTATACTAAATGTTACCGTAGCGGTCATGTTATAAATAAAATGAAGTGCAGTTAAGCGGGTTAGTTGCATGGTGAAAGTTATAGACCAAATTTTAAAAGGAAAAATTTTGAGTGCCGGTTGTTTATCTTTCAGTATTAACCTGTATCGTTGAATATAGCAGACCATTGTTTTTATGTCATGTGCTCATTTTATCACGAGCGGGATAAAGAATCTTTAACATGAACAGGGTTTAGTCTCTAGTAATGAAAACTGATGACAAGTTAGCAAACGCTTTTCGAAATTTGTTCTTCAGATTTAAAAGAACGTTGTATTGCTCCATTAACACGCCTGTAGGATAATGAGTAATACGTGTTTTGACACAGGCTAATTCTTTTTGTCATTTTCTCATCATTTGATAAACAAGCCATACACTTTTAATGCGACACTGTTGCATTGCATCATAGCAACATGTGTGTGATTCTAAAACGTCAAGACTGAATTGTTTTTAATATCGTTCTTGCTCCGTTTATAGGATTGGACTTCTGTTTTCCACGTTTGATCAGAGTATCAGTTTGGCAGAGCATGAATATGAAGAAATAGAAGACGTGAAACGAAATGGTTACATTTTTACAGATGGATGTGGTCTTATGTCTGATGAGTTTGCGCAAAGGATTCAGGATGTGCGAGGCCTGGAAGCTAAACCCTGTGTGGTACAAGTTCGGTACCAGGGATTTAAGGGCGTTCTTCTTCTTAGTCGACAATTAGGAGATGGCCTGGTCAAGGTTCAGTTCCGTAAATCAATGAAAAAGTTTACTATCCCGGATGAACGCATGCGTCAAACGTGTAGCACGTTCGGTGTCGTAAAGTGCTCACGTCCGTACACCGTGGGTTATTTGAACAAGCAAATCATTATGCTCCTTGCTGACAGTGGGGTTGACCATACCTGCCTTACAACGCTACAACGCAATTTTCACTCCATGTTAAGGGAACTCGGTATCCATGAAGAACTCACCGAGAATTATCTCCGAATCAAAGGCGAGAACAAGTTGATAGAACGGCTTCATGATTATGGCTTGGAGAGCCACCGCCTCAAAAAAGACCTGAAAAGTCTTCGTGCAAAAGAGATAAAAAAGATGCAGAAAGAAAATATCACTAATGAAAGCAGTGGTGTTGATGACGACGAAAGTGCCAGCCCCTCGCAGTCTTCAAAATGCAAACTGAGGGTCCTGGTACCCAGGTAGGTGCTGGTGCCCAGACCTCCCCTTCCTTGCAACTCCATTTAAGGTGCCACTGTTGGTTGTTATTTTGTCGAATTCCACTCCGGTGCTTAATGGCGTTCCACTGACATGTAAAATTGCCTATCGCCTTCCAGCACCCCTCTATATATGATCGAACAAATACTGAAAGTGACCCCCGTCGTCTCATTCTAGATTCAAAATGCCTGATACGAGTTTGGTGCGCGCACTTGGGCTTACTGTGTACTTTGTTTGCAATAACGGTGGTTACTACTTTGTACGATAAGTTTATATATGGCTCTTCAGTTTGGACTGTGAGCATAGACTAAGCAGCGCGAGCACGACTGCTCAAATCTTCGCGGGCTTTGTAGATGATCGCTTCAGTGTTAAACAATTCTTTTCTCTGTGACGGGACAGATATGGCGATGACTAAACCTTCGATCTACCACACAGCTATCACAATGGTTATAATTAAGATTTCCAAAACATGATTGGATTGGCTTATTTTTTACAGATCAAGACTGGTGTTTGGCGTTTGTGATCCCCTTAACCAGCTTCAGTATGGCGAGTGTGTTTTCCAGCCAACTTTATTAGATGAAGTGCAGCATTCAGAATTCCAAGTAGCTCAAGAGGTGATGGTTGTTCGTAATCCGTGTTACCACCCGGGTGACATACGTGTCTTGAGACTCGTCAAGAACAACCCACAATACGCACATCTAAGCGACTGTATTGTGTTTCCAACGAGAGGACCCCGCCCGCACGCTGACGAATCTTCAGGAGGGGACCTTGATGGCGACGAGTTTTTCGTCAGTTGGGACCCGGATCTGATTCCCAGATGGCGTCCTAATCCGTTTGACTACTCGTCTAACAGCCCACTAGACGTCATTCCAGACACAATTAAGAAGGTACCGAGATAGCTAAAGGCTTCTACAGTCCATGATTAGTTTTAGTCTCCCATCCACTATGAAAATTGGAGCCTACTTAGTCTAAGTGTAGAGCCCATCCGCCCCTTCCCCCCCCCCCCCCCCCCATTCTGCCTTACCTCGAGCTCGTAGGCTATGTAAGTTTAAAGGGAGCTTACCGCCTCTGATCAGTTAAAAGCATGAAAACCAAAGTAACAGAAAACTCAGACATTCAATTAACTTAAGTTATTTCTTGGACAACCATTGTTAGCTATACCTTGCATCTCGATTACATTAATTTCATCTTCAAGTTAATTATCCGGAAGTATTGAAATTTGGTGATACCTGGAAGGCTCTGGGGGCCGTATCACGATGGGACAAACTTAGTTTGTCTTATTGAATCACTGACACACAGATCAGGGTAACTGTCCTGATCCAAATTCCCCGGCCGCGCATGCCGTGGGAGAACTGCCATGCGGTTCCCAGCCAACAGCTACCACATGTGTTTTGTGGAGCTGGCACGTAAAGGGGTGCTTCACGAATGTACTCTCCCCGGCAGTAAAGAGTCTGTGAAACACAGGTTCGCCCGTTTATAGACCTGATGGCATGGGCGAAACAGCTGTCCATGGCTTCCAGTGGCCGGATGATATGGCTGTGTGCATGCGTGAGGTACTGGCCTGGCCGTGGGTTGGTGTAGGTGTGCCCCTTACATTTGTCTTGTCTTGACTTGCCTCAGTTTGTCTTAACTATCACGATGACTATTATTATTGTATGCCTTCTTTCAGTACCTGGAACATGTTGCCAGCTCAGTAGAACAGGGCGTGTCTGCCTGGAGTCATAAATTACTACCATCACTGTTTGGAACACCGCAGGAAGCAGAGAAGGAAAGAAATAAGAGGGAGCGACTGCACATGCTCGAGTATTTCACTAACTTCAACAACGATCTGGTTGGAAGGGTGGATGCCATATTCATGAAGTACGCAGCACTGTATGGGCCTTCTTGTCGTGAGTGTGTTTATTTAAATAGGTAAGCAAGTCACGTATACTTTTCTCCCCTCTGTAAAATAGAACAGTCAAATTCTCATGGACTTTCAGTCTTAAGCGAAGAACAAACGCCTTGGAAAGGAAAGGCTAGAGGGCATATGAATGTTGGTATTCTGCTACAGTTCACTTGCATTCCTGCCAGAATAATAGCTACTGGCAGTTAATAGTCCCTTTTTCTCAGTCGGTTTAGATCACTGGAACAAAAATGTCATTTACGAATTGCCCAAATTCTGTTTCAAAGCGACGCTAAGTGCAACTGAAGCCATTGATATGAAAATAATTTTTAATTCTCTCGCAAATAAACCTCATTTTCACAACAAAGGTTTTGTAATTAGCCTCGTTTTTGTACTGAAACTCGTAAATGGCCCATAAGATTAAGGGTCGAATATAATTACCCTTGGGTGTGGGGTTATACACTTGAAAAAATTAAATGAGGCCTTCAAAACATCACCATAGACACTCAGTATCACAGTCAAAATATTCTACTAAGCCTTTTCCCTTTGTTTGATCAACCCTTAAGGTAGTCTTTTCCACATCTTTATTTATTCATATTTCTACGAACTTGACGATCGCGATTTTTCAATCCGAAGTTGAGGTAAGGTCGTTCTTACACGTTGTTAGCATTGCTTTAAAAACCTTTGCATCAGTGCCGCAAACAACCGTCTTTTTCTGTAACAGGTTCTTTTCTGACGCCGTGGATATGCTAGCGGAGAAACAAAGTGTCATTGACAAGCTTCGCGAGTTAGAGCGCGAGTACAGAAGAATAGAACCCAATCCACCAGACCGCAGCCCAGACGCTCTCGGGCAGCTTCTTGGGTTGATCGTTAAACAGAAGCCGCCATTCCGACGAGGTGATGACGTGTGGACACGCATGGAGGAAACGACACGATTATTTGTGGAGGAAATGACGGGAAGATCCTAACTGATCCACTGGAAACAGTTTTAAGAGACGTTTTTTGCGACTACTATCAATATGTAAGTTAAGCCAAAAGCTGGCCAGAAGATTACCCGACGACTGCTAGTCTTGAATTGGATACAGACCGCAATCACAAGACCGTCTCACAAGCTTAGTAAATAAATAACTTAAATAAATAACGATTTAGAGGTAACACATCCACTAGGTGGTTCTTCCGCTATTCATCTACCTGATTACTGGTCGAGTTAGAATTTTGGTTTTTAAGGAGAGGGAAAACCGGAGTACCCGGAGAAAAACCTCTCGGAGCAAGGGAAAGAACCAACAATTAATTCAACCCCGACATATGGCGTCGAGGCTGGGATTTGAACTCGACCCACATAATGCAGGTGGGAGGCGAATGCTCTCTGCCCTGCGCCACCACTTTCTCCACAGCTAAGTTTAGATATAGTTAGGTTTCTCTTTTCTTTCATGCATCTAAGTGATTCTTTCTATTGGCTGAGTTTCGTTTTGAGGAAAAAAACATTACATCAAGAAAATGCATCATTCACCTCAGCTTTCACAAATGCTAAGACAACTGCATTCGCACCAGGCACATAGATCAGAGATTCTAGCTACATAATGGTGCTTGTTCACGTATGGTAACAATGAAATGAAAGACTGTTACATCTTCACTAAGTTAGGGAGTCGGTTACGAGTTATTCTGAGAGGAAGTCAAGGGTGTGGTCCATCTCCGAAAGGGACCGTCCGATCAACATGGAACTAAGCAACGTGACTTAAAAACCGGTGAAGAGAGTTTTATTCTCTATCTTTTTTGGATACCTTATTATAGGAAATTAACGCTCCATGAAATTAACGCGAATCGTTAAAATTCGCGTTAATTTAAGTCGCGTTAATTTTGTTGAGCGTTAATTTCCGCGACGTTAATTTAGTGCAGCGTTAATTTCCGCGCTCTTAATTTCCGGTATTTTAACCCCAATTTTAGAACCTGTCCAGACATTCTTGACACCTAAAAACCATTAACTACAAGCTTTATTTCTTTCCATTTACCCTTTATTTTTCATCTTTCACAAAAGCTAAGGCGAAGGTTTACAATATTTCGAGTTCATCTTCATCGTTGTCGCTGTCAGAAGTGATGTCAGCTCAGTTTTGAATTTTCTTGCATCCAGTGTTGAATTAAATTTGTTCTAGTCGTCACCACCAACTGTCTTAATCTCGTTAATTTCCTTTCTTATGAAATTCTACCTCCTCTTTCGCGTTAATTTTCTTTATTCGAAAGTCGTTTTCCATTAAATTCGCGTTAATTCAAGTCGCGTTAATTTCCAATACCTTAATTTCATGGAGCGTTAATTTCCTATAAAAAAGTAGTTATCAATCACGTGACCACTTATGCCCTATCTTCTCTCATATACAGTGGCTCGGAAAGTTTGTCTTGACTGAAAAGTTCTCGCAATATTTTTTCTAGTTTGTGAAGCCTCTTTCCAAATTTAATTGGAAAGGGAACATGAAGTTTTTTCGGTTATTTCTTGGCAAAAAAAACCGGCCCATTTTATTGGTCATAAGACTGACGCGAATTCCAATTCGTTTTGAGTAGAATTTCGAACGTCATTTTGCACGTAAAGTGGTGTTGAGTTAGTGTGCACTCAACTCACCCTAAAGAAAAGTAAGGAAACGTGATATCATTTACTTTGACGTGAGTCATTGTGACAACGTGTTTTCAACTTGATAGATCGTGTCAAGTATAAGCCTTTGGCAACGTTTCATGTGAAAGATAGACTATCACCCCCCCCCCCTCCCCAACCCACCCCCACCACAACCGCTTTAATTTTCAGAGATGCTTGAAAAATACACCTGAGACCCCCATTAAAATAGGGCGATTTGGTTCTCTTTATTTGTAGTGGGATGATAGAATGTCATGTGTCGGATCTTACATGTAATTTTTAAATTATCGGCCAGACTAATCTATTCGGGCAAATTCCTTTAAACCGCAAAGACGAATGACCTGAGATAACTTGATCTAATCCGTCAAAGGAATGTTAGCCATGCGGTACAATCGATATCATTCACGAAGCTAAATTTGTTGAATACTATAATGGTAAGTATAGAGTTTCTGACTTAAGAGCTCGAACCGATTTGCTTGGTATCATTGTCACTATTTGCAGGGGTCGAGCTTCTCTTGAGTAAAAATCGATTACTTTTAGATGCAATTGCAACAAATCTAAAGGATCAAAACCTGACAACCAATATCGACTCAGCAAAGCGACAGATTCAAGTGCGAGGGCGGGAGTTATGTTAAAATTCTAAAAAACACGACAAAGGAAAGACACGCCGCAAAAAGAAAGTAGAGTGGCTTGGCGATATAAAAAGATGTTGTTGGATTTGCACTGAGACTGAGAAATCAAGCCGTTAGAAGCTCAAAAGGATTGGATTTTGGTTCCATTCGCGGGTTACAAGGGATCCGTTTCTGCTCCTTGAGAGTGCATAATTGTACTCTGCTGAACAGACGTAAAGTAAAATCACTTTTCTTGACTTATCGCGTTGTTTGGGGTCAACTAGACGTGACCAAAATATTCTGGCATGATTTTAACGCAATATAACTGTTCGGGTCGGTTTAAACTCTCCTAATCGCTCGACAACAAGGCTCTTAACAAGAACTAAGTTGCAAAAACCAATTGTCGGCTTGAGAAGACACAGATTACTACTACGCGTCGTTTAAGCCAGACATGGAAGAGGCTGAAGAGAAAACAGAAACAGATGTAGAGAAACCGCAATCCACAAATGCCAATCTAGAGCAGAGTGGTAGAAAGCTGTCCTTAAAAGATATAAGACGATACGAAAAGAAAACACTATTGTGTCCGGGGGGATGTGGAATTGAGCTAGAGCTTGGTGATATTCCCAAGCATGATTGTATTAGAGATTTAAGGCAAAGGCTTGAGAGCTTGGACAACAGTAGCAGCAAAAGCAAGTACAGTACGTCGAACGATCAAGGCGGGGCAATGGAAGCAGTGTACAAAGAGCAGCTGGCGTTGCAGGATCGTAAAATAGAGCAAATGTCTACCGAGATAAAGGAGCTGCTTTTAGAAAGGTCGCGTCGCGATGAGATTTTCAACAACAAAGAAACGTTCTACAAGGAGCAGATTGCAGCGCTAAAGGAGCAAGTTGCTAAATTGGAGAAAAGGCTTCAACCAAGGAGGCCTCCCAATCACGATGATGATCCGTTCGAAGAAGGTAACGAAGCGAAGGAATGGGCTTTTAGATACGACAAGTTACTCGCTGAGAAGATAACACTGGAAACACTATTCCAGAGACGTGAGCGGGAATTTCAGCGAGAAGTAGAAGCGCTCAAAGAAGAGGCCGCAATGCTCAGAGAAAGTTTGCACCTGGAGAGAGAGATGCTGTCGCTGGAGCACGATCATGAAACCTTCAACAAGTTAGCGAGCTTAACAGACCAGCTTGAGTCCCTGGTACAGCATAAGAACCAACAGAGAGCAAAACACAAGCACCATAAGGCGTCCAAGGAGATCAGAATAGGACAACATATTACAAATGGTAGGATTCGGAAACGCATGCCTAACTCTGTTGGCAGCTCAAACTCTGAATTCGATGAGGAGGAAGATGTGGACATGGAAAGACTCAGTAATTAAACAACAGTGAAACTGAAAGAGTGCCTAATAACTTTAATAGATCCTCGGAATCTAACATCTACAGAGCTGTTTATTATAATCGTTTATTTCTCTGTTTGAGTGGCCATGGAGCCGTTAACAATACATAGTGCCCCAGGGTAAAATAAGTTGTTTATAAATAATTTTGTAACTAATAATCAAACTTCAAGGTGTCGTGATATTTTCTGTTAAATCTGGATCTGGCTATTGCCGGATCTCCAGTCGCGGATAACAGTACTGATGATGACAAAAACTATTGTTTTACTTTGTTTTTCAGTATTTTGAAATATTTGGCTCACATTGTATTCCATCACCAGTTGTGGTTAAAATCTGTGTGTTTCAAACTCGATGTTGTTGTTATTCTACGTATCCCAAGGAAAATGTTAGCCGTAAAACAATTTTCTGCAGTTGTCCAGCAGAAAACATTGCTGGTTGACTGTTTGTAATTAGAGACTCATTAATGATCCAATAATCATGCTGCCCAGGTCACGCTACCTTAGGCAAGCGAGAGGCGAAGCACAATTCAATCAGTCTGATCAGTTGTCTGAAGAGGTCAATCGATACTGAGGTGATCCCTGAGTAAAATGTGCTTTTAAAGGATGGTTTTTTCAGGATATATATCATGGAGAAATCCTCAAGATGTAAGCTCTTTAATAGTTTTTCTATTTTGTCAAACTCAAAGAGAGAGAGTTTGTTCAAAAAATGTAAACAAAAGCGCTACAGCTACGTAGCTCTGGGAGGGGAGGTAGCAGTAATCAGAGGTCTTATCACATTAATTACACGGCTAAGTACAACGACAAGTAAACTAGGCCTGGGCAACAGGGTTTAAAGCCACCGTACGCCAACTACAAAAACAAAGTGTGTTTGCAGTACATTATACGATTACTCGTATAATGTTCTGTGTGTGGTGTTAAATTCCGGTTTTTTGATGACTAATTTCACCCTAATAATACGCCCAATGTTATTTTAAAAAAATTGTTTCGCACTTACATAAAGGAAATACGATCAAATGAAAATTACACTACTAGCTCCACGTGTTCAAAAGGTGGATAGCGCTATCCAGCTTTTGAACAACCGGGGCCAGGATTTTATTCGCTCAGAAATACATATTGTTAGAAGCGGACTCTTCAAACAAAAAGGAAACACATTCAACCCTTTTAGTATGAAAGAGGAAAGGGAGAAAGGACGTCTCGAATACAACTTTTTATTTCGCAATATCAGAATACAGATTCTCCAAAGTACCTACAAATTTGTTATCAAAGAAGTGGAAAAAATTTGTTATGGTTGATCATGTTTCCTTAACCTCTCATGTTCATTATTGAAAGCACAGAATTAGAAACTTAGCCTGATGGGATGACTAAAAACTCAAAGGAGAAACTTTAAAGATAAATGACAACTTGAATATCCCCTGTCTAGCTGACATTTCAAGGTATACTTAAAAAAAGAGAACCATCCTTAACAAATCGTGCACAAAGAAGATATTCAACGGAACTTTTGTTCTCAGACGAGGACCACGAATTGACCCTTTACAGCTGGGATAGAAGTCGAGGCTCGAAAGCTCCTCTGAATTATACTTTCTACTACATTTTGTTGGTGCTTTTGGGTTCTTTCTATGAAAATTATTTTTAAATGAACAATATACAATGTAGGTGGTTTGTAAAAAGTATTGCATATTGGTTTTTAATCTCCAGTTATATTTGTTGACAAAACTTTTGTGTTGCAGTTTTTCTAGTCGGGGCTAATGAAAAAGTCTTCTACAGAAAATCACTTCACATACATTTAGACCTATTCCGTAAAGTGGAAAATAACTGATCTGTAACGCACCAGCTAAACGGTGCCACAAGATGCATGCTCTTTATTCATTACAAATTGTAAACTCGATTGCTTCTCTGCAACAAGTGATTCATGTGTTTTGTGATCAATATAGTCATCAAGAACAAATGACAGGCTAGAAACACTCATCTCAGGGTTCTTCATAACAATCATCTCACACTGTATCCCAACTTCCTCAAACCCTCCAAAACAGTTAAAATTGAAGGTAAGGCTGATCGGACAGGTAAGGGTTACAAATTTATTTTCCCAATATTTCGACTAGACAAAAGCTAGTCTTCATCAGGGGCGGTTTTAAAAGTTAATTCGTTAGGATTTCTGTAATTAAACCAAGTGGTGGTAAAACGGAAGAAATTCTGCATATTCGAGGGTGCTGTCCCCAGAACGTTAATGAAATAAATGGTTGTAGAAAAAAACGTGTCAAACTAATAAATGCATAATCAAACAATTCGAATAAGACGTTTGCGTCGTAAAAGAATGGGAAAGTTCATAAAAAATGTTTTATTCCGCGCAAATTGACGGGATAAATACAATCTAACTAAGTTAATCTAACCGACTAAATTTCAGTTTAAAATTTACCGGTGTACTAAAACTACGATTTTTTTGTGGAGGTAAAACGTAACATTAGGGCCATTTAAACGAGGAAAAATAAGACGCGTCTTACATAAGACGCGTCTTAAATAAGACGCGAACTTTCCGTATAAACGGCACATTTCGTCTAAAATAAGACGCGGCTTACGCGGCTTAGCTAAGACGCGTCTTATTAGATAAGACATGCTCGTATAAATGGTACAGTTCGCGTCATATTTAAGACGCGTCTTATGTAAGATGCGTCTTATTTTTCCTCGTATAAATGGCCCTATTGTGTGAAGATGTTGATAATATCAAAATATAATTTGTTTAAAAGTTATAAAATATATCTTTTTGTCGGCACACAAAGGATCAAACTTACATATTCATATTTTGCAAGTCCTCAGGCCGCAGCCATTATATCAGTACCGAAAGGACAATTACAACGTTTTCTTGAAGCAGTTTTCAAGGTTTCGCAAAATGATTTGTCATTGGTAACATGGTCTTGCCGCCTTGATTACTGACCGTTGGAGTAAGCCTGAGTAATGATCGCCTCCATGAGTTCACTTTGAACTGAGTTCTGTTTGTTCCGAAACTATTCGGTTTTGCTACTGCAACGGTATTTTGTGAACGTCTTACAAATAACATTACACAGTTATTTGCTAACTGACACTGTCACTTCTCAGACCTGGTTTCCACCCTCTCTGCAAGGAATACATGTAATTACATTTTCTTCACGATGTCCTTTATCTCTAATGCTAGGTGACGTTTGTCCACTGAACCAGAGAAACATTCTCCTGGAAAACACAATAAAAGAACAAAATAAATACTGAGGTTCACTAAGCCATTCCTTGGTCTGGAAGGAGAAGGCAAATGACACGGGTTTTAGATAATTTAAGCGCATTTAAATTGCAAACATCGCCGTTAGCTTAATAAGAAAAAAAATGCGCCAGTGAAATGTTTCCAGATCACTTCAGCTGTCTTTTCCTTTTTATAACCAAAACCTCTTTTCTTAAACGGCTAGTTAATAAGCTCGCGATCAATTCACCCATCACTTAAAGTCATTCTAACCGTACAAGTACTTATTAGAAAAAAGGCAAGAGGCTTTGTAAAAATTACTGCACAGCGGTATAAAGTTTCCAAATTAACATAAGACCTTAAAAGTCGAGCGACGTTTATTTAAATTGAAGCGTTCCCATTTGTCAAGTGAGGTTTCTTAACCCACTGTGGTACCAAAACCTAGAAAACCACTAAAGGGGATTTCCCTGACTGGCTCCACCCAAACGACAGAAGATTAAAGTTACAGTACCGTCCCAAGACTGTTTAATGAGAGCATCCTTCAGACACTGTGAATTTGGATTCTGCTTCATTGCACGACAAACGAGTTTTTGAAGCTCCTCTTCTGGACAAAATGTTTCTGCGTATAGAAATCATACAACAAATAACATAAAAATTAAACAGTTCCTGTACACTCAAAAGCCATCTGCAAGCGACACAGCAATGGTAAGAAAACAAGCTCTGTCTTGACAAACCTGAAGCTCCTTCAGGTGGCCGAGGGGGAATGGTACAGAATGCAATGACGTCTCTAAGTGACTTGATAGCTTCGTCATTTTTTGTTCTATCAGCCTCTACTGTTGTCGCCGATGACTGGTTATTTTTAAAAAATGATCTAAAAGAAAAGAAATCGATGTTATTTAAATGATGAATTAATTGTCTCGCGCGGAAGCTCTGTAATAGATCAGAGGCTAATAAATTGGAGCGCCAATTTCTGCCTCGCTCTATTTACAGCGGTCTTGCCCAAGCGACTATATAAGACACATACACCATGCATTCATTATCATCTTCGAGACAAGAAACGGAGGTTGTTGTTTTGGCTATGCACCTCGCCTTGCCCGCTCTCCACCTCATGGCACCTCTTTCGGATGGTTTGTTTTTCCCTCTTTCCACCCGTGCATCTCAGCCCATAGTATCTCGGGCCTGTATCCTCCATCCGGAAGAGGCCGCCCGATTTCTCCATCACTTAACATAGGAGCGTGGGTAAGATTGGTGTAAATAGTATCCTATTTACACCAATCTTGTCCACGCTCCTGAGGTAAGTACGAATGTACGTACGAATAATGCTTTCCGAGACATCGCACTACCAACAGGAAGACAACACCCCACACACCCAAACTCAAAACCCCCAGCCTTGATACCCACACTACAGAAAAACGCTCAAAAGAGTCAGGAAACCAAATTGCCCCAAAACAACTTCTGCTCCGTATTAACAAGACCAGGGGGCAATAAATTTAGCACAAATCATGCAGTCCCCATAAACGCTCGACAGAGTCAGGTAAGAAAAATTGCCACGAAACGACTTCTGCTCTGGAGCCACAATTCCCAACAAATTGTAAACAAGACCAGGGCGTAATAAAGTTTACAGAAATTAAGCCCCTGGCTCTAACACACGCTCGACAGAGTCAGGCAACAAAAATTGCCGTAAAACAACTTCTTCTCTGGAGCCACAAAACACATTTATTTGGAACAAAAACTGTTGGTTTTGCTAAAAACATCAACGAAAGCACAAGCCAAACAATGGCTCACTCATGAAAATGCAGCAGCTTATAATAACACGTACCTTAAAAAACCCAACGGGAATAGCAGCATGCAAGTAAAGCAAATTCATGCACTGACTCCGCATGAATAAAACTAGGAAGCACGAACACTAAACAGTGTAGACCAAAATAGGCATATGAAACGAAAAAACTGAAAACCCCGCATACGGAAATAAGAAACCGGACATACTGCGAGAACTGAACCGCAACAACTGACTGCTATCCCGCTAGAGACGCTCAATAAGATTGGAGAAAAAACCGAAGCCAGTGAAAGGAATGCTGAAATTAGGGAATTGCAACCTGAAAGATAAAGTGGTACTGTGAGGACAATATAGGAAAAGACACGCCTCGAGGGATAGCAGTCTTAAGCGCCGGTAATCCGACAGGGTTTTGGGCTCCCTTGTAAGACTGAAATCCCGGCAGCGGTTGCAGAAAAAGATTAAAAAGGAAAGAATTGAAAACAAATACAACCAAAGCAATGAACATGGCTAAGAAAATACTACAAACAAACGGGGAAAAGTACAGAAAATACTGACCTTGAAAATACATGTGACCAGACCGAATGTCGAACCAGCTGTCGAACAGGTGGCAACCTATATAAAATCTAGGTTGCCAAACGAGATACTTACCTCGAGCATAGCCTAAGAAATTGAGGAAGCTGGAAATAAAAACAGGAGGCAGAAAGGAAGCGACGAACGCCAATGAAGAAACAAGGGGAGAGGCGAAAGGGTGCGTGAGGAGGGAAGGAGTTTGACAAGCACGTTAAATGAAGCCATGATGAGACCTGTGTGACTTGTCTAGAAGATGATCATGAATGCATGGTGTATGTGTCTTATATAGCAGTATAGTCGCTTGGGCAAGACCGCTGTAAATAGTCTGGGATTAAGTGGTGTCTTGGAACACGTCAAATACAAACTGTCGCAAATTGAATTAAAAAAAAGAGTCTCTCGCTAACCCGAGTTTAAACATCTTTTTTCTCTTTACGAGAATCGGGTTCTTTGCTTTGGAAACAGCTTTGAGCATGATGGCGCGATCAGGAAGTCTCATCTTTGTCAGTTGAGCAGAGTGTGCAGTCATGGCATCACGGAATGCTTCCTGTAACAAATAGTATATTATAGCAACCACACTCTCTTTCAAAAAAAAACTTCAGTGTTAATGCTTGGTATTACAGTATGCTGCATAGCGATAGTGCTGGGATCTTTTTCTTACGTTAAGGTTACGACCACCGTGTAGAACACAAAAACTGAGTCAAAGGGAAGCACTGCTCAGCAGCTTTCACGGTTTCAGATGTAGATTTTATCTTCTAGAGGTCCTTTTTACAGCATAATAAACCATAGTTATTAGAAGAGACTGGTTATGAAAAGCGGCAAACATCAATGATAAAAACAACAGTGCTGCAGTTTATGTTGGAAGCACCCTGAAAGTGCACAATCCTTTGTTTTCTGTTGGCAAATTGTTACGGAATAAATTAATGCAACGTTTTTATTGGTCAATACAATCAAAATGATAGGAATTCTTTTGAACGTTGTGCACTTTCAGGTCCACAAAAACATATAACAAAGGAGTCTGACGAGTTTCATAACCATTCCACTCAATTAACTATGAATAAACAGAGCAACTTTCATTTAAATGGAGCCATGCAGACTTAAAGGAAATGACCACTCTTTCAGTAATTAACAGGCAAGAGATAAGCTTGGTAGCATTCAATTGAATGGTGTAAGTTAGCAGTAAGATTTCATCCACAGAATTAAAAGTTAGAATAATCGTTGACATCTCAGGAGCAACTGGGAAAACACTCTTCGGTAGTTTCAGGAGCCATAACCTGTTTCATCCCGATTATGGCTCCTGGCAGCTTCCGTTTCAGTGGTAATACAAAACTTTAATCATGGATTGATATTCAACCTTTTGCGGGCATAGGAAGCAATAAATACACCCAGTCCTGAGTAGCATTTATGACATGATCAAAAATATAAATTGAAAACAAACCTCGTCTGATACAATAATTGAAGGAGAATCAAGTGGAACATCTGGGACGACTCCTTCATTTAACCACGAGTGTTCAAGCAACTCGGTAACAGCCATTCTTTGAGCTGGTTCCACCCGTAATAAACTACAAAAAGATCGTTATCGATACTGAATTTTACTAAGAAGAAGAAAAGAAAAAGAAGAACTTCGCGAGGAATACAGCTAATTATAGAAGGGTGAAGGGCGGAGATAAGTTAAACGGTCGCAGAGTATTGTTTAATTATCGTTAACAGGCGTGATATCAGTTATTGATGTATTTCCTGCCGGGTTAGTGGCTGCATGCAGCCACTTGGGCTAAAACACAGCAGATAAACAGGGCGAGGGCGTTTCGGAAAATGATGAGACGGAATTAAAACGTAGTGAAGGAATTCTTGCTACTTATATAGGTGTAATGTCTTTAAGACGGCAAATTTACTTAACATCTGATATTAACTTAATAAAACAAACTTTTTGTAGAAACCTTCAATTGCTTTCAGCAAAAAGCCAAAAAATTTGACAGTGACCACGATCAGAAGGTTTAAAAAAATGACAACTATACTGCTTTACCTTCAGAAAAATGAATGCAGAAAAATGGTTTCATTACATTATCACTATGGTTCGATTCATATTGCTAAGGTGACATACCTTGCTATAACTTCTTTGGCTTCTGGTGATATTTTGGACCATTCCTTTTCAGGATAGTCGTACTCTCCAGCCATAATTCTCCGCTTCATTCCTTGTGAAAGCTGTTTACGAGGTACCTCTGAATAGAATGGGGGGTATCCACATAACATGATGTAGATGACCACACCTAACGACCACATGTCACAACTCTGTGGGGGTAAAATACAGAAAGAGGTTGGTAAAGCTCACGTGACATGCCAGAAAAACAAGGTAGAATGTACTAGACTGCCTTTTCTTGTAGTATAAATAAACTAGCGTCCAATTGAATGTGTGCGTGTATGTGAAACAACTTCAACCGGTAAATTTCTGATCCTGTTCGCTCCATTTGCTGAGGTTCAGTTAGACGCATTAACAAAAAAGTTCCTGACTCACGTGAGCTTATTATGGCATTCGTTTCAGCGGAACAAGTCGATCGCGAAAACATAGGATTTAGAAGACTTAAAAAACTCATTAAAAAAATAAAACAACAATTCTTCGGCAAACTTCATCGATTGATGTGTAAATTCGGATGAAAGAATTTAAAAAAAAGTTATGGGCACTTTAACGTAAACCTTTCTGTCCGCGATCAGTAACACTGATAGAAACCTGTATTGGCGTGGGCCGGCAAAAGATACCGTCCTCTGATTTAAACCAAATGTTTCGTTGACGTTTCGCTCGCAAGAAAACGAAAAGACGAATTATAGACGGGTTCTGTAATTATATCCTTGTTTTCACAGTTTTAACAAGATCTACAGATAGACGAGTAAGAAGGTGCCCTTCCACGGTCAGATAAAGTTATTCGTTAAATTATATCCTTGTTTTCACAGTTTTAACAAGATCTACAGATAGACGAGTAAGAAGGTGCCCTTCCACGGTCAGATAAAGTTATTCGTTACTTTGCACCAGAGTCTGCACCAAGGGTGACGCCAAAAACCACTTGACATCATGTAAGTAATATAAAAGTATTAAGTAACAGGCCAGTCAACAGCTTTTACTAATCCTACCTTGTCGTATGTGTATGGTTTGGTTAAAAAAGGAAATCTCCCAGACTTTTGAGCACGGTGAATCCTTTGGGCTTCCAGCACCTACGAAGCCAAAAGCGCGAACCACTGTTATTTCCGCTGCACACACAATAACATTCAATAGTGACAGTAGATTCTCAAGTTTAATAGTGAGGAAGTAAATAGGAGGTGTCCATCAACCGAGAGCCTTTAATACACGCGTATTTTTCGGGCGATTGATAACCGCCGTGATTATAGGGTTAGGGTGAGCATGATCGCAGGTTAGGTAGCAGTAAACGCTCACGGGTCTTTCGTGTTGATGTTCTTGCGAGTAGTCGCTATTTTTTATTTTGAAAGCAGGGGAGTATTTGGAAAAGCAGCAAGTGTAATTTATCGGGCGGGTATAAGACGAAAGGACACAGAGGGGGAAGAGGAGGGGAAAGAAATGAAACATCCTTTTCGAGCAGGTGTTTAGATGTTTCTCGCCTGTCTCACCCTGCACTCTTCCCGGTGTCTAGCCTCGTACCCAGGCAAACAAATTTTGTGAGTTTCATGTATTTTCTGTTGAATTCTACAACCGATAGCGATTCCTTATGCGTTCAAGTCATGACAAGTTCTCAGCCACACGCAAATGAAATTCGTGGGAAATACAACTGTACTTTTCTCTCACTGCATCAAGACGAAAGCAAAAATTGAAGAAGTAGAGATCAGGACCTCGTCGCGCGATAAGACAGTGTGTGAGTATCGAAATTTGCATATTTGAGTTTGCGGTGAAATTTCCAGGCGGTGTGCGCACTGGGATTGCGATGCATTGTGGATGTAGAATTTTCAAGATGGCGGCGAAGGTCGAGAAATTTCCCAGGTTATTTTCTGAGAAAGTTATCCACAATTACATAAACTTGGCCGATTTCATTTGCAAGAAAATGGTCACGCAAAGTGTAACGTGCTGGAAAAGACTCTTTGTATCTTCTTAGTGATAGAGAAACAGTCAAGTGAAGAAGGAATGTAACCAATTAAAATGAATTTGTTTTCCTGTTTGTGTTCTTGATATGCAAGGAATATGAAAGTTTCGTTCCGCTGGCTCATAAACTACAAAAGCGTAGAAGATAAAAAATATTATTTTCGGGAAACTTGTTGAAAAAAAACCCCTTAAGTATTGAATAAAACGTATATCGATACTGTCGATAATCAAATGATAATATGAAAGCGAAGATGGCTACAAAGGAGCAGAGATCTGAGACAGTATTCATGATGCGTTTGTAAAAAAACTTCGTAACGTGACCACTCAATAATAACAGATCGTTCGACGCCAATGGCTAGCGACGAAATTGTTTTGGGATGGAAACTCGACTAACATTTATCTTTGAACAGATAGCTTCAGTCACTCGAACGGTCGACAATTGAATTTCTTTTTCGAACAGATAGCCACAGTCGTTCGAACGGATGACCTTTTTTTTAAAACGGATAGATCATAGCCCTGAAGCCGTTCGAACGGATAGCACAAGCCGTTCAAACAGTTGACATTTTTTTCGAACAGATAGCCCGAGCCATTCGAACGGATGACAATTTTTTTTGGAACGGACACCCCGAGCCGTTCAAACGAATACCAAATTAGTTCGACAACGGCCATCCGTTCGAAAATGGCAAACCATAAGGCACGTTTTCGCGTGAGAAGTCACTCCAAAGGACTGACAAAATATCTTCGCTATGTTCATTAATCCTTATCCTTTGCAAATAAATTGTCGTGATAAATGTTTGTGTTTTTTCTTTGTTATTCTCTTACGCGTCACTAAAACCCTCTGGAAATATTTCCCTATGGGGTACCCCCACCTCCGCACTGAAAAATTAGGCACATTGACCACCCCCTCCCCCCTGGAAAATCAGATCCGTTCCGTAGGAGTGGTATGCATATTTTATGGAACCACACATTAGCCTACGTCGCGCGCATATATACTAAAAGGTCTAGATAAGGCGTGGGCCGGCTGCAACGCGGGCCAGACCCGCCTCCCCTCCACAAAACGCCTTCACTCAGAATGAATGGTGAATGATTTCTTAGAGTTCAAAAGGAAGCCCATGACGACTATTAAATCTTTTACACACACTAAATAGCGTCAAGTATGAAGCATAAAGAGCTAGTAGACTTTCGCAAGCGAAAACGAGCAGGGGGATTTAGGAGAAGGCATTTGCCCATTCCAGCTGACTCACAATTTTAAAAACCCCAGCCCTCCTCCACCAGCAAGAAACCGCTCAGATCGGCTCAGCGTCAGATCTCAGCCCCCTCCTCTTAAAGTTTTAGGCTCCGTCCGGACATTTTTTAAACCACTTTTTGTAACCCGAATTTGTGTTTCCGGGCTCTTACATCACTCTGGAGAGTGGTTTCAAAAAGATACGGTTCCGGTGAGCGGATTCATTGGTTTTTGTATGTTCAAAAACCGGAAATTGTCTTTGATCTGATGACCCTTCCTACTTAATACAAAAATTATAAAAAATGTTTGCGTGAAGAGAAATATACTATGTACAATATTGTTACAACCAAAAGAACAATTCGTCATTTTGTGTTCAGTACCCAAGTTGTCGTTTGGAACCTTATTGTTGGAATACTATAACAATACTAATGAGTCCCGCCTTTTTCGATATATTAACTCAAAAGTTGTTTGCGAACCAGTTAGTTATGAATATTTCACAAAGGCTTTCAAACAAAAGACGTATACTTAACACCTCTTCCTCAAAAAATCATGAACAGACTACGTGTAACGTATACTTGACACCTCTTCCTCAAACAATCATGAATAGACTACGTTTCTACGGTCTGATTGAGAAACTCTGATGGACAGGGTTTCATTCTCCAAACACAGACCAGTTCAATAAAAAGTTCTCAAAACACAACAAAATGGCAAAAACAGAACTTGTTTGGCTGAACTCAACTTATCTTTACAGCTTTGATTGATCAGGAGAAGATAAATTAAAACAAAACCAAAAACTGTCCTTTGTTTGAACACTAAAATAAATTAAATACCCAATTCAATCAAAAGAAAGAATTTAATCAAATCGAACTTCAGCACTTGCGTATCCGAAACGTGACGTCCAAAAAGAGCATCTCAATCAACCAAACTAAGTAATAACCACCAATAAGCTTTGTACAATTGGCATAGAAAAATTATCGATCGAACACAAATATCGCAAACGTAAAAATATCAACATTCACAATACTTGATGATTACGTAAACAAAAACTCGTTGTTAATGGCAACGATTAATGAGTTTCAAAGTTCGTAAAAACGAGTCCCAATTCACTTTTCAAATACGGTAAAATTTATCGTTTTACACTGTAAGCGAAAGCAAAGATATCAAAATGTCGATCCTTAACAATTTATTTATCAATCTCTCTCCATGACGCTACGAAAAACATTGAGACAAAATGCAATAGTCTGACACTGGAAAGATCACATCTGATCAAACACTTGGATTCTGTTGTTACGACTGTCAGACACAACCACCCTTCCATCACCAAGACTTGCTGTAGCGATTGGAAACTTAAACTCTCCTGCCCTGCTACCTCTACTTCCAAACTTTGTGACAAAATTCCCGCTCAGGTCAAATACCTGGACTCTATGGTTGCCGTTATCACAAACCATTAGCAAACCTTCTTTGCTAACTGACAAGAAGGTAGGGTTATTGAACTCTCCATCCTTGTTCCCCTTCATTCCAAATTTAAATATAAAGTTGCCCTTAAGGTCGAACATTTTGATGCAATGATCACCCAAGTCTGAAACTATATAATATTCTCCCTGTTGGATACAGTGCCAGGGTTCAAGCAAGGAACCTTTACTGCCAAATTCAAATAAGCATTCTCCATTAGGGGAAAATATCTTGATTAATATTTCATTAATAAAACGATCAACAACAATAATATCACCGTCACTAGTTAATGATACACCTTCAGGACCTCTAAGTTGGTGATCTTGACTTCCCTTTTCACCAAACTTACTAAGAAACTTGCCCCTTCTACTGAGTACTTGGATCCTGTGGTTACCAGAGTCTGCCACGATAATATTGCCATGTTTATCAAACGCGACCCCTCGAAGCCAGTTAAATTCACCATTATTACTACCCGCCTTACCAAATGATCTTAAGTGGGTACCATCACTACTGAATACTGACACTCTGCTGTTATCAGTGACTGCTATTTCGTCACGATCATTCACTGCCACCCCCCAGGGAGTTTGAAGCTTTCCAAAAGACTTGCCTTCCTCTCCAAAAGACAGCACAGGTCTGAAACACTTTGCTTGAGCTTGTCGCGCTTTAGTTTCATTGAAAGCAGTTTTAACATTACCTATACCTTCAGTCTTCAACATGTTAATAAGCTTTACATTGTCAATATAGCTAAAACGGGGAATGCTAGAGTCAAAGTTAACTTGTACGCCATGTTCTTGAAGGATTGTAACAAATGTTGTACTCAATCGTAGAATTTCAGCGTTGGAGCTTTGTTCTAACAAAGTCTCAGTTCGTTTGATTGCAGATTGAACCTTTATAAGCTCATCTTCAATTTGGTCTTTCTTCAATGCGAGCCCTTTGAGGCAGTCGTTTGCTTCTTTGTCAGCTGCATTAAAAATATCCTGTTTCTTCGCTTCGATGATGGCAATTATTTGTTCCACGCTGTTCTGTATTTTGCTTTTCACGTCAGCCACTTGCACTTGAACTTCAATACTGTCTTGCTCGATTTTCTCAACTTGATTTCTCTTTTCTTGTTCTATATCTTTCAGTGATTTAATGCGCGACACGATTTGTAGTTTCTTCTCTTTTTGTGCTGTTTCCAGAATCACCTTTGCATGTCGTTCATGCTCTGTAACAGCACAAGCGTTACAAATGGCGACTTGACACACCTTGCAAAAGAACTCCAACTCTTTGTTTTCGTGGTTCTTCGTCTGGCAAAAGGCAGGTCGCTTTAACACCGCCTCGATATCTTGATCTTGGAAGTCTTTCAAGGCAAGTGTCTTGTGCTGTTTGTTTGCTCGGATGATGTTGTGAGCTGAAATACATTCTGCACACCAGAAAGAACAACACTGAAAGCAATACAAAGTTTCGGCGCTTCGCTTGTCGCAATTTCCACATTTCACGCCTGCGGTGTTGCACTCTTTTATCGCCAAAACATCCAGCAATCTGTTAATGCGAAAGTTTGTGGGAAATTCGCTGGGATTTCCACTTCCAGGGATGACAAACTGTTTCCTGCACTCAGGACATGTAATTTTATCATGAATGCCGCTTGTTCTTTGAATCCCATTCAGACAGTGTAGGCAGAAACTATGCAAGCAAGGTAGCTGCTTTGGTGTAGTAAACATGCACATGCACACAGAACAGGATACTTCTTCGTGAAGATTATATAACAAGGTCTTAATATCCATGATGAATTGTCATTAGCAGAAAAATGGCTCGCAGACTGTAAAGGGTGACCGGCGAAATCGAGTCTTGCGACCTCGTCACTTCATGTTAGTTAACCAATCACAAGCAGCTCCTTGAAATGTTTTGACATTTTCCTGATTTTTGAGAATGATTTAATTCTGGATTTTTACTAATTCGTTAATCTGCTCAGATAAACATGACCAACAAATAATATTTACAGTGAAAGGAGCGAGCTTTTGTAAAGGTGATATTTTGTGGACAAACCTGGGGTTACAACACATCACATAATCAGTCTGATCAAGAGCCATAATAGGACAGAGAGGGACACTCAGGGCGTTGGCCGGGATATCTTAATCCCAAAAAAGTTATTTTTAGAACTATGCGGACCATGCGAAAACAGTTTCCGGTAAACTGGTTGACTTCCGGAAGACTCGCTTTCACGATTTCAGGGCGCCAAAGCGAGGCGGCGTCAACAAATAAAAAAAAATGGCGGCACAAGTGGAGGGACGATGTGAAGTTGATAAATTGGCCTTCTTCAACAAAGAACCTACCATAGAAACTGCTTAAAACTTCCACACAAAAGGGTCCTTTACAAGCAACGGTAGAAATCGGTAAAAGCGACCGCGTGACCATCGTTTTTGTTTGAACAGCTGGAAAGAGGACAAGTAGCACTGCGGCCCGGATAAGCGTTGAAGACAAAATGCGCGGGTCCTACAAAGACGACCGTACAAGCAACCATGTGGACATATTTTCTATTGAAAGAGGAAGGAAAAGAACGTATAAAGGTTTCCAGTATTTTTGTCACGGACATGACTGGGAATCTTGTGGAACACACCTTATCCTGCTTGACTGATATTTTGTTCCGCACTTCACATTGGACAATTAGCAATTCTTTATTGAACACGAGGTTAATTGAAGCGGAGGTTAATGTTCCTAAATCAGTAAAGAAACCAAAAAGCTCAATTTGATTGACGGATCAAATCATGCGTGGAAATCGGTAAACAATAGGTTTCATCTTTACAGAATTTTCAAACATTGCAAATCAAATCGGAAACAATAGCCAATATGGTTTGTATGGAATCGCCAGAAGTGTAAATTGTACTTCCAAACCTAAGAAGAAAAGTAGAGCTTTGTTTTCATCTGTCGACGCGCCAAGTTAGAGGAAAAAGGTTTTTTGTGCAGCTAATTTGTGCTGTTCTTTGTAAGTGCAGACAATGGTGGCCCGGTTGCTTGAGGTAAGGAGCCGTTTCTCTGTAGTTTTCTCTGCCCTGTTTAATTGAAATCTCGAGCTTTCGTTAACATTTGCTTTCAGTTTTTTTTCTCATAAGTCAGTTGAATTTGATTTCGGGGGAAAATTTGTCTTTAACGGAAACGTTGAGTTCACCCACCCCTTCTACTCGATTAAACTGTAATTGTCAACATTCCATCGAGCAAAAAATATTGAAACTTTGAAGTATTTTCATACTTTCAAAAGAGTGGACCCTAGGATTTTGCCGAATTCTGAAAGGTTCTTACTCTAAAAAAATTAGCAAAACAACGAGCTCACGAATTATTTACTCGCGAGGTTAAAACACTATCACTGAGCGTGTATCCTGAAACCGATTTTTGCTTGTAAAAACTTTATTTGTGTAAGGTTATTTGTGTTTTTCATGTTGCAAACGGTGTTGAAATAAATACGACAGTATGATAATCTCATCTGGAGTTTGTTTTACCAAGCCTCATATTTTCCTCATACACCTGTAATAATTAACCTTTACAGATCCTGCCCCACAATGTATAGGTAAGATTTCCATACAACCCCAAACATTTGTTATGTGTGTTAAATAATATAAGCTTGCTGCATGCAAAATAAATATAGGGGTTTGGATGCACAGGACCTTTTGATGTTGTGTTTGCCACTTATTGATCCAGCAAGTTTTGTCTACTTTAGTAAGCACTCGTGGTGTTAGGTGTCGGCTGCTGAATGTAGTCTTTTCTTTTTTTCTCTATAGAAAGCACTCAAAAGTGATAAGAATATAAACTACTGCAATAAGTTCAAGCTGTGTATAGCTTCTTGTTTATAATTATGTCTTATTTCTTGTACCTCCCCTCCTCAGTGAAAGCCTAATTAACTCATCTTCTACATTGTATGGTATGCAGACCCCATATTAAGCAGACACCCTGTATTCAGCAGTCGAATAGCTCAAAATGTGGCAAAACGTTTCTTTCCACAATTTAGTGGATATCTCTAATAAGCAGAAAGCAGCAAAGTTTGTGTGGATGTCCCCCTAATTCTAAAAATTATACAGGTTTTTTTTTATTTATAACAACCTTGTATGCATAAAAATAGGTGGTAAAAAGAAGGATGAGTGAGGGTGCAAAGAGAGAAGAACTGAGTCCTTATGCCAGGCTGGCTCCCTCCCTGAAGATATAATATAAAATACAATATGTAAAGGTTTCATAAAACTGGTACATCATTTTATGTTGTGTGTCTTTTAGACTGTGAGCAGTCTCTCTTCAGCTTGAAAATCTGTAAGCGAGAGTATTTGAGCAGCGAAGTTGTGTGAGTTGCGAGGGCGCAAATTCGAATACGCTGCTCAAATACTCTTGCTTACACATTTTCAAGCAAAAGAGAGACTGCTTGCAGTCTATATGTCTTTCAGTGTCTGCAAACTTTTCTGTTGTTTTCTGACAGGTTGAATTGAAGGAACAATAATACTAGCAATCATGAATTCTCTTTTAAGATCTCTGCATGACCTTGCCACGGAATTGGTACTGGGGAAAATAATGTACAAGTTTGACAAACAGTGCAAGTTCTATATTTTGGGGCAAGGGAGCACTTATTTATTTATTTATTATTTTTTATACTTCTGTTAAACTATATGGCTGCCACTGCATTTGGGATTTGAAATTTGAGGAATACTGGGAAGAGTGTGACCATTACTGAGTGACACACACATTATTGTGAAAGGTTTGAACCCAGGAGTCATTTCAAAAGTACGTTGAGTTTGATTGTCCGGGTGAACGTAGTCACTGTCAACAACAACAGTCCTATTCAGGACTATGTTCACCCGGATGATCAAACTCAACCTACACATGTTATTGTACACACTACATTACTATTAATTTGTCTCCTTCTAGGTGCTTTCCCCTACATTGCCTCTTTCAAGCCATGGCATGAATAGATGCAATTGATTCAGTCACACACTATGTTTTATTGCTCCAGAATGTTTCTCTCAATGCAACCCTGGCATGCAAGTGCATAAATTGATTGTCTCACCAATGAAAGAAATTCAGTTGACTTAATTAAGAGGTCAAGGTGTGACCTAAGGTTTTATTTTAATGTGATACTGCCATTTTTAACTTAAACCCTTCCTCAATGAAGGTCATATTCTCAAATACTGATCAGCTTAACTTTCCTGTGGTGTCTTAATGGTTGCATGAGGCCTGATCAATCATAATGTGCAGGCCAGCAACATGTGAATTTATTAGATTATTTAAAGGGAAAGATTGGGTTGTCATGGTGGATGCCTTAAAAGCAAAAGATCACACAAACTTGCTCTGCCTGCAGACTCGGCTTTAAGAGCATCAGAAATGCAACATTAATATTAATAAAGTCAATGTTTCAACATGTTGAAATGCAAAAAGGTGCTCACTTTACTATTGTCTGTATTATACTTCTGATTGGTTTATAGGCAGCAAAATTCAAGAAAAATTTGCAAAGCAGCATGTATATGAATCCTTATAACAAAATCTTATGAGTCTGAATAAAACAGATATCCCATGCATGTCTGGAACATAAAATTAATGTAAAGTTTTCTTCAGTTGGCTATAATGTTTGCAGCTCTAATGATTGGTTGAAACCTTTTAACACAAAGAAAATACCCCTTAAAATGGGTATGGATACATTTATTTTTGAAAACATTGTTTTTCTGAAAATATGGTTAGAAACTTTTCAAACATACTGAGTTATTCATCTGCTTATAGGATGTAACTTTTAATATGGGGTCCGCTTAAATATACAGGTTTTGCCATACACTATTATAAGTTTGTACTTTTTTCTGTGTGGGAGGGGGTAAAAAAAAAATAAGACACAACTCAGTAAGAAGCTATAAACAGCTTGAACTTATTGCAGTAGTTTTTATTCTTAATACTTTTGAGTGCTTTCTATAATGAAAAAAAAGAAAAGACTACATTCAGCAGCTGATACCTAAAAACATGAGTGCTTACTTAAATAGAGAAAACTTGCTGGATCACTAAGTGGCAAACACAACATCAAAAGGTCCTGTGCATCCACGAATGCCTGAAGTTTGAATTATGCTGTGGTACGATTTGCATTCAAACCCCTACATTTATTATACATACAGCAAGCTTACATTATTTAACACACATAGTGAATGCTTGGGGTTGTATGGAAATCTTACCTACACATTGTGGTGCAGGATCTGTAAAAGTTCATTATTACAGGTGTATGAGGAAAATATTAGGCTTGGTAAAACCACATAAAGCAAATAAACGCCACATGAGATTATCATACTGTAGTATTTATTTCAACATGAAAAAACACAAATAACCTTACACAGAAGCATTGCGACAGAGTTATACGCTTCGGGGTTATATGCTTCTGCCTTACACAAATAAAGCTTTTACAAGCAAAAATCGTTTTCAAATTCAGTGATCTTTGTGGTGTTTTAGCCTCTCGAGTAAAAAATGAGATAGTTCGGTGTTTTGCCAATCTTTTTTAGAGTAAGAACCTTTCAGAATTCGCTAGGGTCCATTTTTTTGAAGGTAAGGAAGACTTCAAAGTATTCAAGAACGTTTTCCGATTAACTTTACTGAGCAGTATTTTTCGCTCGATGGAATGTTGACAATTACAAATTGAATAGAAGAGGTGGTTTCTGTGTAAACTCAACATTTCCTTCAAAGGCGAATTTTCCCCAGAAATCAAATTCAACTTGTGACAGAAAAAATTAAAAGCAAATCTTTACGAAATTTCGAGATTTCAATGTCAAGAAAACTACAGAGAAACGGCGCCTTACCTCGAGCAACCGGGCCACCATTGTCTGCACTTATTAAAGAACAACACAAATTTGCCGCACAAGAACCCTTTTTCCCTAACTTGGCGAGTCGACAGATGAAAACAAAGCTCTTCTTTTCTTCACAGGCTGGGAAGCAGAATTTAAAGTTCTGGCTATTCCATATAACCCATTATTAGGCCATTGTTTGCGAAAGGATTTTTAACTGCGATTTGATTTGCAATGTTTGAAAATTCTGTAAAGATCAAACTTTTGCACATACCGATTTTCACACATGAATTGATCCGTCAAAACCGTCAATCACATTGAACTTAAATGGTCTCCTTACTGATTTTTAATCTTGCTGAATAGTGGCTTTAGGAATATTAACCTCGCCGCGAATATTCCGCTTCTATTCAACTCGTGTTCAAGAATAATTGTTAATTGTTCCATGTGAAGTACGGTACAAAATATCAGTCAAAGCAGGGAAAGGTGTTTTCCACATGATTCCTGGTCATGTCCTTGAGAAAAATACTGGAAGCCTTTATACGTTTTTTCCTTCCTCTTTCAACAGAAAATACGTCCACACGGTCGCTTGTACGGTCGTCTTTGTAGGACCCGCGCATTTTGTGTAAAACGCAATGCTACTTGTCCTCTTTCCAGCTGTTCCAACAAAAACGATGGTCCACGCGGTCGCTTTAACTGTATTTCTACCGTTTCTTGTAAAGGATCCGTTTGTGTAGAAGTTTTAACTATTTTCTATGGTAGGTTCTTCGTTGAAGAAGGACAATTTATCAAGTACACACCCTCCACATTGTCCCTCCACTTTAGCAGCCATTTTTTTCATTTATTGACCCCGCCTCGCTTTGGCGCGCTGAATCTTCCGGAAGTCAACCAGTTTACCGGAAACTGTTTCCGCATGGTCCGCATAGTTCTAAAAATAACTTTTTTGGGATTAAGATATCCCAAAGGCGTGACTGGGAGTGTCCCTCTCTGTCCTATTATGGCTCTTGGTCTGATATAATAATACATAATAACCTGACCTGAAAACACACCAACTGGCAAGAATTAAGAAGGCATGTTCAAAGTTATTGTCAAACTATGAAAACCATGTACCCCTGAAATATTTCGGAAATGTTGATTAATCATGACAAATCAGAATGGACATCCAGTCACCCGACCGAGAAACCACAAACTAGTGTGTATCTAGCCTTCGTCCTTGCTGACAGCTTCAAGAGAGGATCGGACAGGAGTAAGGGGAAAAAGGACAAGGGATTAAAGACAGGAAAACTCGCCAATATGTTACGCACTAACTGTGGGAAACGCGATTATTGTAGGCCTTTGGGCTAGGCGCGCTTTTCCCTCGCGCGCGTCCTCCTCTCTCGCGGCACCACTGACAATGGTAAGTCTTAAAAGCGTGAATAAATTACCAAATACAAGGGTTTCCATTGCAGCTGAAAAATGGACGGTTAGAAGTACTGGAGTTGGTGGCCTTATTTCTCTTCAAAACAGGAACCTGCGACGCTATATTTTGCTTTGTTAAGATTTGTTTCTAAAAGAGAGGGACAAATACAAAGTAAGTTTGATGAATAGAAGTTCTTTAATATCAGCGCGCACTCAACTCAAAATTGTCCTTCTTAAAGTGCCAACTGTATTCGCCGTAAGTTTCTGATTACTCTGTTTCTTGCAATAAAGCTTTAGCTATAGGAATATCCTTTCAGATAGGGGGTAGTCTGTCGGCAGTCGTCCTCTATTTGTGCGTCATCTTTCACAAATGTGTTAGCGTAGCATTTTAAGGTTAAATTTGACCAGGATTTTGTGCAACGAGTTCTACGGTCACGATTGCCTTCAGACTTGTAGATGTAAAACTAGAGAGCTCTGAGGCTTATTTGCTAAAGTTAGGGAAAAATCTGTCGTGGGATTTCGAAGTTATCTACATTTTTCGTAAAAATGCGGTTTTAAATATATGCCGATATCTCAAAGATTTTTATACCCACAAGAAAATATATCACATTTTCTTAAAGTCCATTATTGTTTATTAAGGATGCCAAAAATCATAGAAATCGGTTAGATCTTTCATTCTGAAAAAACGCAAATCAAAAACATAACCAACACGCATATAAACAGGTTCGGGCCACCTTAATCGGGCGAGAGAAGGGGAAAGAAATTAAACATCCTTTTCGAGCAGGTGTTCAGATGTTTTTCGCATGTCTCACCCCGCACTCTTCCCGGTCTCTTGTCACCTACGCGATAACCCGAGCGAATTCTAGTGCTCGCATGACCTGCATTAGCCTGCGTCGCGCGCAGACGCTCTAACCCTTCTATACTAATGGTCTAAGTAAGGTGGGGCCGGTGCAACGCGGGCCAGACCTGCCTTCCCTTCAGAAAACGCATTCACTCAGAATGAATGGTGAATGATTTCTTAGAGTTTAAATGGAAGCCCATGATGACCATTAAATCTTTTACACACACTAAATAGCGTCAAGTATTTGATTTCAAAATTTCAAAACTTATAAGGCGCAAATATCTATATAAATATATTCATATATAAGTATGGAGCAAAACGAACTAAAAGACTTTCGCAAGCGAAAACGAGCAGAGGATTTAGGAGGAGGCATTTGCCCATTTCAGCTGACTTACAATTTAAACCCCAGCCCTCATCCACCACGCCACTTCCCAACGTCAACGAACGCCCTCAACAAATGTAGCCTGCGAACCGCAGACGTATTTCCGGTCGTCGCTTCTCTCCCCCCCTTGAAACTAGAGCCGAAAAAAACCGGATACTCTCGCAGGCTACAACAAATGGCGCAGAATGAGAAAGAAAGCACTAAGATCTCAGCCCCCTCCTCCTGAAGTTTTATGCTCTCTCCACAGGAATCCGGACATTTTTGAAACCGCATTACTTTTTTACCCAGATCTGTGTTTACGGGGCTCTTACATCACTCTGGAGAGTGGGTTTGAATAGATACGGTTCTGCTGAGCGGATTCGCTGATTTTTGTATGTTCGAAAACCGGAAATTACCTTTGACCGTTCCTCTTTCCCCACCCCCTCTTCTTCCCAACCCATCAAACGTTACAGGAAATATTTCATTTTTATTTTCTACTGTCTCAGTAGACAGGCATAAATTGAACAGATGACGTAAAGACTTATTTGTTTTCACCAAAATCATTGAATATTTTTCAACTTCGCAGCTGCACCTCGACCTCAGAGACATTAGAGGGCGGAAGTGTGTGCGCGAATCAAGTAATCAGAAAAGAAATTATCACTGCTGCTACTCCTAGTGATAAAATACTCAAAAATAAGTATAACAGCCTCAAGGATCGTATTACTAGCAAACTAAGAATAAGATCTACACTTACAACAATAAAAAAGGACAGTAATAAATCGTCGAATTGTCAATCTTTGTTCAAAACACTCTAACTCAAACTTACATTCTGATAAAAAACACTTTATTCTGATAAAACAAACTATAAGCAAAAGCGCAGATATCAAAATGTCGATCCTTCACAGTTTATTATCAATCTATCTCCATAACGCTACGAAAAACATTGAGACAAAGCGCAACAGTTTGAGACTGGTAAGATCACATCTGATCAAACACTTGGATTCGGTGGTTACGACTGTCAGACACAGCCACTCTTCCATCACAAAGACTTGCTATAGCGACCGGAGTCCGAAACTCTCCTGCCCTGCTACCTTTACTTCCAAACTTTGTAATAAACTTCCCGCAAAGGTCAAACACCTGAACTCTATGGTTAAAGTAATCACAAACCATTAACAACCCTTCTTTGTTAACTGACAAGAAGGCAGGCTTTTTGGACTCTTCATCCTTGTTCACCTTCATTTCGAATTGAAATGCATAGTTACCTTCACGGTTAAACATTTTGATGCACTGATCTCCAAAGTCTGAAACAATAAAATATTCTCCCTGCTGGATACAGTGCAAGGGATCAACCAGTGAACCTTCAATGCCAAATTTATGTAAGCATTCTCCACTGGAAGAAAATATCTTGATTAGTTTATTAAAACGATCAACAACAATAATATCACCGTCACTAGTTATTGACAAACCGTTAGGACACTTAAGCTGGTGATCAAGACTTCCCTCTTTACCAAACTTACTAAGAAATTTACCATTCCCACTGAATACTTGAATTCTGTGGTTACCCGTGTCTGCCACGATAATATTGCCATGTTTATCACAAGCGATTCCTCGAGGACAGTTTAATTCACCATTATGACTACCTTTACTACCAAATGATCTTAAGTGGGTACCATCACTACTGAATACTGACACTCTGTTGTTATAAAGCTCAGTGACTGCTATTTCATCACGATCATTCACTGCCACCGCCCAGGGAGCGTAAAGCTTTCCAAAAGACTTGCCTTCCTCTCCAAAAGACAGCAAAGGCCTGAAACACTTTGCTTGAGCCGGTTGCGCTTTAGTTTCATTGAAAACAGTTTCAACATTACCTATACCTTTAGCCTTCATTAGGTTAATAAGCTCTACATTGTCAATATAGCTAAAACGAGGGATGCTCTTAGAGTCAAAGTTAACTTGTACGCCATGTTCTTGAAGGAATGTATCAAATGTTTTACTCAATCCTAAAATTTCAGCGTTGGAGCTTTGTTCCAACAAAGTCTCGGTTTGTTTGATTGCAGATTGAATCTTTTTCAGCTCATCTTCAATTTGGTCTTTCTTTAATGTTAGTCCTTTGAGGGAGTCGTGTGCTTGTTTGTCAACCGCATTAAAAATATCCTGTTTCTTCGCTTCGATGATCGCAATTAATTGTTCGGCGCTCGTCTGTACCTTGCCTTTCACGTCAGCCACTTGCACTTGAACTTCAATACTGTCTTGGTCGATTTTCTCAACTTGATTTCTCTTTTCTTTTTCTATATCTTTCAGTGATTTAATGCGAGACACGATTTGTAGTTTCTTCTCATTTGCTGCAGTTTCCAGAATCACCTTCGCATGTCCTTCATGTTCTGTAACAGCACAAGCGTTACAAATGGCGACTTGACATACTTTGCAAAAGAACTCCAACTCTTTGTTTTCGTGGTTCTTCGTCTGGCAAAAGGCAGGTCGCTTTAACACCGCCTCGATATCTTGATCTTGGAAGTCTTTCAAGGCAAGTGTCTTGTGCTGTTTGTTTGCTCGGATGATGTTGTGAGCTGAAATACATTCTGCACACCAGAAAGAACAACACTGAAAGCAATACAAAGTTTCGGCGCTTCGCTTGTCGCAATTTCCACATTTCACGCCTGCGGTGTTGCACTCTTTTATCGCCAAAACATCCAGCAATCTGTTAATGCGAAAGTTTGTGGGAAATTCGCTGGGATTTCCACTTCCAGGGATGACAAACTGTTTCCTGCACTCAGGACATGTAATTTTATCATGAATGCCGCTTGTTCTTTGAATCCCATTCAGACAGTGTAGGCAGAAACTATGCAAGCAAGGTAGCTGCTTTGGTGTAGTAAACATGCACATGCACACAGAACAGGATACTTCTTCGTGAAGATTATATAACAAGGTCTTAATATCCATGATGAATTGTCATTAGCAGAAAAATGGCTCGCAGACTGTAAAGGGTGACCGGCGAAATCAAGTCTTGTGACCTCAACACATCATGTTAGTTAACCAATCACAAACAGCTCCTTGAAATGTTTTGACATTTTGCTGACTTCTGAGAATGATTTAATTCTGGATTTCTAGGAATTGCTAATCTGCTCAGAAAAGGATGACCAACAAATAATATTTACAGTGAGAGGAGCGAGCTTTTGTAAAGGTGATATTTTGTGGACAAACCTGGGGTTACAACACATCACCTAATCAGTCCATTATCTGACCTGAAAACACCCTAACTGGCAAGAATGAAGACGGCATCTTCATAGTTATTGTCAAACTATGAAAACCATGTACCCCTGAAATATTTCGGAATTGTTTATTAATCATGACAAATCAGAATCGAATGGACATCCAGTCACCCGACCGAGAAACCACAAACTGGTGTGTATGTAGCCTTCGTCCTAGCCGACAGGCGTCAAGAGAAGAGAGGGGCCAGGGAAAAAAGGACAGGGTATTAATAAAGAGAGGAAAACTCTCCGCTCTCCCTTTTCCCTTTCGCCATTTTGCTCTTCCTCTCTTCCCCTTTACGCTTTTTGCGGCTGCTCAGTAAGCTAACCTGTACGTTACGCGCTGTCGGAAACGCGATTATTGTAGACCTTTGGGGAAGGCGCGCTTTTCCCTCACGCGCCTCCTCCTCTCTCGCGGTACCACTGTCGTTTTTATTTGTACTCTTAACTTTCCATGCGCCCATTTACACGAGAAAGTCCGCATAAAATAAGTGTTAGTGAAACATTACAAACAAGTCATGGCGCCGGTCAGTAGGCTACCAGAGGAGCTATGATTACAACGAGACAGTTAAAAAAAAAAAAAAAGGATTCCGTTCGTGGAGCAAAGGACAAAAATGTGCACTGAACGGCTCTAAAAAATCCAGGCCTCTTGTGGCCTATATATCTGGCGAACGATTTCAAGCGTGAGTATATGTACTTTGTGCGAGAATGCAATCGCAGACCAACCCACAGGGTTGCTGTAGACGTTCTTCTTATTTTCGTATTAAGGGCAGAAAAGACAGAGCTAGAGAGTCGCTGTTTGAAACTAGCATTCGCGTAAAAATTGACCACAACAGTACCCCATGGTTGCTCTATTTGGTGTTCCCTATTGGTTGAGGACAGACAATGGGCCTCAGTTTGCCTCGGAAGATTTTGAAACGGTTTCTCCGATCGTACGGTGTTGAACAACGGAGAAAGACGCCCCTGTGAACTCAAGCCAACGGAGAAGTTGAATGCCAGAATAGCACTCTCTGCTCAAAAGATGTGGTTTTGGTGCCGGCGCAAGAGCTAAGCATAGCGTACACATAACGGATTGAATTTGATTTAAATCAGAGGGACACTTTACTAAAATTAGTAGACGCTGATCGTTCAGTACTTTCTAAAACTGGGGGAGAACTAAATCATTTTGAGTTATTTTATTTTTACCTGAGGTGACACGTAATAAGGAGTGAATTGTGGTGTAACCAGATCTCCTCTGTCAATCTTGGCAAATCCAAAATCTGCAAGCTTGATAATCACGTTCTGTAATAATTTTAAAACAATAATAATGAATGTAAAATTGCAGCCGGAGTCAGATTCATTCTCCTCCAGATGCCGTTTACAGTTCCATCATTTTCTTCTGAGGCCTGTTTCTGGAGAGTCCCGGCAACGTTTCGAGCCCATAAATAAATATTCAGATCAAAATCTAGAGAACAAAAGAACAGGTCCAAACTAATAATTGAAACCAGTCAATTTTGTTTTGTTAACTGATATTGTCATATTATCAACATATGATATTAAACAACAACAGCTTTCCGAGGCCAGGGTCTTTTTTTTCGAGAAATGTCCGTTCGAAGCTATTAACATGTATAAAAAAAATAATCCACCTCTTTCTCATCGTTCGGACGAAGAAAAAAAGAAATAATTCATCCAAATCTTTGCTTGCACTACGCTAAGTGCTTTCCTTCCTGATGTAAGAATACATTTTTGGGGTTCTGTTACCCTTAGAAAGCGAAATTTCCAGCAAAGAGTAAGCTTGATTTTCGAATAAATATATAATTCCGTTTTGTTCTCCGTTTTTAGTTTTACTTTTTGTACATAGTAAACAGAAAGGTCAAAACTGAGATAAAAAAATTTAAAAAGAAAATTTCTTTAGCTTACCTCACTTTTGTCAAGAAGGAGTAAGTTTTCTGGTTTAAGATCTCTGTGAGCGACATTGAATGAATGGCAGTGGTAAATGGCTAAGGCAATCTGAAAAACATGTACAATTTTAAGGTTTCAGGTTCCTTAAAAGTTCCCACTTTCACACCAAAAAAGTTGTTAATAATTCCTTTATACAGTGACTGAAACAATGATTGGTAGAAGCCAAAAACAGCAAAAAAAAACAACAACAACAACAAAATGTTACAAATTTTAATTAAAGATAATTTCAAGGATATTAAGAACTCACTTGCTTAGTGAAATGAACAGCCTCTTTCTCTGTGAATCGTCGTTTTGTTCTCACAAGCTCAAAAAGTTCACCCCCCTCCATCAATTCCATAACCATCAAAATCCTGGGACTGTAAAAACAGGTTTGGAAATACCATCTCAGTTAAAACACTTTATTTATTTAATTCAATATTTATCCAGGGGCATCCAATTTAGCAGAGCTAGTTTAAATGGAGCCCTGACAAAACACAAAAACAAAGACATTAAAATATTACAATTAGACAATTAATTAAGTTAAGACAACATGTAACGCAGGTGTTACTGTTTAAAGTAAAGCTTTAGCTTGATTTTGAATTCACTGAGGGTCTCTACTGGTCTAATGGTTCTCGGTAGGGTGTTGTAGGTCCGAGCTCCGTTTATTCTGAAGCTACCTTGGTATTTGGTAGTTTTTGCGAAGGGAGAGTGCAGCAAATCACGACTTCTGGTGTTAAAGCCATGGAAAAGGTGCGCGTGTCTAAACTCTGAAAGTAAGTACGAAGGCGCTATTCCGTGAAAACACTTATGGACTAAGACGCATTTTAGATAATTTCTGCGTACTTGTAGGCTAGGCCAGCCAAGTGTTGATTTTAACTCCTCAGCCCCGATAGATCGACCTTCAATAATACATGCGGCGCATCTGTTTAGCTTATCTAGATAGGCTTTGCTCCCAACCCCACAACTGTCCCAGACAGGCGAACAGTAATCAAACAATGGCAGGACTAAAGTATTGTAAACACAATTATCCCTTTAGTATGTACCCAGTATTTGTCTCTGAGGACTTGATGCTTGTTTCCCTACCTCAACCTACCTTGTACACAATAGTCAACTAAAAACAAGCTGATAAATTCATCAAGCGGTTTTTGTTAGAGGCAATGAGAAGGACCTGTCCCTCAAGAAATGCCCCCCCCCCCCCCCCCCCCGGGTGAGAAGGGAAGGTTATAAGTAACAAACTCAGAGCTGTTCGATTGTATCACTGTGAGACGAATAATTCAATGTCCAATGTCTGTCAATGCTTAATTATCTTAACTTTGTGCATATTCCAATAATTATTAAACAATTCCGATTCAAACTGTTTCATAATCATCAAGACACTTGTGTGACTTACACAGGTTTCATTTCTCCCGGGAACCTGAAGTTAACAGCATAGACATCAATCACGGAGACAATATGAGGGTTATCACTGCACAGATAGTGAACCTTGGCCTACAGGTAAACAAAAATCACAATAGTACAAATATCATTTTCATTGGAAAAGAATGTATGCTGTGTGAAAGCATCAAGTATCCAAAAATACTTAACAATTATTCCTCGAGCCTGAATGGGCTCTGGTTCAATAGCCCATGAGGCCAAAGGCCAAATGGGCTATTGACTCAGAGGCCATGAGGGTGAGAGGAATAATTGTTTTAGTAGAATCCAACTAGTTAGTCAAAAATATCGAGACAAAACAACTTAAGCTAGCAAAATGTGATTCAGCCGCCATTGTTTTGGCTTTCAAAGCAAGCACTTTTCGGTACTAGTGGGCTATAACATATAGCCTAGTAGTAGCTCAACCAATCAGAATGCAGCATTGATAATAGACCAATAGAATGTTGAATTTTACTAAAATAAAATTTAGGGCTATTGATGCAGCTTTAAACTGACCAAATAATATAAATGGTAGGGCTAAACTAGGAGACAACAGAAATCGAGAATCCACTTCGGTTAATGAATAAATTTAGACCTGTAAGATTCATTTTTTCAAATTATTCTTTTTACGATATAGGTCAACATCGTTCTAACCTACGTTCAAACTCAATTTCCTTTGTGTCCTTCCCTAATTTAGAGTTAGGAGACAAAGGAAATAATTGAGAATCATCATCAGTTACAGTTAAAAAAAAGAATTAACCCAAATTTAATTTTAACCTGTAACAGATAAATGGGGCTTTATATAGGGTTAGTTTGTGACATGTCCACCTCATATTTCACACCGTAGAACTAGATTTCTACATATAACCAATATACACTCTTTTTAATGACTTCTAACATTAATTCTCACCTCTGTGCGAGCCTTTGGAGAGTCCAGTAAACATTTTAAGGCAAACTCTTTTCCTGTAGCTATACTTTTGCACAACCTAAAAAGAGATGCAGATATTACAACAACTGTTACAATTATTTATTTTTTTGCTTTTGTGATTTCAGTGCATGAATTAAATATTGATTGCATATATAAGTATAATAATTATTTAATTATAATCCATGACTGTTTGGCTCACAAGCAGCAAAATGTTCTAGGTACTTGACACTGACATACACATACATACCTGACTGGTCCACTAATTCCTGATCCAAGTCTCCTATTCCAATCAACTATGTAATCATCCTCTATTGGGTTATTCTGCCATAAAATAAAACAGCAAATGCAAAGTACAAAAGTGACAAGATGATTACAAGGCTGCTTAATGATTACATCCAACTAAAATACAGGCAGGTCACATTTGTATTATTGTCCCTATTAATGGCATTTGCATATGGCATTTTTCCACTATCCTGTGAGACTTGAATTTTCATGATTTTATGTAGACTTGTTGTGACTTTGCCACTTTCTTGACCCTCCTTTTAGGCTAACAGGCCACCACGGATGATACACAGGGCTGTCAAAATGTTTTTAAGTAGCAGGCGGATGATGAATAGTAGGCGGCTTTGTAACTCACACCAAAGGCACAAGTTCTTGAGGGCTGAGGAAGCTAGGAACATTTTGAAAATAATTTCAAGTCTCAGAAATGGCGTTTCCAGGGTTTTTCAAGAGGTATTTTCCACTGCGGACACCATGTTGTTTCATCAGAATACACGTAAGACTGGGAACAATGCCGTCGAAATGTCCCAGGCTTTCCAAGACATCCCACAGTTCAAACATTTCACAGATCTAAACCTGTTTATAAATATGCGCTCAAACTGATGCTTTACAATTTTATTCGATGGTGCTTATTTTTTGTTAGCAGTTATGGTAAAAGAAGATGAAAGTAGCCGCCTAAGGATGGCTAAATAGCTGGCGGTTTTAGCAGGCTACCAGCCCTTATCGACAGTCCTACATACAATGTGAGTAGTAACTTTTAAAGTGATAAATTGCCTACTACTTTACATCCAAGTAAATTATGCTATGACAATAAAATAAAATTTATTATATTTGGTTGCTGCTCTCACTGGAGAAGATTTCGTAAAATTATTTTAATGACAAAATGGAAATGAAGGGTTGATGCAAAGGGCTGATCACTGGGTGAAATTTGACATTAAGAATAAGATTTGTTGTAGGTTTCAGTCAACAGGCTACTAGGGTCTTTCCACAAGGAGAGGTAGTATTTTCATGTCTAGATTGACTATAACGGGGTTAGATTTCCAACAAGAGTTTCTAGAATGGGGTCACAGTTTAATCTTCACGACTGCCTCACTGTTTTAAAAGGGTTCACTTACAAAAAATGACTAAGCTGGAATAGAGCAATTTCATATGCGAACAGTGACTAAGATGGAGTCCATAAAACTTTTGGCCAGAGGATAAACTAGAATGGGGTATTCACATCACAGCAAAAGTTTACCCTGGAATTCAAGTATACCCTGTATTCTCAGAGGTGAATTAAAATTTAGCAGTTATAGCTTAGTCAATCCCAAGCATGCCCATGCCCCCCCGTATTTGTCTGGCATTTGTCATCTTGTTAGTCTCGGCAGTGGGGAGTTTGTCAGTTAACATCATTCCTTTTTCAGTATTTTAATTCAAAATATGCCTAACTGGATAGCTTTAGATATTTCTTTACAGAATATTTTTAATAATTTTGCTTTAAAGAGATTTTTGCTCCATCTCTTCCCTATCCCACAGTATTTTTTGCATATGTCTAAGAAATTGCTTCCTGCCATTGGGATCAGTTTGCTCATGGAGGAAATACAATCAATGTATCATTTGAAGAGTTTAAAGGAAAAGATGCATAGGGTGCTTCTCACATTTTGATCAGCAAGTTATTAGAGATTTCCCATAAATATGGTATTTGCAGCTTATTTATTGGAAATTCAATTTTGGTGTTATCCCGGGGTGAGGCATTTGTACCCTATTTTTAAGCCCCACCGTGGGGTTTTTGTATGAACGCCCAGCCCCACCATGGGGCATTTGCAGCTTTTCCAAAACAAAATGACAAATGTCTGACAAATGCTGGGAGGGGGGGAGGGGATGGGCATGTTTAGAATTGACTTAGCCATCAAGAACAAAGATGTTTGGTTTTCTTCCCATGTCTTGATGCAGAAGGTTATTTTTTTTTTAGAAGGCGAGGAAAGACTGAATGTGTTTGCTCTGGCACATGGTATCTATGTTACAGCTCAAAATTAAATTCAGGTTAAAATTTTTTTTAACCTGGGTTGATTTTCTATTTCCTTTGTCTCCTAACCCTTAATATTCATTAATTAGGGCTAGGAGACAAAGGAAATTGAGAATCAAGCTGGGTTAAAAAATTTTAACCTGAATATAATTTTGATCTGTAACATATAAGCTCATATCTTCCCCTTCCTTTCCTTTTCCCGTGTCCTGCAACATACATATAATTCCCCTTTTCAAGAGCATCGTGCTCCTAACAGCCCCTTTCCTCAATTCTTAGTGTGGAGAAAAAGAAACACCTTGTATCAACTATTTAGAAGACGAAAGAGCCATAAGCAGTTCAAATATCAGTCAGATTTCTATGCAGTAGGAATACCGTACTCTGACGCTGGATTTCCGGCTAAATTATAATTAATAAATATGCATGTTGACATTTCACGTCACACATTATCGACAAAGTTCGCATTTACACAACCAGGAACCACAAACAGGAAAATTACATTCCCATAAGTTCATACGGAAAGAATAATGAATTTCGACCCATTTACCTTGAATCGAAGTTCCCTGCTTGTGTGGTCCGCCATGTTTGTAGAAATTTATGAGATCATCTTCAGGAGTAGGTACATGACGTATGCTTTGGTTTTACAGTCGACCGCTTTCACAATAAATATTGGTCTCAGAGAAATATCTGAGTTTTGATTGGCTCTTCTAAACTCGTACCAAGTCCTTACTCATCAAAGCGCCATTTTTTGAAAAAGTCAAAAGTATCTCAAACGAAAACCGACTTCTTTTGGCTCTTCTTCTTTCAGCTTGGCGATTTGCCAATGAAACGGGATGGCGGAATTACTTGAGGAATTCGACCAACCTTCGCCTTTACCTGTGAGCTTTTGTCAGCAGATACCAAGCGAAGAGTTTGATAAAAGATCTGCTCAAAACACAAGAGATGCCTTGCATGATTTGATCAATCACATCGAAGCGAAACCAGAGGAGTTTTACAAGATTGTCCGAAGAAAAAAGGCCGACAACCTCAAACTTTTCCAGTATCTTAAAGTGAAAGTGTTAAATAAGTTACAAGATGATTATTTAGAAAAATACTTTCCTGAAAATCAATGTAGAGAAGAGTTAGAAAACCTGATGCATGACATGGAATCAGCATTCAATTACGCACAAGGTTTGTCATCGTTTTGCAAAACATAATATTATGATCCTTATTTGACGTAGCAGTTGATCGATGAAAAAAGAAAATGTCTCATAGAAAAGACCCTACTTGAGTAAAAAAAAGTGACTTACTTGAAAGAGTTAAACTGGTATAAAGTAATCAACTGGTTCAGAATATTTTGACCCAGAAAAAAAATTTGAACTTCAACACATACATGTAAAATAGAAGGTAGATTGCTTCAGGTAGGCCAACTTTGTCCCAGGCCGCTGGACTTTTCAAATTGCTTGATTGTTAGTCCATACACTGGGCCGACCCCTTGGCAAAGCAGGGTATTGTCTTTTGTAGACTGCAGTTATATGGCTTTTTATAAGTCTGTGTTGTTTGTAATTTGGTAGTCAAGAACCAGTGTTTCAGGCGGCATTCAGGACAGTGGAATTGCCGTTTTCCCTTCTCACTACTCTTTCTCCCATCCCCACTATCAGAACGCCTGGAACAGGCTAGTATTAAATTTGCTTGCAATCTTATCAAAGGAATATTATATTTATTTTCCCTAACATAATTAATGATTTTAGCATTTTCCTTTTCAATTAAGATGGTAAGCAGACTGGGATCAGATTTTCCAGAAGACTGGCAGAAAAGCGTAAAGTAGAGCGACTTTACACAAGCACACCAAAGAAACCAACTGCACCCCCACCACCCCCTCCCCCACCACCTATCAGGGTAAGTTAACGACTCATTCGACAAAAGAAACTTTTAGAAAGGCTAAGGGTACATACCATGGAGTCTGTATTATCAAGGGCCCGGTTCCTGAAAGGCAGATTAGTGCTAAATCCATGATTTGTTTTTGAGATCCATTGTTTAGAGTAACATTTTGTGTTATCATTACTGTATTTCGGAGTAAAGGCTCAACAGTAGTTGCATGTTCTCAGACAAGAAAATCTTGCTTGAAAATTTGGCTTAAGCCTGAGTTAAACTTGACCGTCTTTCAAGGAACCACGCCCAGGTGTCCATATTGAGAGCGGGCTGTCAAAAAAAAAATTCACAGAGAAGTTTTTTATTGGCATAAAGATATAAAGGTGCAATGACTGAAAGCAAAAAGCTAAAGGAAGTGAAACTTGTGTATTATAACCAATAGAAAACTTTATCAAACGGCCATCGCAAGATAGACAGAATTATCAAAATTAAACATGTCATGTGCACTATAATTGACAAAATCGATTGCAATGGCAGCGTACAAAGAAAGTACATGTAGTGTCCGCGATAGCCCAGGGCTAGTAGCCTGCGAGCACGCTCTCCTATTTGGGCAAGCGAAGTGAGCCTCGCGAGAATGCGCGAGCGTTCTCGCGAGACTTGCTTCACTCACCCAAATAGGAGAGCTCGCTTGCAGGCTACAGGGCTAATGGATTTTGCTATCGTGCTAGTCAATTATAGTGCTAGTGAAATGTTGTGCTAGTGCCTGACAGGCACGTGAAGTTTTTTGAGGAATTCAAATTACAGAAGAACTGTGAAAGCAATTCAGCTCATCAAAAAGTTTTTGGGGCTAGTTGAAATGACGTTTGGGCTAGTATATGCTAGCCTCAGCTTGCCTGAATGGCAAGCTGTAAAAATAACTTTCTTTGCACCCTGCAACTGGCAGAAAATGAAAATAGAAAATGTTCAGAGATACCCAGTGTCCATAAAGCAGGGCTAATACGATATATGAGAGTTTGTGACTTGCGACACAAAATTAAAGTAATGTGTCCATTATCCAGGGTAATTTTACAGAAAAGATTGTTATGAGCTTATCGCTGGGATAGACAAAACTGTCTGTTATATACAGATGTCTGTAAGCAGGGTTTCACTGATGTCATTGATGTGCAAGTTAAAAAAAAGAATCCTCCAGTTAATTTAGCAAAAATATATTTAGTCTGCAGATTCCAAGGGCTTGATTTCTCCAGTACATCTACCTGCTGATACAAGGTGAAGTTTTAAAAAAAATTGATTGATAGATAAATTATTTATTGCACACTGCGTGTAACATTTTTGTCTTCTTGATATCCCTCATAAACAATTTTTTTGCCAGTCTGAGGGACTATTTTATCCACTTCCTGATTTTTTCTTGAAGAGACTTCAACGCTTACAATTTGCTGCAGCTAGTTATGTCACTGGATGTGATGTTAGAGACAAAAAATAAACAATGTTTTAAAAATAGGTTGGCTTAGTTCCAATGAGGGAAACATGAGATTTTCTTTTCTTGTTTCCAAGGCTTTACCATCTTATCCCAAGATCAATGAAGTTGTCCATACACATCTGTTGCGTGCGAAACGTTTATTATTATAGTTACTCCACCAGAGAATGGCCGCTTTCAAGACAGTGCTGCACATTATAATTAAAGTGACACCATCTGAAGCTGATTTATTTTTTTAAAATCTATTTTTCTTTCAAATTGTCTCTATTTTTTCACAGCTTGTGCCCAATCTTATACGTGTCGTACGTACACAGAGTCCTACATAGGGTACCACCAAACTATAAAATTAAAATGATATACAGGTATTATTTTAATAACACCCTTGCACCAGGTGATCATTGGTGGGGGATATGATGTAGAGGATGTGCTAACCAATATTTAACTCCTTGAATGACTCGAAACAGATTAACATACCAGCAAATTCCAAGGACTCCTTCAGGAACGTTCCGCCGAGAAGAGGAACTCCTCCAATCAATCAGAAGCATTCCAGCAAGAAGAAAGCTGCATGACAAAAATTCATACACAGAAGCAGTTCAATCAAAGCCTGGCGTAAATCAAAAGAGGTAGGCATGTTGTCAGTGGCTTATGAATATAGTATCCAAATGAATGTTCTTAAAATGCTGGTATTTCTTTGTCTGAATTCATGTAGGATCAACAGCAGCTGTAGCAGTGTTCACTTAAAGAATTCCACCAGGTGTCCCTCCATAGATGACCTTGCAGCTGCCAGAAACAGTCTGAGACTCACTGGATCTTCTTCTGGGTAAGGTGCTAAGTCCTGCCACCCTTTAATAAAAATTGTACCCACACAGACAGTACACAGTGTTCTCAGGGCTCTAAACAATGGTGGGTCAATGGAGAACCTCCAACCAAGATGACCTTTTGTAGTGACAAACCTTTGTTTGGCTGGTTAGTATGTTGATTGTAACAAAAACTGTTTTCATGGATTTCAACACTTTCACTGTTAGATGGCTGGCCATGTTGTGGCTCAATCAAGATCTCGATGCAACTTTAATGTCTGTGGGAAAAATCCTACAGATGATATTCCCTTCAAAATAATGAAACCTCTTTGGAAGATGGATTTTATGAATTATAAAAAAAAATTTGATTTTATTGTTTCTTATTCAGCTCTTTAAAGGTCAAATTAGTGACCAGACCAATACCTTTCAACACTAAAGATTAAAGCAAGAGCTGATTCCCATTTTCCTTTTTCTTATTCAATTTAAGTCATATATTTAACGTCTCGTAGAAATATAATCTTTAAGTTTTTTTTCTTCATCCATGCAGTTCTCCTGATGACTCTCCCTATCAGCGGTACAAATCACGGAAGGAAAATGAAAAGCCAAAGGAGGACAACTTTTCTATGTTCAACATGGAGCTGCTACAAAAATTTCGAAACACTTATAGTCCTTCAGATGGCCGTGTAAGCCCATCTGGCCAAATTTTAACTTATGATTCAGGTTTTGAGAGTCCATAATAAGGTTTTTTAGAAATGCTGCATCCTAACACATGAATATACTTAGTTATTGACTTAAAATCATGTTAAAATATCAATGATATATACCATGTTAATAATTATTTTCTCAAGTTAAGGTCACTCATTATTTCAGGCCAGGGAAACTAATTAATTAAATGCAGCTTAGGTACAAAAACTAGTAAGGGGTACAAAATTGTGCACTCAGTCTAACTGTCTTGTACATTACACTTCCAAAAGTTTTGTTAAATTGACCCCAGACTGACATACTTATTTACATAATATGAAGGAAATACAGCTAGGTTATGATCTCAATTTACATATTTCTTGTTGCATGCTTACAAATTAAATACGTGGTATTAAAAGTCTTATGTAGGGGTTTTATTAGACTGCAAAAATCACACTTTGTTTTCACCATTGCTCACGTTCTTGACCTACATGTATGCAATAAAACAGGAACTTTTGCTGTCTAAGATTTTATGAGATTATTATTTTAATAATTACATATTAAGAGGTATAATGCAGTTGAACCACCACTAAGCAGCCACCCTCGGGGTATTGGGAAGTGGCCACTTTATGGGGGTTTGCCATTCAACAGAGGTTAATTAGCATAATATTTTCAGAAACATCACTTTATTTTAAAACAAACACATGACAGGGACAGCATTACTGGTCCACAATCAGTCCTCACCTTCTTTCTTGGACTGTTTTCCTTCATCAAATTCTGAAAATAAAGCCAAACGTAGTCTTTCAAGTGCTTGATGGCTATGTACTCACATATAATAAAGGTGACAGCAATGGGAAAACTCTTATTGGGTTCTATGTAATTATTTCAGGACTTTGATTATGGCCGCTTTTCTAGGTGGCCTCTTAATGGAGGTACAACTAATGTGATTTTCTAGCTCACAAATGCAGAATGCAATCAAGAGAGGGAGTTATAATTATATCTGAAGAAGGCCTGCAATATTGTTTATAAGTGTCTTTCTTGCAAACATAATATTTTAAAATAATCTAAATGAATTAAAATTTGTGTAGTTTGCTGGTTGCTTGAAAAAGAAGAAATGCAACAAAGCTAGCTTACTAAGTAAAATTCCGAAAATAAGCCCCCCCCCAAACCGATAATGCAAAAAACCCTCCGTTAAATCACCCCTCCAAATATAATAAAATTGCCCTCAAATACAACGTAAAACAGAGCAAAAACGGTAAATTTACTTCCAACTACAAGGCTAGCCCAATCGATTTTGAAACGTAAATTTCCCTCCCTAGATAAGCCCCTCTGAATATAAGCCCCTCAAAAAGGGCCTTTGAAGGCTTATTTTCGGAATTTTACGGTATTGCTCTTCGTTCTCTTGTGTTTTTGTCTGTTTGCTTTTGCTTCTTCATTTTCTTTCTTTTCTTTTCTTTTTGTTTTTGTTTTTTTGGAAGTGGGGGGAGGGGAAGGGGACAACATGGTTATCATTAGCTCCCCCATTTACTGGTCCTGAGGGGTCCACACCCTGAATTACCGGCTCAAGCCCCATTTTTCTTGGTTTCTTCGCCATAGCTCTTTTTTGGTCGCCAAATATCATACATTAAGCATTTTGAATTGGCGCTATTTCCTCTATCCTTGCTCTTCCCCAGGTGACTGAATGGTCACGCACAGTACCATATATGACGTTTTTATCGTGTGAGCTGAAAACCGCTGTCGAATACCTTTTCTTGAGCCTTTTGATGTAAACATTGCTTGAAATGGATTGAGGTGCCGATCTTTTTCGTCGATTTTTACGATGTTTCCCCTTCGTGTTTCACTATCTGGATTTGTGCATTGCTTTTTGCGAGTCCTTTGCTTCACTGTTCTGGTATTGGGCGAAGTTGACAAAGCTTTCGTCAATGTTATTGTCCAAAGCGAAGATGGGCAAAACAGCTCATTTGCGAACATCGTCGGCAAATTTGCAAGAGTTGGAGCTATAAAACAAGTAGAAGGAGAGCTAATAGAGGTGAAAATAATTTCGCAAAACCCTTCAGCAACACTTTTATGACGTAACTAAGACAGCATTTTAATGCAAGCGATATAATTTTGAAGACTTTCTGTATGTTGATAAAACTGGAACCCTCTGCCATAACGAAGTCCTCGGCATAAAGAACGATTTTGTTGACCCCAGTAATAGCATAATATATGGAAACGAACCTCGCTATAGCGAACAAATCATGCCAGTCCCTTGGCACTCCATTATATCGAGGTTCCATCAGGTAATTATATGTTTAATGATAGCCTTTACAAGCACTAACCTCGACACCTGGCAGAAATATTGGAAGTTTATTCAATAAAGATAATTTTTTTAACACTATAACTGAAATTACCAGTGATTCATAAGCGGAATTGCAAGTGAGTAATGTCATTAATTTTAAATTCAGATGGATAGTTATGATTCAGAAGATTCTGATCCAGATGAGGATGATGCAACCCCTGTTGCAGATGAGGCACGTCATGGCTGGATTGGTGTCATACACATTCCTGTCTTGGAGTACTACAATGTCCGTAGAGGCAGCTCTAAGTCCTGGTCTGTCTTGGAAAAGGTTTGTGCTCAACTGCTTTGTTTTATACAAGGGATGCATGATTTACCAACCAATAGCCTGAGAAAACAGCCAACATCTGGTGACCGCCAAATGATGTCTGAGAAACGAGGGCAGAAATTCTATACTGATGACAAGTCACTACCCAGACCTGGGTAATGCTTCTGATTGGTTGAATCAAATTTCCCACGCGGCACAACCATTCAGAAGCACTACCCAGATCTGGGTAGTGTCACGTCATCCGTATGGAATTTCTGCGCTCATTTGTTAGACGTCATTTGGCGGGGAAACCAGTGCTTGGGTCACTAAATGTCAGCTGTTTTCTCAGGCTAATCAAACAAAAGAGACCTTGTACTATGCTATTCTATCACAATGTTTTAGATTTCCAAATTAATGTTGTGCGCTTTCTAGACATTGAATTTACAGAATTGTTACCCTGCAGGAAGTTACATGTTAACTTCATATTTTCCAGTTAGGTGACAACTTTTCTATTTGAAGAATAAAAAAATGAATATAATAGCTGCTTTCAGTTGTGACACCATACAGATTAAGGCACTCTCTTTCAAGGGTGTAATTTTTATTGATCCTTGAAATAAAATCAGTGCAGATCAATTTCTTTATCACTTTAATTTATTTTGACCTTTCCATTAATACAAATTTTTGTTTTGTTATTTTTAAGGTGAAGAAGGCAATGTTCCTTGGTGCCTCAGCTATAATAATTATCACATTGAATCAGAGGGTGTTAAGAAAGGTAGGGTATGGAAATACCCAAGATAATCTCAGCTCTACAAAGCTCCTATCCCCACTCCAGAAACTATATTAAATTTTACAAAGGGAAATGGGTACAAGCTTTCGTCACAACCATTTCTGGGATTGTTTGGGTGGACATTAGCAATACCTATGATTGGTCGATGGTACTCAAGGCAACCATTAACCAATCACAAGAAACGGTTGTCCACCCAAACGATCTGCGAAGTCATTGCAGTGAAAGCTTGTAACCATTTCCCTTATGGTTTCTGGAGTGGGAAATTGTAGCACCCTTCAGTCAAAGCCTCATGGAGCTTTTCAGGGATAATGAAATAATTGATTTTTAAATGGAACATACTTGTAACATGGTTAAAAGTACCAACTGGAAGGAGGCAAACCAGTTGGCTATTTTACAAGCATGGCTGAAGATTTGAACCTGGGACTACCGAGTGGTAAGAGCAGGACTTGAACTTGGGGCCTCTGCATTACAAGTCTAGCGCTCTAACCACATGACCTGCATGCGGCCTCCATAGACTTTGTTATCTACTCTTGCAACTCTTATAACTTCAAACTTGTCTTGAGCAAAGTAGCAAATTGGCCTTGAGGATAAGAAAATCACAAATTTGTGTTTTCAATGGTAAGGGTTAAGAACATGGTAAGCATAGCCAATCCCACCCACATAATCTGTGAGATTAACCCCCTTCAAACTCCTCATTTATCTTGCATCTCTTTTTTATCTCCCAGCTGGACCTTGCTCAAATGTTTCCAAGGCCTATAGTAACTGTTAATGGAACAAGAAATGTTTCTAAATTAATGGCTGCTCTCCAAAGGCAAGTGTTCTGTACAAATTTCAGATTTTTAATTCAAATAGTCTGCCATGATTTACTAATAAGAAATTTTGCATCAAATCCGCAAAATAACATCCTCCTCGATCTACATAATTCTTCAGATTACACTCAGCCTCATCCAATAATTAAGTCCAATAATAGGTCCAAAATCGTGCATCTTGCTTTGGAATGCAAAAAGAAATAAATTGTGTCTTGTCATAATATTATTTTGTATAATTTGTTTGTAGATAAATAAAGTAAAACCTGCATGTAAGAACCCAGTGGTTTAAGAAAAGATTTGCAATGTACAGTTGTGAATAATATTTTAAGACCAAACTCAAGTTCATGTACATTTCACTGGTAGTTAACAGCTACATCTCTCATATTAAATAAGTAAATATTAAAGCTAATAAAATTTAAGAAACTGCATAGCCTATTAAAATTGCTAATAACTGCCTCAAAATCTAAGCACTTTTTTCCTGCTAGACTTCAAAAAACTAATGTTCAAGTTCAAGTTCAAGTTCATTTATTCAGACTTATTCAATCACAATACAACAATAAGGAAAAAAGGGAAGAAGTAAAAAAACAGAGCTAACTATACATTGAATTAAACATAAAAAAGGAAAAGAGTGTGTAGCAGCCAAAGGAGCCAAGCTTTCGAGTTGGCTACTACCACAGAGCAGTTACAAGTGGGTGGAGGTTATACAGTACTAATAAAAAAACTATTTAAATTAAATAATTAAATAAATAGAACTAAGTAACAGATTAGAGTTGTTCAAGATGCCTGACTGTCAAGTAGAAAGAGTTTATATTCTTTTTTAAAACACTTAAACTCTTAAATTCTGTACTGTTAAACTCTTCACATGTTTAACTCTCCACCCGCCATCTTGCGCGGCTGACACCAGAAACATAGAACTAATGTAGGTTCTTACATGTGGGATTTTACTGTAATTGAGATTTTTCATACAATGTTATTTTGCTAATTATCTCAACAAGTTATCGTAATCCTTTTTCTTTTGTCTGTATAATCTTAGATGTTCAAGAGATAGTTCCTGTATTGATTTTCAAGTTACTAAGACATTAGTGTGAATTGTGGGAAAGGGTACAACTCTAACCAATTTGACCTGATGCAAAAAAGATTGCTTTCTGCACAATTTCACTATAACATTTACCACTAAAAAAAATATCACTATTACACTATCTGTCTATTTGTAGTGGAAAGCAGAAGCTTAGAGGGATAGTGTCTTATAACTCTTCTCTAGTTGAACTGAAGGTAAGTCTGGAAGTAAATCAACTGCCATATGTCAGAAGATCTTTTCCATGCACAGAAATGACCATGATTCTGCCCTTGTTTGTTTAGCTTCTTGTCACTCCAATCCCTTGGTTGCATTTCTCAGGTTCTAAAATGCTAGTCACAAACAAAAATAAAAGCGACTTCTAAAATACACGGTTAAAGAGAGGTTACTATTTCAAATAGATCTTATTAATACATCAGTCATATTAGTCTTCTAAGACACACTTCTTCAGTTTGAGAGTAAACGTAACCAGGGACAAAATACAGTTTTCAAGGACTTTGATTTATCTAATAAATCGGCACTCTTAAACCCCCTTTGATCAACCTATCAGGGGCACTCAACGTCAGTTTTCGGAAAATATCTGTTCGGAAGACGATTTGAGATCTAGAATTTTCGGAACATTTGTTGTAAAATTTCTTGCTTGCCGGCCTCTCCTAGGATTTTCGAACATCTAAAAAAGGGTATAATTACCCATTTTTAACGGATTTTTACCCGAAAAAGGTCACCTGGAATTTTCGGGAGCCTTTTTTTCTGGCTGAAATTTTCGCAAAGGTAAGTTTTGATTCCTACAATTTTTGGATCACTAGACTTTCAGCTAGGCAATCCGAACTGATGAAAAATTTTTAGGGGATATAGAGATTACTTCATGGTTGGTGAGTGCGTACGATTTTTATTCACGAGTTGTGAAGAATCGAAAACGAACGAGTGAGCGCAGCGAACGAGTGAGTTTGCGATTCTTCACAACTCGTGAATAAAAATCGTACAAGCGAACCAACCATGAGGTAATTTGTTTATTATATATGTACTGAGATATTACAAAATAATGTTAACAACTATCAATTGCGCGGTGAAATCAACACAAAGACCACAACGAGTTGCGAATGATTTTATTCGAGCAAACTGAACGTACAAAACTTCCTACAACATTAAAGTTATTCAATGACTCTGAAGAAAGTGGAACAAAGTCTACTTTTAAACGATTCTTTAACTTTAAATAACAATGAAAATTTTCAGCTTTAAATATCGCCGTTCAAAACCGTAACTAAGATATAAAATTTGAAAAAGTTGACTGTTTTGTAAATCTAATTATAGTAATGCATGCATTCTAATCAGAGTCAGAGTCCAGTACTTTTAGCCTTTTGTACCTCTTTGGAGAAGACTTTACCTCAACTTCTTGGATTGCCAACTTCGGGGATTGATTGAGGCTGTTAATAGAAATGCTGAATTGACCTCCATGAATAACAGCGCCCGTGAAAAGCGACATCGCTTGTTGGTGATGATCTGCCGCCGAGCGACCCGCCGAGCTAGCTGAAGGATCAGTGGAGCATTCTCCAACTTGAGATGAATTAGTTTTCTCTAAGCTATGCACATTCCCGGACATCAGTTCACTTAAAGTACGAGACATTTTTACTTGCTGTTTTTCAGAAACTACAGAATAATTTGTCACACTTTGAAGATTTTTATGTCCCGACAGTTGAATAATATCTGTCGCTGGGATGTCGTTGTTTGTTAAAGTTTGGATCATTGTTTTGCGACCGCTATGGTTCTTTACATTGGGCCCCAGCCCGGCTTTTTCTGCCATTTTTTTCATTAACGAATTCAGCATGTTCACGCCAACGGCTGACTTTTTAAACCATGGTTTAGAAGAATCTTGTTTTTTACAGTTATTTACTGCTAGATAAAATGGCGCGTTGTTGTCGTTCATTTCCGACGGTCTTTTCTCCGCGTAGAATTTGTAAACAGTGACGGGATCTCTTTCACTTCCCTGAACCGAAAACATTTTCGGTTTTATTTGCCTGACATCTCTGGGATTTTCTCCGGTTCGAGTCTTAGTTTGTCTCTCAGTATACTCTAAAAATTCCTCGCCATTTGTAGTTTGGCGTAGTTGCACATCGCCCCAACACATGTCTCTGTGTTCCTTACAACCACGGAGACCGAAATAGACTGTGTTGTTGAACCAAACTGTATTCAGTAGAGCCTCAGGAGTTGACTTTCCTAACAATCCTTTGTCATACAGCAGTTTTATGTCGTCTTCTGTGAGGGGAACTGAAGCGTTTTATCGCCTTTGCCTTTCTTCTTGAGATCTCTTTGTTTTGATTTTAATGCCGTTCGTGCTTTTTCAAACTCGACGTCTCTCATAATGCTGTAGCCGTAATTCTTCTTCTTTAAATACCGTTCAAAACTGGCCATCATAGCACGCAAGGAAGTGGGTTCGTAATCTTCGTTGTTTTCTTTCTTTCTTACTGTTATGATAAATTCGCTGATGAATGAACTCAGTTCGTGTGGGGGAATTTCTTCTACAGGCCTTGACTCATCTTTTAGCCTCAAAAACTCCTTAAGCAAAGCAACATTCTGTTCAGTTTTCTTCCTGGTGTTTTCGTTTTCTTGTCCTTCAATAAATTCCTCTACTGAAGTTATATCTGCAAACCTTGAATTGCTCGAAGAAGACGCCATGGTTTTCCTTTTGCCTAGTGACGCCGTCAGTGAAAGGCGGGAAAATCGATACGATTTTTGTCACTAGTGAAAACTTTCGTCTGCGGGTTGTGATTGGTCATACGGTATTTTTCACTAGTGAGAAAAATCGTACAACCAATCAGATTGCGTGTACTCTGCAACGCATCATTTTTATTTGACATATTCATTTTGCAGTAAATCTCAGTACATATATAATAAAAAAATATACCTGTATCTAGCGTTAAAATACTAAAATACGTTTAACAATGCGATTTTCAAGTCGTTTTGAACTATATTCCCGTTCGGTGCCCCTGACCTATTGGCTAAAACACGTCATGGAATCGTTTATGATTTTTACTTCTTCGACCATCGTTGATCACATTACTATACTACTTTCCGCAACAAGACTTTGCAAAATGACTGGGCATAACTTGCAGTTGCATCTGAGGTACAGAAATAGCTTCGAAATAAAGAAACAGAAACAAAATATTGTTCATGCACAAAAATGTTTTACGTTACCCGTGAGTTTTACAGGTTCTTACACCGAGGATGAGCCAAATTTTCGTCGGCAAAATAATCTAATTTTACAGAAAAAGGTGTCTGGCGGAGACAAGGTTGTAAATTTCAAGGACTTTTCAGGACCTAATACAGAAATCAAATATTTTTCAAGGACCTAAACCGAATTCAAGGAATTTTTCTAGACGACTAGTAAAATTCAAGGCCTTTTCAAGATTTCCCTTGATCAAACTTTCACTGAAATTTACCCTGATAACTCGACTTCCTCGCTAACTTGAACTGTTTTTCGTTTCCCTTCAGAGTTCGTGTTACCGGGGTTCCTGGGTTCTACTGTATTATACACCATGCACTCTTTGCTAGGGGCCAGAGCCATGAAGCCTTTTGTTCTTTAAGCTCTCTTTTACCAACTGGATAAATCTTGTTACAATGTTTTAAACTAAGTTAAAAATAGCGGATTATCCTGTGGAGCCGATTGTTATACAACATTGTTATTTCTTCTAGTTACTATCCACACTAACTTTTTGGGCGACCTGTGGACGGCCCAGTGGATGGGAAGGAGTGGTCTGCCTTGGAAATCCTGAAAAAGGCACCGAGGTAATTAATTAATATGTCCTAAGTAATCACCAAGGGGTCGTTCATTATCAGCATATCTGCGACTTTTGTTCCCCTGTAGGTCAGTGACTCCACGCACATCATACCTACTATTTATTGTCACATATACGAAGACCCCTCTTCAAACCCAAACGCGCTTGCCCTTGTGCGTAATATTTTTTACATCTTTTTGACGTTTTTTTCACTTTTTATCTAAACTGACATATTCACTACTCACGCTGAAAAAAAAAATGAAAACTTCGCCTTTACACCTTCACAGCCACTGAATAGTCAATTGGATTTCATTTTTTTTTTTGTATACGTTTTAATATGTGATAACTGAGTTATAATTTTTGAACACAAGGCCGAGGAGTGAGGACATTATCCCATCCTAGTGAACAAATGTAATTATCAAACCAAGTACCGGTATTTCTTTTATGCGACGTGCCACCTTGTAGATTTTTTGACAAAAATAGAAATTGCCACAAAGTAAATGGACTTGTTTATAAGTTGTCCCGGGTGTAGTGCAGACGGCATTGTAATATGACTTTTTATTTTTACGCGGCACATGTAGGAAGTCAACTCTCAGTTCTTTGGATCTTCAGCGTTCTTTGCGTCAGTGCTGTTTTGTCTTTTGGTACTCAAGGTACGTTACTAAGAGCACTGCCGTAGCCAGACCAAACGGCCAACCGAGGCAGGCGGGAGTTGCTAGGGGGGTTCGGGGGCATGCCCCCCCCCCCCCCCCCTCGAGAAATTTTGAACTTTAGTCTCTCGGAAATGCGATTTGCAGCGTTTTCTGGGCCTTTCGGTAACTTTTTTTCGAGTTAATTTAAGTGGAATTTAAAAAGCAATAATCAGAAACAAGCTACATAATCTGGGTGACCGTTAACCTCGCCAATGGTTTTGATCAGTATTTGTTCAAAAAAAATTTGGGTTAACGTACGTAGCCCCTTGAGATCGATGATATGGTAATTTTTTCATAGTATATTGACTGAATTGCTGAATTCTTTGTAATATCATGATGCGTTAAAAATATCCGATGATCGCTTATGTAAAATAAAAATGATTGGCGAAATTCGTCAAAATTTTACCGAGGCGAGTGCCTCGGTTGGCCTCATACTAGCTACGGCGCTGAAGAGAACCCTGTTTAAGCCACATCCTCTCCAGCCTGTCACACCGGCTCTCAGTTAAGGTCGACCTACTTTTCCTGGGCGCTTGGTTTTCCTTTCGCTCGCCTCGACCAGCTTCCATGAGAGCCTTGAAGAGGCTACACCCTTTTCAGACCATCAGTTCGTAAGTTTATAGAAATATGCGTCTCGTAGAGAGTTAATATACAGATATAGAAACACGTGAAATTGTAGCTCATGAATCAACTCTGGTTTGCAGCCACGCAACAGCAAAATAATCGAAATCTTGAAGTAGCGTCACTCTCTAATGTTTCTGTAAGAACAGTTTAAGTTGGGTCTCACTCTTTATAACCTACAATTTCATTAGACTTGCTTCTATATTGTCGTAGTTCTTTTGTTCCAGGGTTCGGTTCCACTTTTAACTTTGTTTTCTGTTCTCCCAACCAATTGTGTGATGCCTTACACTAGCTGCAACATCAGCCTATGAACAGTGATAATAGCAAAACATTTGCTTGCCCGGGCCGGAAGCCCACAACCAAGACTTGCTTGTTTTGACATGATGCTAAATTGCATTAAAGTGAAAGACGATAGTGAAATGTAGGACTATTGACTAGTAAAAGCCCGGTGGATGAAAGTTTAAAGCAAAAGGCACACTAGCAGTTTCCTTAGGTTTTCTTTTATTTGCATTTTTGCGTTACGTCATTTATATATATATATATATCTTTACAGACCCAGCTCAGCCAACTCTTTCACAACTATTGGATTTCGAAAAAAGAGGTATGAGTTTCCATCTGCCTTTTTGGTTCAGATAATCATTAAACCATCACGGCATATCCTAACGCTACGAAAACATCCGAGAGCCATTCTTGAGCGTTTTTCTTGAATGTTGATCCACCGCACACGTCGGAGGGAACAGCACAAAATTTCCGCCAGACCGTAAAAAATTGATATTTCTCTCTATCTCACGGTAAAAATCAGATCTCATGAAAAATTCACCGCACAATATGGAAGGGAACGGCTGAAGTAACTCCTTCGCAATAGGCTTGTTTCGTGAACTGTTAGGCGGGCTAAAAAAGTTTTTTTTGGACAACAGAATACGTCTTGAAAATTCTTGGAGGAAACCTTTTGGATAAAGCTCTCGCATCTCAGAGACTTCTGCTATGTTTTACTTTTTAGCAAATGCTGAGGCAAGAGGCGGCACAAGCAATAGCGAAACTAAAGATAAGAAAATACAGGCGAGTTATGAAAGACGCTCAGCCGTCCTGCTCTAGTGCTAGCTCAAAACGGCGGGCAAGGAGAGACGTTGAAGTTTGTGCAGTTTGTCTTGATGAATTCTATAATAACCAGGTATGCAGAATTATATTGAACTGGATAACAGTCTAACCACTCTGCATGTAAAACTCAGACGATCGTAATGAAACATGCCAAAAGTCCCAGTATGGCTCTTGAATAGGCATCTTGTTGCGTCTCGTTGAAATCTCAAATTTCCGTTATGTTTAGTTTATAACATTTGCTAAGTGAATGTTCTATTTAAAGAGTCTCAGACTCCTTTCTAGAATAATATATATTAAATATATTTTTAATTTAAATAAGTTTCTTTTTCATGTTGCTCTGGCAACTCAACAAGTCGTGTGAAAATAAACCCATGTGTGCATGTATCTATTTTCTCGAACCTGAATACTGACTATTTTGTGACTTAATTAGTGATATCCGTGCGAAATGTCTTTCTCAATAAGATGATTGGCAGGAATATTTTAATACCATGTAAAATTTATCCTTGCTCAATGCCATATGGCTCAGTCCTAGTGATAATCGTTCGAAATGTCTTGTTCTTTCATAAATACATAGAATGACTAGTAGCCCCGGCGGAAGGTTTTAGATTGATCTGATCAAATTTGCCCTTGCCCAATGCCATGTGGCTCAGTCCTAGTAATCGCTCGAAATGCCTTTCTCTTCCATTGACCAATATTGAATGACTAGCCAGGGATATTTTACCCTGGGTACCACATCAAACAGTTTATCCTTCCCTTTATCCATGTGCAATCCCCAAATGCTGTTTTACCGTGGTGGTCAAGTGTTCATTTTAAGCCACGGTTGTCAAACCTTATTCCTACCTGGCTATCGATTAAATAAAGAGCAAACAGTAAAACTGACAAGGTTACCTTACATACCTCATTGCAGTTGGTACGGACTTTGCCATGTGCACACGAGTTCCATTGTGAGTGTGTTGATCGATGGCTTCTGGCGAAAAGGACCTGTCCATTGTGTAAAGGAAACATTATAGGTCAGTTAAACCTGTGTTAAGGGTTCACTATCACGCCCCATCTAGTTTTTGTATACTATTGTATTAATTTCACAATTCATCTCCTTGACACGATCAGCTCGTATTAAGCGACCTTCAGTTGGCCATTCCGACAGGCTGTGCGCTTCATAAAGGAATGACTATACTGTGTACATCGACTTGAGCCGCATTCCTTACATACATTAAGTCTTATAATTTACGAGGCAAGTTGCTAAAAAGATTTCTTTACAATATTAAAAAATTATGAAAAATTAGTGTAGGTAATAGCATGATTTGTAGTGATATTTGGCATAAATACCACGAGTGATATTTCGAAATTGTTATACGAAATTTCACGAGCCGTTAGGCGAGTGAAATTTAAGACAATTTTGAAATATCACGAGTGGTATTTACGCCAAATATCACATACAAATCATGCTATTATTTGTTTTTACTACTACCCACAAAAGGTTTGTAATTTTCACATGTAGGTATTTCAAATTAAGCTGAAATACCACTGCTCTAAGCCAATCAAATTGCAGTAATTTTTCATGTAGTAGTATAAACGAGAAAATGGCAAGAAAGCCCACGGAACCAGGAGGCTCGAGCAATGTGGGCTTTCTCAACTAAAATTATTACAAAGACACCGAATGTTAACTGAAAGAGTGTCTTTACTAAGAGAGGATTCGCATAACTATCATTTTTAACATAGCTAGTAGCCATGTTTTGAAATAACGATTCAACTTGCGTGGGAAAAACTTAATATGAGGGAACTTAAGCAAAGGCGCTTTTGAGCGAGGAAGATCAATCAGGAGTGAGTCCCTTTCTCTTTTAATATTTGGTTGTTATTTAGTGTCTTAACTCTCGTAGAGACTACTTAACCCGAAAATTTGGTCAAAGTCACGCCCCAAAAATACAAAGAGGCCACTTTCGCTAGACGTGCGTTGCACAAAAAAGTTGTTGCTTAAAGTCCCTAATAATCCATGGATGGATCGATTTCACGGTTAGAACAACGAACCACCTTCTGCCATAAAGGCGGTTCAACGAATACGCTTCTCATTAGTGCATTTTTTTCGTCTTTTTATTTACTCTCGTATTTACTTTGCCTTCTTTCAGGAAGTCTTGCTAGTGAAAAAACAGGACCAATCAATCCATGGGAGAGATTTAATATGGGCGAGTCGTCATTGGGAAATGAAACAGTCCGAAGACGGCAAAGACCATTTGAGGCATTAACTTCAGCTAGTGATAACGTAGTGACTCATATCAGCGGTAGGAAGAAACAGTGCTCACGGACTGGCTCATAAGATCTTTGACCGTTGAATGTCATCAATGAAACTCAACTGATTACTGACTGAAAGCAATTCTCGGGAGCATAAGACTGAGCAAACAAGTTGGCGCTCAACGTACGGCACTTGTTTTTTGGATCTCTAAGTGGTTTTCAAGGGTCAGACTTTAAAACTACAAGTTGAAAAAATATATATATATAAAAAGGAGGGAAAGAAAAATGAATTTCAGTCTGGAGCAGTGGTCCTATGGTCATTCAGACCGTGCTTATGCGAACTGGCAGCCATTTCTACATACCCCATTATAAATCTTGTTTGCCCACCGAAGTTTTGCGTAACCTTTGTTTTTCATTTCTCCCGGGTATTACAGTCATTTCAATACAAATTGCAAACAATGCTTATGCAAAATTTTGGGGGCAAACAAGGTGCATTATAGGAGATGTGCAAATGGCGGTAATTAGTGGTTATAATTTGGGACAGGGAGCGGTTGTCTGTGGTTGTTTTTCTTCAATTCGCCTCTTGCACATCTCCCTCAGTGCATCTTATTCGCCTCCTAAAATTTTGCATAACCTTTGTTTTTCATTTTTCCTGGTTATAACAGCCGTCCCAAGAGAAATTGAAAAAAACGTTTATGCAATTTTTTTTTTTTGTTGTTGTTGTTTTTTTTTGGGGGGGGGGGGCAAATAATATTAGGTTTGTGCGAGATGTGCAAGTGGCGAATATTCGTTTGCACAACGACATAATGGTTTTAAGCTTTTAAGAAAAGAAGACGGAGATGGCAGCGAAAAAGTCATTATTATTTGGGCGTCGCCCAAATAGAGTAATCGAGTTCGCTTGTTTTGATTCAAAGTTGCAATAGGTACGTAATACATGCGAACGTAGACAAGCCAAGCGACGCGAATGTCTGCCGCGCGCTGTGTCACAACACATTATTTATCTTCGTTACACACGACCCACAGATAGCGCACGACAAACAAATCCGCAATAGAAACTCAATTTTTTGTATGAACAAGGTACATTTTTACAGGGTAAATTTTCTCGTTGGAAAATAATCTTCTTCGCAGCACAATACTTTTGCTCTTAGTCAAAGAAGATGTCACGAGAAATTCCATGATATTCTGCATGGGCTAAATAATGCACCTATCAATGTAAACCCCGTGGGGGGGGGGGGGGAGTGCGGGCAAGGGGTGGGGATTTGACAAATTTTAAAATTTTTCTATCAAATTCCCCAGGGTGGGAAACGAAAGGTCAATCAAAAGTGTCAAAAAAGCCCCCACCCCAGGGGAAAAAATCTAAACAAACAAAGCTATAATACTATATAAAACGAATAAAAGAACATTTCAAACACGTTGTTACTACTTTTATTTACGGTTAACGGAACCTCCATTAAATTACTCGCTGTAATTAAGTATTTTCTCTCTCCACTAGCATATCTTATCTTGAACAACAAAATCACTCCAGGAAGATTGACCGTGCTATATAATATTAATAAAACGTAAAATGCTTTATAACATCTGCTCAACATGTCGGAACAGGTCGGATCAGTGACCCATAAAAAATCCTCTGACTTTCATGGTGGAATTCGATTTCAATCGAGTTTTACAATCAGATGGGAACTTGAAGATAAAAACTTCCTCAAAATAGACATTATCTGTTTAGATGACAATTTAAAGTATCGGATTATGGCGATTAAAACAAATGAAAACTTCATACCTTTCTCCAACAACGTGACTTTCAGGAAGCCTCGAGGGACGGACTTGGTAACTGATTCTGAATTGATACCAGGCTTCTGTCGGTCAAAGTCAAATGTCCCGACCCCGGGGTCGCTTCACACGATCAAAAGCCCGACAGCGGGGATAGTCCCAGGCATCAAATCCCCTCCCCTTGCCCGCACCCCCCCCCCCCCCCCCACGGGATTTACATTGATAGGTGCATAAGGCTAACATTGAATGATGCATAATTTCATTGCATATTTTCGAAAAGGAAGTGATTTTCTTAAAATCTTATTGAGCAAAATGACGTCGTAAACAAGTTGCATTCTTTCACGGTCGAACCGTAAAAGGGGCATAGTCCAACATCTTCACGTGCAAACTGCCTTCTGTTTTAATTCATATTGTTTCATACACGAATTACGAAAGCGGCAAATTCCAAAGCTTTCTCGTGCACACTGCGTGACAATACAACTCACAGTAAGGGCCTGATCACATGAGCCGGGGAAGCAATGCGCATTAACAGTGTGTTACCCGCTGTCCTGTTTCTCGCTTGGTTCAATCGCCGGGCCGCCCGACAAGCGCGATTACTAATGGGAAATTTCCACCCGGGATCCCAGCTAACCTGGCTGGCTTGGTTGTCGTATAATCGCAGAGTTGATTTTTGTTGCGTTCAACTAAGGTGTGAGGATCTCTGCAAAGCAAGCCAGAGCGTCTCATGTAATCAGGCCCTTAGTTCTACAGCCAGATTTTACGCCTTGCCCTTGACCTCACCTATTTTTCAAAGCCCCCGAGCACACACACAAAATCCCTCCCCCCACCCCCAACATCTTCATACCCCTTTCTCTATATTATATAAACTTTGGGCTTTATCCATGTTCTCCCCATAAAAATATTATCAAAGTAAGTGAAAAACAATCTTAAACAGAAAGCCTAACAACGTTTAAAATAAGTGAAAGTATGTTTTCGACTATTGAGAAGACTTTTCACAACCACCACCTCATTTTAACACACTGTAACTACACTTCAACTTCAACTTTATTTTCATTCACAACCAAATTAGCGCTTCCACAACTACCTCACTGCAACACCTAAAATCACTTTTACCTCCGAAAATAATTATTTTTTGTTACTTCATATTAAATTCTATAAGAAATAAATTTCACTGATTAACAGACTACAGCCATTATCTTAGCAATTCACGTCCAATACCATCTCAACTAACCCCTTAAATATACAACGCTACTGTACAACTCACACATCCCTACTACACATAAAAAACCACACACGCCTAGTACATCGGCGCCCAAATATACGCTCCCATAGCGTCTTGTTAAAATTACTTTCTCAAACTTTGTAGAGATTATTGCAACCCGCTAAAAATGTGAAAAGTACACGAAGGCGAATTTCCTTGGAACAGCGGAATTACAGGGGACCGGTAATGCCACATGCACGAGAATTTCAAGTCGTTGTAGTCGTGCAGTGACGGTAAAGAAAAACCTATTGCGTTTGAGGTTCTCGTTGCCTCTACCGTCGTCGTTACTAAAGCTCCCTACTGACGTACCCCAACCCCCTCCCGCTTCCCGTATAGCCCCTTTGTACAAACAAATTTAGTCCAATCATAAGTGAAAAGGTTACGTAGAAATTACAGTCGGACCTCTCTAATACGGACACCGAAGGGACAGAGCGAAGTGTCCGTTTTAGATAGGTGTCCGTATAAAAGAGGTCACTACGGTGACATCACTTTTATGACTCCACTTACAGTTTTAGGAGTTCAGTAGCTAAAACCAGGCTCACACTCGTCTTTAAACTGCATTTAAAGTTATCAGTTCACAATACAAAGACATCGTCTTTCAGTGGCACCCAACATTGTACATCTCAGCTACAGACAAATTACTGTTTTAAAACGAAACGAGCTATAGCGCAATGCTGCATGTAAGAATTTGTAAGGTAAAGCACAATTCTGAAAGCATCTTTCGCTATTTTATTGCAAGTGCAGTAAGCAGTAACTATATTACAAAATGTAATGGAAAAGATATATATGCTATCTGTAGTTATTGAAGCGTTCAAACAGTCGCTTATGTTCCTCTGTAAACCTTCGCAAATCGTTGTTTGGTATACAGCGACTGGGCTTTATATCACCTTGCATACTGAGCTCACCAGCCAGACTAGACGGGATTCACCCTGTGCAGATTCACCTGATCGGGATTTGGGATTCAGCTGGGGCCGAGATTCAGTGTCGGTTGTCCGTATTAGAGAGGGTTTTTTAAAGAAAATATATGAGAATTTTGTCGGGACATTGGAAACTGTCCGTAATAGAGCCGGGTGTCTGTAAGGAGAGGTTCGACTGTGTTGAATGAGGCCGAATGTGGTGTGAAGAATGATGCAAATGGAGGTAGCTTTGGTCATCCGTCGAGTTGAATTTTTGCTGTTTTTACATTGTTATTAGGCAGTAGTTTGTCTATTTCTTCATTACAAATCGTGTGAAATTTCCCGCCATTTTCTCAAGCTAGATCATGAGCTAACGCAACTTCGTCTCCGCTTTTCGATTTCCATGCTTTTTTCTGCACTTGTTGTTATGAACCATTGACGTCATTTTATCGGATATCGCGCGCGAACGTCTTCCAAATATGGTCAACGGTAGCAGGTTATGAAGAATTAGCCGGAGGATTAACGGAGAAATGTTTAAAAGAATAATAATGTTATCTACGGCTTAGACGACAGGTTACCAGAGCAGTTTAACACTTTTACCTCGTTCGTTGGAACCAGTTACAATACATGGAGTAATTACTAAATGGACTGTGGGCCAAATTAATGATATGGCTTGCTTTAATGGCCAGCTATCACTATAATCAAATAAGTCACTGTGTAATCGCAGACCGTCTGCTCCGCTTGCTTTGCGTTCGCTGAGTGTTTCTAAAACTCACCCAAACTTTCTGTTGCTTATGAAGTGATGTTCTTGTGCGCTGTATGGTTTTTTTTCTTTTTTTGGAATCTCCAAATAATGTAGTAAGTGTTGGAGCGCCAACTCCTTGCCCTTGCCGCTCATTACTATCAGTAGAAAACCGAAATAAAGCCGCATATTGACCATACTGTAATACGCGGAGTACTATGGCCGGTGGGTTGGTAGCACTGCTTCCGTGCACAGTCATCCCATTCCGCTCATAAATCTCCTCTCCCCCCCCGGCCCCCTACCCTCCCCACCCCCTCAAATGCCACCGTATTAAGCTTTCTCTTCATCTATCGTAAAAAGTGAAATTCATCATGGCCATGGTAGGCCAGGCGGCGAGCGTTCTTTTCAATTTCGTTTGGTTAATAGAAACAGTATTCTACATATAGAAAAACGTACTTACAATCTGATTGAAACATGTGAATTATTCATTAAAACATTCGACTTTAGTCACGTATGTTTCGTGTCTTCAGCGTGTTTTTTGAACATTCCCCGATCCATGTGTTGCGTGGGCAAACCACAACGCGGAAAATAGTGCGTCTGTTTCTAGAAAAAGCTTAATAAGATGGTAGCCAGGATATTCAAATATCCGGTTGAAATATCATAATACGTGATCACGTACGCAAATACAGACGGCGGCTGATGAGGCCTTGTTCGCTAGTTTTAAGTAAGTTAGAATCGAGATTCCGCAGGAGAGACGCTTGTTTCTTAACGTCGCCAGTCTACTGCTTCAGGAGGTAGCGGTTTGTTTCATTCCAAGTAAACTGTTACATTACGGAGGAAATGGATCCTTTTTATGAACTAAGTTAACTTGTGCGTTAAAAGACCGCCACCTGTCCAGCTTTGGCTTTTCGAGACCAACTGACTTTCACAGCAAAAAGCAGAAACTCGTGTCAGCCACAGAGGTGAAAGGTAAGCCCTCAGTGTTACCAGGTGCGGTTATTATCAGCATTCGTATCATTTAATACTCTAGCATCAACCTCAGGTAGGACTGGAACTACTGCATTTCGCGCCAGTTCAGTATGACCCAGAGGGAAATTCTACTCCCGTTGTACAGCGAGGGAGATTTTTTTCCGGCCGACACCCCCCATGGAGACTTCACTAGACTTGGTTAAGAATAATTTGGTACTCACTAATACTTGAGTGTCTGCCTGATACAGTACTCACTGCAATAGGGAAACTTAAAGGATAAAGGATTGCTCAGCGATACGTTATTCTTCCCGTCGTTAGTAACGGCCTATGAACTTTTGGTTTCAGTTGAAAACTCGTACTCGTTAGCCATGCAATTCTCGTAACCGTGCTCTAATGTAAGAGGGTCGGGCTGTCCCGGTACTCTTTCCAAATGACACGAACTGTTTCGGTGTTTCCGAAAGGAAAACAGCACTGCATAAATAGCCGCCTTACGTCTGTAACTTGCTGTTATAGTTTGTTTCCAAAAAAAGCATACGACGCGAGAGTGTATGAGGTCAGGAGCCAAAAAAGCGGATGAAACGCGTATATTCCTTCACTCTCGTCTAAAGAAACTTTTTAATTTTAGAGGCTGATAGAACTTTTGATTTAATTTTTTTTTAAACTGTATGTGATTTCTTAGAATTTTGAATTGTGAAGGGGTTTTGCCGGAAATTTGTATTGATATATAATATTGATATGGACGTTTTATTTTTATGAATATTTTGCAGAAGTTTTGTGTGTAGTTTTTATAAGATTTTTATAAGATTTTAATAAAGAATTTATCTATTATTATCATTATTATTATTATTATTATTATTATTATTATTATTATTATTATTATTATTATTATTATAAAGCCTACATAGCGCCGATATCAATAGTAGCTATTTTCATTTCAGCTTCCGCCTCATTCCTTCTTAGCCTGACTTAATTTTAACTTTAGTATTCATTACTCAAATATCTTCGTTCGAACTGTGATCAGCTCCTGGCATGATCAATTACAACTTTTTGCCAAGTTTTACAGTTTTTTGGCGAAAACTTTAACGCTTATTATATATTCGTTACGACAAGCACAATTTTTTGGAATTTTTACTCTTTTAAAGTTGCATGTACACTTCCAGCCCTAGCTGCAGCCGCCTCTCTGGTGGTTCAAACGAAAGCAGTTTAGCGTGAAGTTGGTACCATGCAGGAGTCTTTTTCATGTCAACAGACTGTCAATCGATCACGGTCAAATTTAATAGTAAAAAACGCGGTCAATATAGTCATTAAAAAATGTAGCTTTACATACATATGGAAACAAGATATTTGGAGATCTGGTTCAACCACTCCGCACTACCTAGAAATTACCACCTGTTGGCCTCCGAGGGTCGGGTCCATTTTAATTTCGGCGTCTTATTTCAAAGACAACCAGGTCCTTTTACGGCCACAGTACAAAACTTGAACTCACTCCCTACGTTTATTTTTACTTTTTTAATGTAGACACCCTTGGAACCTGATTTCCCGTTTCTAGCTCACCAATATACAAAAAAAAAAACAAAAAAACATGTCAAGAGACCCTTAATGGCCTCTTGATCATGTACAATCGCGAGGAACAAATACATGTACTATAAAAATATTGTGGCATGACTCCATGCCTTCCGATTCATTTATTAAAGTTCGGCTGTTTTTTACGTTTATGTTTCTCTGGTGATCCTCTATAAGTCCTTTCTGTTGTTTAAGTAGTTTATAAAATGAGGACTACAATTGTAGCTACTGCATTTCACTTTGTTCAAGATATACATCCATGTTCTAATCTCTAGTCATTGCTGATTAGAATTTCAGTTTTTTAAGGGCGGTTGTACAAAGACAGACCACGTGATCTACTTGCAATACCGGGAACCATTGATAGTAGTGGCGGTTTTATCGTTTTCCGCCGTAAATAAAAGCATGATGATCAAGATCTAAGAGGAAGACTTGTGGGATAAAAAGACCCCGGAGCGCTACCTCTTGAGAAGGTCACTAAACGGCGTTTAACAACGATGTTTTTAAAACGGCTTCAGTCAAGCTACTGGAAGTTCCTGCAATAAGTTTAAAGGCATAACGGAATGCCAGGTCTATAAGCCTGATAAATTTAACTGACAACACGTCGGGCTAAAATTGTTCCAATCAGTGAAAGAAAAAGTTATTACTCAACTGAGAACAGCCCGCTTCAGTATGAAATAGAATGGCATATTTTCGCACAATCTAATTCTAGACTGATAAGAGAAGTAATTAAAATTGCATCAACGCCGCGATTAAATAGCTTACTTGCTTTTGATGACTTTTACCAACTAGTTTGAAATAACACTCAGTAGAAAATAACCCCATGACTTGCCGAAAAATTGAGGTGATGGCCGTGAATATTTAATGCGTGTACTGGGATAAAATCTGATATGTTGTAACTACGTATTCAAAAGAACTATTTCGACCGAGTACTTTGAAAATAACATACATAGAACTTCGAAACCTAGGCAATGCCGTTAAAGAAATCATTGCGTGCAAATTATAAACCACAAGTCCAACTCAAAACAGACGACGTTTCACAAACTTTTAATGTTTGTTTAGCTACAACGCCTCTTAGGCGATTTTGGCCGCGCAGAGAGGAAGCGCTTAGGAAACAGTCGCCACTTAAAAGAATTTACAAATGCTAAACTTAATGATTCGTCCTCTTTGATGAAAAATTCATCTCGTTATTTTCAACTTCACTAAACATCTTCCGTCTTCCCTTTTCATCGAGTAGCCTTCCATGGTGGATTTATTGCAAGGCAAAAGGGTTTCTTATAATGGAAACTTTCCGAGGAAGAAACTTTCACGCGCGATTTTAGCGGCTTTAGTAATGACTTAATAATTCTTCGGCTAGTAATCGCCTATCGGAAGAAATTCAAAACATGGTAAATATCGGAACCCTTTGTAGCGCATCAATTCGATAACACGCATAGTCTCCTCGGATAATGACTCACTTTTTGCACTACAATATTTCTTTTCAGCTGTTAGTTCAGTCTGCCCACCCGAGTGATTTCGACTAAGAAGAAGCAACAAGAAAGTTCTTTCATGGTAATATAGCACCGGTTAGTATGAAAAAAGGAGCTACGAAGCGTTTTACTTTAAGCAAATCATTCTAACTAATTTTTTACATTTCTAAATTTTCTTCTGCAAAATGATTGAAGGTTAACGGTAGCCGGAAAAAGAAAAACACAGTTCGACTGCAATTCGTCGAACTGTCATCATACTTTTTTACTCAAGTTTCAATCCACATACTCTAAAAGTTTAATGAAACTACAGTAAATGGTTTAGCCCACTTTAACTAAAGGAGAGAAATTAATAATAATAATAATATCATTTTGCCGCACTTGTTCTCCAGGGCAGCCAAACTAATTTGTTAAAACAAAATCGCTCAATTTCCAAGACTAACACGAGTGGACATAAAGCTATTGGATAAAACGTCCAGGGGAAAAAGCCCGAGACACCGCGGCGCTATTTAGCTTAACAATGAAGCTTAAAACGCCATACATTTACATATGGGTTGCCTCAGTGTGCTCTCTCGTTTTGCGCGAAAGGGCAAGCTAAGAGGATTAAATACAAGCCAAGGAGGAATCTGTTATTCCCTTTTTCAAACGGCCAGAAAAATTTGCGCTTAGGAAAAAATTTAATGTTATAACTCAGGAAAGAGCTGCCCAGTATACCGGTCGACTAATAAATTATTTTTACTTACTGGGGTCAGACTAATTCTACGAAAACGAGTGCACAAAGTCACGCGTTTCAAGGTTTGGTTTCGGGAGAGGCGGGTGTGTTCACACGAAATGAGACCAAACTCATTTCAGAAATTTAGTGTGACCAAGTTATACCCTGATCAAAATCTTACTTGAAATTATTTTGTGGCCTGGATCGGAAATTTAAGCGCGGGTTTTGACTGCTCGTTCTTTTCGCGTTCGACTCTTTTCGAAGACGGAAAGCGACGATACCGTAAAGTGTATTCATTTCGCCTGTGATCCCAGCGAGTGGAAACTTTTCAACCCCACAAAACCTGGGTTTGAGAAGTCTGAGAACGTCTGTTTCCCCCTAAAAATTTGCCCAAAGACTAATGTGCCACATGTCGCGTTACAAATGGGCAATTAAAGACTGTTGGGTCGAGTCGCTAGGCAATAAATTGGCCCAATGAATATTTAGTGAATGATCCGTCGCCGATGTCAGTATTTTATTGAAGATTTTCGGTAGTATTTCATCTCGAGGCCTGAGGGTTTTATTCGGGGGCAAGCGCCAGCAAATCACGTAGCGAGAAAGGTTTCGTTTTTGAAGCCGCACTCACGGGATTTTGATGGCTTATAATTTCATATCGGATCGCCACTTTGTACAGGTTAATTTTGTCGGCAATAACGTTATTTTCGTAGCGTTATTAGGCCTATTGCGGTGAAACAAAGTTTCAATTAGCGATGTCTATTCAACAGCGTGCGGTTCTGCTCAATTATATTCTGTAAAGCTTTATTGGTGCGGTCCGAGGCAAAGGAAAGCTATCTATGAAAAATTAAAATGCCTCTTATGTGGATAAATTGTCAAGGGAGAAATACATACGAACCACGGCATAGATCACAGGAAAAACAACAGCTTTAACAAAGAACTTCATCGACGTAGGATTGTTTAAGTATTGGAACAAAATTTGCTTTTTTTTACGAAAGTCGAAAGTTTTATTTTCTATACAAAAAAATAATAATACATAAAAAAGCCGCAACTTTGAGAAGATATTCGGTGTAGGTTCTTGTTGCTACGAGGATTTTTTAAAACGCATGAATCCGCTTATAGAAATACTGATATTTTAATAACCTCCATTGCCTTAATAACAAACCACGCGCGGAAAAACAGACCGCGGAAACTGCAGAACAATGATCAAGGATAAACGCAAAAAAAGTCATAAGTCGGGTCGGTGCGTTTTCAAGAGGCGATCGAGCCGTTTTCTCCGGATTATTCAATTAGCATTGCAATAAAAAACGCACAAAGAGGCAAGATAAATGAGAGCTTTCCAGGCCCCGCCTTCACATCTTTTAATATTTCGCGCGGTTCTTTGTTGGGTACTGCGGCTTGCCTTTCAACTGGTTAAGTGAGTCAGAAGATGCGGGGTCTTGAGAGCCGCATTTAATGGCTACATTTGCTCAGCCAATTTAACGCACACTGCCGAATAAGGGCGTTTGAGGCACTTTGTTTTAAGGTAAAAGTTAAGTTAATCCACCAGGCCAGACCATTAATGATTTTTTAATTATTTTTTGACAGATTAAATGATTGATAGACAGAGGCGGTCCCTGTGACGGTCAGCTTGCAGCGGCGCGTATAGAACAATAACAAAAAGAACACGAGTGATGTTCAAGTGCGCTCATAAACAACAGTAACCCCCAGCGGAATAAACTCCTTTAGCGGTCCTGCGGTCGGGCTACACTTTAATAACTTTTGCTTATTCACAGCAATGCTGGGTCTGCTATAGCGTTGTTTTGACGAATTGGACGTGGAACAACTGCTCGCTACATCTAGGATTGACGCTCACGATGAAAATTTACGCAGCGTTCGCTTCATGGTATCTTCTGGTGCTCTTTCACGCGTGGCCAAGTGTAACACTCGCGCTCGAGAGAGCTTTGGTTGAAGTAGTGATCTACGAGCCTTCGTCGGGTGGAGACTACAAAACCTACACTTACGAGCTAGAAGGGACCTTTTCCAATGCTGGAGCCGCTACAAGCGCTGAAGGGGACATACTCGAGGTAAGAATTTTCTAATTCACTGCTGGCTAACACAACTTCTCGCCAGTACATGCTGGTACAGCCAAGAATTATGGCTGAGAGTTCTGCGGTTTTGTTTATCTCAGTACGCTCCACACAGGCCAACTCATTGTAGTTTTGTAACATTTTGCGTGCGATCCTTCAAGGTTTTTCAAGCGACTATTTTCGATTTGTTTACCCAGTGCCGGTCAAAAGTCCCGCATGCATGACATATTGAAGTACCGAGACGCTTCGATAGTTTGTTGGCTCGATTTAATGAGTCCAACTGATCGCTTTCATACAAAGCATCGGCATTGGTTTCAACGTAATTATAATTACACTCATTTTTCTACTCGATGTCACGAAAGAAAACCGTTTTTTGGCGTTCGCTTGAGCGACCCTTGCCTTTGTTGAAATTTTACCCTGTTACGAGTTTTCTCTGTAAAAGTGTTCATTTCAGTTTGCGCGATATTTATTCGCAGTTTAATTCGTCGCGAGCGCCAGTGATTCATATCCTGCATCTTTCAAATCGCATTCGCTGAATCCCTTCTTTCGTTATAAATGGTTTTGTTTCGAAGAGAACACAATCGCGTTTAGCCGTTCGATCTGATCATTCGTTCGATTTGTCGAGGACGTGACTGAACGTCTCTCAGCCTGTAATCAATTACCCATGTAGTTTTTAATCACAATGTGTTGGTTTCCGTCGCTTTAGCGGCGGAATGTTTTGGGTATTTTCTGAAGCGCGCTGTTGCGTTCCCAGTGCCTCGACATTTCTCGTGGCATTTCTCTTTTCGTTTGCTCGAATTTAACAGCTTTAAGTATTGCTCTTCAACTCGCCAGTGTTTTTATAAGAAGGGGTCGATAGGTCAGGGATGTGTACTCTCCGTAGATTTGTCAGAAAACTGCGTTTATTTGCATGCCGGAAATGCGAAGCCTTTTGAGTTGAAGAGGGCGCTTGCTTCACGCGACATGACTTGAATAGAGCTAATTTTCACCTTCAAAATGTTTCCTTTATTGTGGATAACGCAGCCGCCCTGTAAACCCCATCATCATTTAATTCCCGTGACAATGAGTAGATTCTTCTCATTCGAGCGAGTTCCGTTTTAATCGCAAATCGAAATTCCGTCTGTAACTTTTAAATGATGTGATCAAATCTTCTCAAAGTCCTTGACCCACGTGTATATGAGCCCAGGTAGGTCCCAACATTACCCATGTTTTATGGCTGTTCTGGGATGACAGACAGGATCTTCGATTGGCTACTCGGTTGTGTGCTTGCTTAAGATAAAATGCTATTGCTTACTCAACTGCCGGTTATGGCCTGGATTACTAATCTCTGGTTAACATTTGTTAAGTGAACCAATCTTTGGAAATAGAAAACAATAAAGCGGTCTTCCCATTTTTTTTTTTAATTACTTCCTTTTCATATTCAAAGGTAAGTGAAATGATCTAGTTGCTACGGCTTGAAAACTCAAATGCAAAGTTCTTTCAAAACTGACATTGTGCTAAAGGTATCACGAAAATTTGTTCTTCGCTTTTAGGAACAAAAGAGGGCTTTACGTTAAAACCACAGAAGAAGGCAAGACGTGACAGAAAATTTACCTATGCGTCTTTAAATTAATCTCAAGCGGCATACGAAGACCGATAACTTTACTTCGTTCTACGGAAAACATACTAAAATATAATTAAGTTTGACGGGCCCTAAGCGGCGGGTCCGAATAGGTGTTTATCATCCTCATAAGGCTGGAACTACAATACTTGCAATTACAATTCTTGAAAGCCCTACACAAAGCTGTTATTGCCGCGAGATCGGGATAATTAAAGGAGCAAGACATTTTTGAATTAAAACAAGGACAATACAATCGTTTAAGCGCTTAGTTGGCCATTGTTAAGGTGGCGTTTTTCATAGAAGCGCCATCACAAACCGATAACCTTTTTCTTCTCACTATCAAGTTCCATAAAATGCGTTCAAAAAAATATGAAATTCCACCTGAAGCAAACATCGACAGAAAATAAAAGGTGACATATCCAATTTGTGCTTTTGATCGTTTAGTTAAAAAGTCTATCAGTCGCTAAAATGATTAGCGTTGAGCTATTAAAACTATACATGTCGTGTTCCATCTCAGCGTTTTCTGCATGTGAATACACGAGTCGTATTAAAAGTTTCGTGCTTTCCAAAGAACCTTTCCAACTCTACACGACGCATCACTTTTTCGGTTAATACACTGTCCTTTGTGAGACAAACTTACGTGAACACCGTTTAATTTCGCGGGTATTCTTAAAACCTGAATAGATCAACGTACAGTAAAACCCTTTTTCGTTACTTCAAATTCTAAAACACTACTGTACAATTTGGAGGCTTTATTTTAAAGCTTTTTCTTAATTTTCGCTTCTTTTTATAGCAGACAATTCGCCGAGCTAATAATATTAAGTGAAATAACACGTGTGAAACCCTTCAAATAATCTGTCAGCGTACGAGGCCTCGTCGCTCGCGGCGAGATCAATTCAAATTTTAATATAAAACAAGCTTACATTTCCTAATCTCAGTATGCTCTTTTACACCCATCGGAACCACCACCTATTTCATTAGTTTGTGCGTTTCCGCGTACAAACGTCCACTATTTGGACCGTCGAGAACATCTTGATATTTGAGGGTTTATCTCTAGACTAAACTTTGTGGGGGAAACCGGGTTGATTGCCTCGGTTAATTACACTAATGGTTTTTCCAGAGCTCGTGAAAAAAAGAACCGATCTTTTCCCCTCCGTTTTCGTGCAAAGAAGATTAACTTGATCGAATTGATCGATGTAATGATAGCAGCATAAACAATAACATTGCTTATCTTTGACGGAATAACAACGACTTCTACCGATGATCTTTTGTTTTGCGCGAAGTTATTAAAGACTTGTTTTTCCATTTCTCTCGGGTTGAGCAAGGCGACTTTGGAATTTAAGATTTCGCGTAGAACTTGCTCACAGCTGGATTGACACTTTTTTCGGAATTCTTAGAAAACCTGAAATGCCAATTTTATTTAAAGAATAACCTCTTCAAATAATTACACGAGTATTGAAACAGGTCCTTGAGGGGCTTTATTTTGAAAACAATCTTTCAAGAAAGGATTTTGTTAAGTGTGCGTGTAATAACCGACCACTTGAACTTTAGATGCGGGCTGATGAAGATTAAATCTAAAGAAACCGGGTAATTTTACAAGCTGTTTTCCTTCTTTAATAGCCACTATAACTTCACAATTAATCGCAGTGGAAAAGTAATTGTCTGCATTCGGTGCCGGAATATTTGCTGCCCCTCCTGGCCAAATTAAATATGACCCGAAATTGAAGTCAAGTGTGAAACCACTGATTCACCCGAGTGATTTTGTAATTAAAATGTTCTTTTCGTCGCTTTCGGTTTTGTCCTTTTTGACGTGAAGTTTTTACCCAGTGAACCAATAACTTTTAGTTCTTAAAACTGGGAACAAAAACTCGCGATTTTCGCCTGTAGTATTGAGTGTTAAGTGATTTGAAACATCTCAAAAAATTCGCCGTGTTTTGTTGCCCCAAGAAAAAAAATTAAATCTTTATTAAGTTCTTACAACGTTGTTATGCAAACATTGTTTCAGGTATGTTATTACGAACGTCATTCAATTTGCTTCTTTTCTTATCGCGATATTGTTTTAACATGTCTCGTTGCACTCGGCCTCTTCTTAGTCGTTTGGACAAACTCTTCTTTAATGTTTATCGCAACTCCACAAAACATCCAAAGATTCCATGCACCGCCAAAAGTATAGCCAATGTTGTCCCTCAACAAAACTAAACTTCACTTTTCCATTTGATTCTTCCTTGATTACCGTCTTTGTAAATGAAGCCACCCGCGTGTGATCTCGCAGCGTTGTTTGTCTTAGGTATGAAATAAAGAACCAAGCAGACGTTTTTTGTTACTATAACCCTGACTGTTTTACGGAAGGTCAAAGCCATGTGTCCTGTCGAGTGATATCCAATCATAACTTCACTATTTTACTCGCGATACTTTCTTGATTATCTCATCGTAAAAATTTAATCAACTTTCAGCAAAAACGTTCCTACTCTGATTCTTTTTCGATCTCTGTGGAAACTGAATATAATTCGGGAAGAAGAAAAATTAATATTTACAAGAGAAATACAAAAATTCTCCTTGGCTCTTTTTTGTTATGTCCAGCTGCTTATTTTTAATATAAATTGTAGAGACCGAAGGAACATTCTACTAAAAAAATAACATTGGCTTGCAAACGAGTACTTCTTCTACATCATGCTGGCATTCAGTCACATTGTTGAGTATTTTTTCTTTTATAGGTTTATTATAGAAGAAAATTTTTCTGCTTAATTTCTTCTGATGCCTACTTGGTTTAAAGTTTCCTAAAACTTGTTTAAAAAACTCATCCCTTTAAGCTTTCAATCGGTTAAAATCGGCCATCTCACTTCAAGATGTTGATACATGTACATTGTCATACTCCTTGTTGCTATGGTAACTAACAGATTAATACAAAAATAGACATTTTAGCCAGCATTAGTGGTCATTGGTGAGGACAGTTTTGCTTCTAGGCAGACAGATCTCTAAAACTGAAGCTTGTAAAGGATTAGCCTGAATGCAGTATGGCTTGTGATTAAAACAATGCAGACCAGACATATACAAGAGGGGGCAAGTGTAAGAACCCAGGGTACAATAATCCAGTTTCAAAGACTTATTTGTACAGGGTTAGCCTCAACCTAAAGAAAATATTTACAAATACCGTAGCCTGTACACAGACGTTGTTTTATTTTTCCTTTTGTTGTTTTTGAAAACATCTTGTGCTGGTGGTCAATAAATCTCCTGCGGTTTATATTTTATCACCAGCGCTTGACAGACTTTGAAGAGAAAATAGAGGGTCTGTGAACAAGCCTGGCTACAAATACCGGCAAGAAGGTGCCGGAATTTGAGTTTAAAGCAACAGACACAGTTGTACACAGGTCTTCTCCTGACTGGAATTTGTGATTTATATTTACCTTAGGTCAAGGCTAACCCTGTATCATACCGTATTTATTCGACGAGTGCCCAACCTTGAATTAGTGCCCACCTCGAATAAGCGCCCATCCTAATAAGGCCAAAAAAGTTAATAAGCGCCCAGCCTCGAATAAGCGCCCACCCCCTCCTCCTCCCAATCAAACTCAAGTAAGTGCTCACCCCTACCCCACCCACTTGAGTGAATAAATTCTAATAAGAGACTTCCCGAGGAAGGAGTTTTCTTCAGAGTATTTTACAGAAACCTTGCTTTGTTACTTCTTCACGTTTTGTTATTAACATTTATTGTTTTGTTGCAAAATAAACATACTTCACTTGCTGAAAATGGTGAAAATTTAATAAGCGCCCAGCCTCAAGTAAGCGCCAACCTTGAATAAGCACCCACTCTCAAGGTCCAAAAATTAAAATTTAATCTAAGGACAGCTATACATTAAAGAAACATTTATTTCTTGAGCAAAACTTTCCTCTGACTTAGAGGCCCAGTGCCATTTATACCATCCACCCTGCCAAAAATTAGAATTATTTTGTACAGCATGCAAAAAAGCACCAAAAACCTTTGGTGGAATTTTGTGTTAGAGAGCAAGTCCAGCAGAAGCTAATTTATGCATTTGGTAAATTAATTAATTAATTATTGCCTTTTTATCAGATTCATCCGCTTGGGCTGTGTAATACATCAGATGACAATGACTTGTATGAATATGGTTGGGTGGGTGTTGTCAAGCTTATGCCCCCAGATGAACTCAATGAGCCATGTTTCACACTACTTGAAAAGGTAACTGTCTTGTTGTAACTTTTGTAGGATGTGACATGCTCATTTGCAGGAAAAAGGCCACAAATTTGTTCTACTATATACATTGTATTTTTACTCAATAGATGAGTTCAGTGGAGGACTTAAATGTTTCCTTTATTCAGTTTATTACTAAAGGGAAAATAACGTATCCAAAGGAGTAAATGATGTTTCTTAAAAAGTACATAAAATGTAATGATATGAAGAAAAAAGTGAGGTTTCTAACAAAGCTGTTATTGCAATCTCTTGATTGTTTGAGTCAGCAGAGCATACAGTAGAATATAAAGCCCACTTAAAAACTAACTGATGAAAGATGAAAACAATAAATTGGGTCCGGGGAGTAAAAAAATTTCTGGGAAGTTTTAATTTTTGCTTAGTTCATTTGGGAGAGTTTTAGACAGGGGGCTATGGAACTAGAGTAAAACCTAATTTCTGTGATGTACAGGAATTTGGCCAAAGGCTGAAAAAATCTGGTAGTATTAACTAGTGAAATCTTTTAAGTTTGAAATCCTTAAACATAAATTGAGTCTTAATGTTTGTCACAACCCCTCTGCTGGTGCAATAATCAAGTATGACATAAAATTGTAAATTTTGTGGGTCTTCAGGAGGTTCTTAGACTGCGAACAGCAGACATATTTCCGTTCGTCACTTCTCCTAGGAGGTTCTCATGTTCAAATTCAACATAGTTGCAGTTCATCTAATATGGCAATTTAGGCCCCCTTGATATTATTGATACAGTGTATCATCAATAAATGAAATAAGAAATAAATGCTGTCAGCTCTACTTTTAAAAAATATCCCATTAAAATTATGAAATTACAGAGACAAAAATTTACCTAAATGACAGTTTGACTTACTTTTAATTGCAGATTACTAACATAGTTGGGTGCCTTTTGAAAACACTTTTAATAAACATTCTTGTTTTCCCAAGCTGAGCAAAGATGGCAATCAATCCAAAATTAACCATTGCACCTGGAAGATAAAAAGTTCATTTAGGGTGTGACCACTAAGAACTAACAAATCCAGATTAATTAACACATTCTCACTCTGAACTAGATTAATTCTGCCCACAGTGTGTAGGGTTGAAACCTTAGACATGTGACTGACACCCATGATGTGCTATGACTTTTTTTGTCCTTTTTTTTACAAAAATGTCCCTGCCCTTGCTAATACAAAACTGATTTCCAACCATCTCCAAAAATGTATGTTTCTTTGATCTTAGGGTCATCATATTTCACGCATATCAATTTTCCTGAAAAAAAATAATGTTATGTTGATAATGAGAAAAACATTTTGCAGAATTATGTAAACCATATGTTAGTGTTAAAACAATAAAAAGTGTAAATGTGTCTAAGTTTAAAGCCATCATTGCATGTCCCTCCCACACTTGATGACCCATTTAACATGTTTTTCTTCATATTTCCTTTTTGCTCTAAATTAATCAATTGAAGGAAATAATATGTTATTCAAGGAGAGATACTTGCTTTTGAAGTATTATTTTTGCACTGCTTTTAAAAAGAGTTTTCCAAAACATCATTAAGAAAAAATGTATTTTCATTTCAAGTTGTTGGAAAAAAATAATGGGATTCAAAGCCAATGAATAAAAGCTCTATAACATACATTTATCAAGTGGAACCATGAAAAAGATTTCATTTTGAAAGTTAGTATACCACGGGAAATTTGTTTTTGCCAATCAACAAAGTATCTTATTTATGGTTTGTTTCAGGTCAAAAGAGCAATGCAGAGAGGAGCAACTGCAATTATTTTTGATACCACAGATCATCCTGAAGCCGCAACAGAGGTAAGTAATATTTATATACGAGTAAAGTTTAACCCATTTATGTTCATTTCGATAAAAGATAGTTGTATATTAGCATATCAAAAGTTTATAATGTAAGGTAACTTTTGAGCAGCACAGTCAGTGGCTCACGTGTGTTACAACAATCTTGTCAATGAGAGCTGCAGGGGAACCAAGTGAACATGAATTAATTATTTATAAAAATGTATTACCCGCTGCTTCAGCAAAAAAACACAATTTATAAAAATAAAACAACATAACCCCACTTATTTATAGTGGTAATGAAACAACAGATGTTTAGGTTGTTGACCTTGTGGTGCTATTGAAAAGAGAGTAAACAGGCTGCAAGAACATGCAAATTAGCTTTATTAATTCAAAAGCCAGCTTTCTTGTGAAGAACGTACCTAGGAGTCAATTTTTCTGAACCGAAAAGAATAAGATTTCTGATTATATGTACATGTACCTCTGAGATGTTTTTATTACCACTGACAAACATGTTTAATTTTTGAACAATGTGCTAATGTGGTTCCTGTTGGCTTCTTGATGCAGGTGAATATTTCAAATGATGAAATTAAGCGGAAAAAAAATGTCAAATTTGTGCCAAAGCTCCTTTACAAATTATTATTAATATAAGAAGAAATAATTTTACTACAGAAACCTTGGAACATGTAGTTCTGAACAATGATAAACCAAGGTTATCATTTAGTACTTACCGGTATACTGTACAACTTTCTCGACTTTTTCCACCTTTTAATTGCAATACTAAAATTAGAACCACAAACGTGACTACATGCAGTTGCTGGTTATTTACTTCCAAAAAGGACTGTTTCTAAAGAGTGAGTAAAGGTGTCAGCCAATATAATTATTACAAGTTTTATGGCTTTTTCAGCTAATAGCTTTAGAAACAGCTTTACATATTAAGTAGTAAGAAAAAAAGAAAACGTCGAAATGTATGGTTATTAGTGACCATCCTCTTGCTGTTGATTTCAGTTAAATGCGGCAACTACCAAGATTGCCCGACCTGTTGTGTTAATAGATGGAAAAGATGCCAAGAAATTAATGAATATTATGAAGAAGTAAGTAGTTCATGCCACTGACTTAATTATTGTGCCATGACAGATAGATTAGTACAGCAATAAGTTTACACTATTTAGGGTCCCTGCAGTGTACTTGTCAAAGCTACAGCGCTTGAAAATGTAGCCGCTATTCCACCTAATAGAGATATATGTTGTAACATATACAGCCACATACCCAATAAATAAAAACACACTCCAATAAGCACCAGTTGGCTGCATGTCCATTTGTATATTACTACCTTAATGACGTGTAATAATGTATGTGGTAATTTTTTATTCCTTCTTTGCTTCTTAATAGTCAAAAAGTGTCTAGAGCCAGAATTCAGTATAGTGTTGCTGGTTACACCCCTCAGGTAAATATTTTCAATATTTTTTAAGCAGTTTCTAATTGCTAATTTTATTGAGAAATAAGTCTTTGCACCAACTTAATGTTTTAATAATATTTCTTTTTCTCTATTCATATTCATCTAACCATAATACATTACCTTTCTTTTTCAGAGAGCCTCCAATGAATATTTTGATATGGTCATCTTCATGACTTTTTTTATTCTGGTTTCCATCATCTGCTTTATTTTATTGCTTAAGGTATGTTTTTTTAACCAATGACAATGTCCAAAATCTTAGTTTGTAATATACAAAGCATTTCTAGTTAACATATGGTGTTGACGAGATACTGGGACAAAAATAAAAATATTATTGCTTCACTAGCTTACTCTTGTAACAAACAATTCAGAACTTTATATAGCTGAGAACAATTTTTATTGCATATGCCTTTTAATTTAATTATTTCCCAGACTCACCAATAATGGACATGCGAATCACAGCCATATGGTTAGTGGTTTGACTGATCTGGTCATGTGGTACTTTAATTTACCTCAACTTTAACATTGGGTCTTTTAAATGTTTTGAGAATAAACAGCTGAAAGAGTGATTATAACTGAGTGAGCACCTCTGTCTTAATGTTGGTTACATAAAAATCTTGGCCACCAGTTCAATTGTTTTAGGTATCTTTGAAAACTATCATCCAACTTTAACAATACTTTTTCTCAAAATAAAGCTATAACTTAGAATATACTGTAACAGACATGTACTCTAGGTCCCATTTGGATTTAGAATCTATTCTCTTTTCCAGATTAAATGGAGACAAAAACAGAAGGAGGTAAGAACTAAATAATGCAAATGAAACATTTAAAATATGTAAAATGTCTTGAATTCAAAGTCTTATGGCATGGAGGAAATTACTGAAACACTCTAATCAACCCAAACTCAAACCAAAGCTTATTTAGTGTGCATGGGAAAATAATTTTTAAAAGGTAAAGTTTGTTTTAATCTATTTTGCTTGGATGTATTTAAGTTGTATGGCTCATCGTAAAACATGGTAGTAAGTTGTAGAACCAATATATACAATCACATAATAATTTTTGGTGTCGTAACTGAATATCCCTCACCCAACAATGATCAATATCAGTTAATTACAAAACTTAATTTATAATTAAGAAAAAGAGACAGCTCATTTGACAGATGCAGAAAAAAATCAATATCTATTATACCTTTAGAAAACCACAGCAGAAATTGAGCAAGCTGTGATTAATATTTTTATTGACAAATACAAAACTTACCTTGTCAATCCTGCAGTCTTCTCTTACAAGAATGGCTTTGCATGCATTATCAAGAATGGAGACAAGAAAATACCACAGAGATTCTTCAGAGTCATCACGCACTAAAGAAGACAGTGGCAACTTCAGTGATGCAGAGAGTACAGTGTCAACACAGTCTGACACTATAAGTTCAAAGTGTGTTATATGCTTAGAGAAATTCGAAGATGGTCAGGTGTGTAAATTCAACTTTTTTTAAAAACAAGATATTTAAGTAAGCTTATAAGACTTTTGACTTAATGTTAAAAATGGCAGGGGTATTTTGAAAAACACTGATTGCCGAATGCCAAATGACTCTGAAGCTTAGTCTTTGGGGTTAGGAAACTGAGTGAATCAAGTTTCAGGTTAATTTTCCCAGGATAATGAACCTAAATGGAGCCTGATTAGGGGTGATAAATGGTCCGTTAAAATTTTTAACTGCTTGCAAAATTTTACCTTTGCTTGATTTGCTCGCAAAAGTTAAACGAGTGCTTGCTTGCTTGTGCTCCCCAAATTTTTGCGTTGCTCGCAAGCTCGCAAAGCAAATTTTTTTTTTTTGCTCGTGCTCGCAACAAAATCGCAGTGCTTGGCACGCTCGCGAATACCCACCCCTCTGGTTCACTCAGTTTCCTAACTCTTATCACCAACTTCAAGAGTAATTTGGTGTTCTGCATTCGGCATTCAGCATTTCTGCAAAATTTCCTTGCCATGTTAAAAAGCATGTCCTGCACATACTGAAGCTGCTGGCTTACTAAAAATGTACAGTCCCAAAAGTTGTTGTTTAGATACATGCCCAATAGTCCATTTTACAGTTACAGGTGCAAACGAGGCTAGAGTTGACCTTGTTTTCATATAACCCTTCTTGCCTTATGCATCAGTCAATTCCAGCTGTGCTCAGCCCCGCAGTAGCCCGGGGGCGGGGGATTTTCCTTCTGCTAACAAGTATTTCTTAGCATGATTTTCATCAGAAAAGGAAAGAGGTTTGTATCAAAACAAAGTCAACCTCAGCCTCACATTCACTCTGAGGCTAAGGTACTAAGGTACTAAGCTCATAACTGTAAAATGGTCTATTGTATGAAATAATATTGAATCAAGCAAAGTTAGCTCAGTTGGCAGAGTGATGGACTTTTGAGCAGTAATTCCCACTTATAGGGCGAGGGACTGTTAAGGACCCGCATAGTGGTGCCACGCGCTGTTGTGGTGACCCTGTCAAGAATTGGCGAATTTAAGTAAACTTTTAAACTAAACTTTTGCTGTACTCATTTTCCACGTGCATTTCCGAATACATATACACCTTGTTTGCCCCTCAGTATTTAGCATGACCTTTGCTCTTGAATTGTCATTCATCCCAAGGGAAATTGAAAACAATTTTTACACAAACGTTTAGGGGGATAAAAAGATTAAAAGTATCTGTTCCATTTTCAATTGCCTACTTAGCACTAACCTCTTCTTGCAGGACGTCAGAATAGTTCCATGCCGACACGAATTCCACAAGGACTGTGTGGACCCATGGCTTTTATCAAATTATACATGTCCCTTGTGCATGCTCAATATAGTAGGTAAGGAAGAATGGCCTTATATCTGTTTTGCACTTTGTTCTCACTTACTTTTTATCTTATTTTTCTGAAGGCGAAGTTTATGTTCTTCAAAGTTGCTCGCCATTGTTGAACTGGACACGATCTATCGAGACTTTCTATTGGCTGATTTTCTTCGAGCCCGTTCCCCCTGACGGTCACAAGGATCCCATAGAAAATAGCTAAAAATCGCAAAAAGGAACTTGATAAGACAGAGACAAGATAAAACAGACAGAAATAAATATATTTTTTCATCATATTTAGATGAAATATTCAAAAACCGAATTATCGGGCAAGAATAGTTTATATCAAGAGCCATATTATGTTAATATAGAATTTATTTGTTTTGTTTTTTCTCTCTTCGCCGTGACGATCCAGATTCTGGTCACTGAACTCACTGGTTCATAGCTGCGATTTTGCAGTTTTTTTTTTTTTTTTTGAGAACTTTGACAAGGTAACGATTTTTATTTGATTTGTGTTCTGTTTTCTTTTTTAGAGAAAGAAGGAACAACAAATAAACCAAGAAGAGCAAGGCACTGGTTTATACGACGTTGTGGGAGATGTTTGTCTCGTGCAGACAGCTTTCGGTCATCCATAAGCAGCATACCACAGTACATGGTGGAAGCTCCTACACAAACATATAACTCTATACAAAACGTTACAACGGACGCTAATAGCAATGAAAGCCACGCGCATTCCTCTGTTGTGGACTTATCTAGTTCAGAAGGGCATGTAGAAAGTGATAGTGTTAGTTTAAAAGAACTGAGAACGAATTGTGAAAATTATGCATCAACAAGTTCCATCAAGAGTACATGTGTTAGTGTGCAAGGTTATATGTCACCATACGAAGAGGCGAAGAGTTACACTCATCAAGTTGTTGTAGTGGCTCCAATTACTGGTAAGATTTCAATTTTGTGTGACTACAAACGTTGTATAACGGCACCCGTCCCCAAAGCTTCCTTTTGGGATCATTTGTGCTTCATTTGTCCCTAGCAGCCATTCGCTTCGTTGGTTGTTATGACATGGGACCGATGATTTCTAATTGATCGGGGCCAGGTGCGAGTTGGTGAAGCACTGGAGTCTCAGCGCGAGTAGATTGCCATTTTTGGAAGAGGATCGAAGAGGATGGGTGCTAACAGCTAGCTATTACAAGTGACCCAAGCTTAGTATAAGGATTTTTATGGAAAATGAAATTTAGGGACTTGTCAGAAATTAGCAGTGGGGAGGGGGGTGGAAACCGAGGGAGGGTCACAACTTTTTGAGACTGCAGAAAAGGGGGAGGGTTATGCAAATATGTGTCCGTGATCATGTAGAGGTTCACCCACAGAAGAAAAAAGAAGTTCTTTAGTTTGTGAAAAAAAACCTGGGAGAAATAGGAGAGTCGAGTGATCAGCTGTCAGAATCAGAGTCGGAATCTTAATGCTGTCATCTAAAATGTATGTATATGGCATTACAAAGAACAGATTAGAAATATATTTTGAGCTTTCATAATACTAACTCACCCTAGTGTATTGCAAGAACTAGATTTTATCATTTATACAAGAGGGGGGGGGGGTCATGATATTTTAGACCAAGGTCAAGGGGAGGGTTAGCAAATTTCACTCCCATTGCAGGGATGGGTCACCTCATTTCCGAACCCAAATTTAAAATTCCCACCCCCCCTCCCCCCTGCTAATTTCTGACAAGTCCCTTAGAGTGAACGAATGGACTTAAACATGTAACATTCTTTAAGAAAGTGCAAATAATGTGACCCGGTGTTGTTGCAGTCTGTCTTTCTACGAAGTGTCAAGCAAAATTGCAGCGTTACCCACACAAATTCTTATATGACGCTTAGGCATAACAAACATTAGCTACCATATGGCGGCCCAACGTTCTAGCCTCCTTGGTGTTAAGTGACGATAAAGGATGATTCAGTAGGTTGTTTGGTCAGTGTAAGGCTACTCTTCCATTTTAATCTCCGTCTAAACGACAAATGGAGGAGGAGTAAATTTGTGTCAAAAGGTGGTGGGAGTTTTGATAATAAGTGAAAGAATATTGCGTGCACAAGAAAATCTTTGTTCTTTATACTAGCATTGTAGTTCCCAGAGCCACTCGTGCGCGCACTTAGGCTTGTTCGCAGTCTGTTCGCACGTTTATTTTTTTGACATTTTTTATATGCCTTTGAGATGCCTAAATTTAATACTTATGTGGCTTTTTGTTATATTTGTCTTTTTACAGCAGACATGCTGGATGTGTCGCAAGAGGACATAGTGTGATCCGCTACTCCTTGGTGAAGCAGTGAATTTAGGAAATTAGGACAAAGAGTTGTCCATGAAAACGAGGCGAAAAGAATTTATAAAAAAACGCTTATTGTAAATAATATACAAAGAATACCTTTGGACTATAAATCTATTTTCGGAGTTCTTTTTTTCTGATCAAGCTTATTTAAAAGATTTACCATCTACAATTTCAAATTGCCCAAAGAAAATAAAGAATATCTTTTGCTGTAACATTTGTTTAGCATTGTGTCTTAGTGTACTCGACTCAAGTGCCTGATGTACTGAAAGGATAAACCTTTGTTCAGAGGTATTATCTGTCAAACGTAGGCAAGTTTTTGTAGTAAATAAGTGCCACAGCGTTCAATTTAACCACGAAGTTTTATAAGGGGAATAGCACAATTCTCTTTGATTCATAAAATGTTAAATGGGAAAAAAATTCTACATTTTGCAAAAAATGCCTCTAACCACCGACCGCGTGGCGTGAAATTTTCGCAGAGTTTAATTTTCGCGGATTTTCAAAGATTCACGAAACAAGATCTTGTAAGAGTACTTGCATTACGATTTTTTTCGTCACATTTTTTGTAAAGTAACAAGAGTCTGGGCCTAAGGCCTTGCTTTAATTTTCCTTGAATCAGTATTTTTTTTTTTTAAATCTTTATAATATAGCTCCACCAACTTCAAACCGCGTCTACCGGCAGAATTTCACGGGGAAAAGCCTTAAACAGAATAATATTAACACGTCTGCGTATCATTTGGTGACGTGGTGTAGTAGACTAGGAGATAACCTTGCAAGTAGGTGGTCCGGCCGGGGTTCGACTTATGGCCGAGGAAATTTTATTTTCCTTTTTTGGCCGTTTTGATTTTGTTTGTTTGTTTGTTTGTTTGTTTGTTTGTTTCCCTCACCTATTGGCTGGTTTCAGTTTATTCATATTGCTGTTGTTTTCACATTCCAAATGAAAATGCCCAAGAAAAACCGAAAGCGAAATGAAAGTTACCAAGTTGATCAGTGACGGTCACTTAAAACCGAGAAAAGTCTGGGAACAACTTTGCAGAGTGGTTTTCTTCCCATCCTCGGAGACCCAGGGGGCAGATAGTGGAGGCGAGGGAAAGTCTAAGAGGGCGGAAAAGTATGGCACGAAGAAAAGTAAAGAACGGTGAGAAGAGCCCCTGGGGACAATGTCTTACCAGACCGATGTCTTACTCTTCTCGCCGTTCTTTACTTTTCTTCGTGCCATACTTTTCCTCCCGTTTAGACATTCCCTCGCCCCCACTATCTGCCCCTGGGTCTCCGAGGATGTTTTCTTCCGGGCATATTCCAAGAATCGTTCTTTCGTCAGTGTTTAATCTCCGAGCACAGTGTTCGCATTGGAAGCAGAACTACTTACAAGCAACTCTGCTGGGAGAACTACAACTCTTGACACACTTATTGTAGTTTAAGGTGAATGTAGAAATTATTTATTTATCTTTTTAAGTCCTTTTTTCACAAAATGATATTTTGACTGCTGTTCGATGTTGTGGTCATCGAACGTTACGACGAGATGTATCGTCCAAATCAGGTTATAGAAGTTGCTAAGTGAAAGACAATAACACTTTAGGATCCAAATCGTTATTCTTGTCAGTTTATAACTGCTTTTCGGTCAAAGAAAAAGGGATTTTGAAGCTTTTTCACTTGAAATCTCAGTTGAACTTATTTGATACTCGCGTCAGCTGCATGATTATCTCCGCCTTGTAACATAAGCATAACATAAGCTCCACCATGCACGCCAGCACTACTGTCACTAATTTTTTGAACATACTTTGTTCGTGTCGCATCCAGTCTATCTAGATTTTTTAGTTCTAAATGCCTGACTTACGTCCGTCCGCTCACTAAAAAAATAAAATAAAATACTCTGTTAAACCCTTTTAACCACGTTCAGTTTTGATCAGGTTACTGAAATATAACACGGTGTCTTGATACAGTGGCGGATCTAGTGGGGGCCTATGGCCCCCGCCCGTCCCCCCCCCCCCCCGCTTATTTTTACACCAAAATGAGGCCAGAAGGGCCGGGAAAAAAAATTTTAAACCCCCCCGTATCTGAAGGTCTGGGTCCGAAAATGTGATATGCGAGGATTTCGTTAAAAACCGACGATTTGAAGAAAAACAAGCAACGAAAACGACGTCCTATGGTACCCATTGAGTGGCTTTTATTTGGCTGAGGCGTGACCATCTGTCGGAATAGTTTCGTGACAAAATGAAGGGCAATGAGCATGATGCCACGCTGCGTGCCTGACTTTCGTCATCACCATCACAGCTGAAGTATCTTCAGGAAGAAAAGCTTTCGAAATTTCTTAAAACTCTCCCAAATATGAAAGACTTATAAACAATATCTGCTTTCAATGCGGGACATAAGTAATAAGGTCTCGATTGAAAAAAAAAAATGAAACAGAGAAACAACGACTTGCTGCTATCTTCCATAGCACAATATGCCGGACTTTTTAAGACCCTTCCAGGCTGCCGGGCATATAGCCACAGTGTTTTAAAATATGATTGTAAGTCACTGCATTTCTCGGTGTGATTTCGTTTGTCACGCAAGCATTTGCGTGGTTAACCTTGTAGACGAATTTGAACTGTATTTTATTCCAAAGATTGTCAGGCTCGATTCCTAAAGGTTACAACACTCCGAAGGGTCCAAATTCTAAAGGATTACACAGGATTCCATTGATTCCATTCACTAAAGGTTCACAGATCGTCAAAATGGCTACAAGAACGCAACACGTTTCCGGATCTCTCCCAGAAGGCCTAGCGCTCTCCTAAACTCTTACGTCATCGCGCACAAGCCTAAAGCTGTATAAACCGACGATCTTACCGACTGCCCCGACTTAATAGCCGTCAAAATAGAAACGTTTCAGCCACTTGCACTTGCAACGCAACTTGAAAAATGTACAAAGCTTGAACGTTGGAAATGTGTAAGAAACGTTCTTATAACAGTTTCAGTATTCATGATTCGGACGTTCCTCTTCGCCAGAACGTTCGCGGGCGATCTATACTTTTTTCAAAATATAAAGTTGCAAACTAATTTTTAGTGATTTGCCTTGCAGAAGTCCAGAACTACATGCCCATGGCCGGGGAATTTCATTTGTGCATAACAGATCAAACCAACAACCTTCCACCTAGATGCGAACACACCGACATATTACACGTGCAATTTCATGGCACGGGTAAGAATAACTACACAGTCAATTATGAAAAGGTAGATTGCACCTTATTAACAAAGTTCCTGGAAAAACGCTCAGAAAAGGATTTCCACGAAATGTTGATGAAGTTGTCGTTCAATATTGAAAGAGCCCAAGATGTGAAGGAATTCTGTGGAAGAGTGCTAGAGAGAGGGATATACTGGAATCAACGTCTGTACGTTTTTCTTGGTCACTCGGAAGCTCAGTTGAGGAGAAAGTCCTGCTACTTCATGAATGCATCCCACGAAGAAATCCACGGACTGCTGGCGCAGTTTGGCGACTTTCTAGAAGAACAAAATATAGGAAAGCGAGCCAGAAAAATTGGCATGCTCCTTTCGCCCTTGAAACAAACTCATTCATTGGATCCAGCCCAATGCAGGTTCGAGCAAGACATAAAACGTGGATTTTTTAGATCATACACTTTCACTGATGGGTGCGGTTTTATGTCCCGTGAGTTCTCTTTGGAGGTACAAAAGACCCTGAAGCTTGATTATCATCCTAGCACCGTGCAGGTCCGTTACCGAGGAACTGAAGGTCTGCTGGTCCTGAAAGAAGACTTGACGGAAATCAAAGTGCAGTTCCACGAATCAATGCGAAAATTTGCGACACTAGAACAGAATATGCCTGAGTCACTCCACTTTCTAGATCTACTGGATTATTCTCGCCCTTACGAGAATGGATATCTGGACAATCAGATGATCATACTTTTGGCAGAAAGGGGTGTTCCTCTTCAAAATCTTGAGAAATTGCAGTCAGGCTATTTTGAGCTCTTGGAGGGTATCTGCAAAGAAACAGCAGAGTATTTCTTGCGCTTCAAAGGGGAATTGGGACTGCTGGAAGAAATAAAAGCCCGCGGAATCGACGCGCAAATGAAGAGGCGTTTAAAGTCCCTGAGAAGTAAAGAGCTAGACGAGATCAAAAAGGCTCCTAGACAAACAAGAATTCTCGTTCCTCAGTCCCGTGTAGTGTTTGCTGTTTGCGATCCTTACAACAAGTTGAAGTACGGTGAATGCTATTTCAACCCCACTATGTCAGATGACGAAGCAAAAAGTTTTCCTGGTGTTGACAAAAAGTTTGTGGTAGCACGCAGCCCATGTTACCATCCAGGAGACGTGCGTGTGTTGCGACTGACAGATGACGAGCAAAGTTACGAAAATCTACGTGATTGTCTTGTGATGCCTGTAAAAGGTCCACGACCTCAAGCCTTTGAATGTGCTGAGGGAACTCTGGGTGGTGACAAGTTCTTTATCAGCTGGAATAAAAATGTTATTCCTAGCGCGGTGGAAAAACCTTGCGCATATCCGCTGAAAAAGTTGTCTGGAATGCGCAAGGCGATGTCACACATTACCTCTTTTGTGCTGTGGTCGCGTCAAATCAATCCCCAGAAAAGGAATGAAAGAGCCCGACAGGAAATGCAACAATACTTCGTGAACTTCGAGGATGATTTAGCCCAGAGGATTGACGCTACTTACGTGGAGTACGCAGCTGTCTTAGGCCCATCGTCGAAAGAATGCCGAAAACTGTGCAAGATGTTTTACCAAGTAGTTAACCTGATGGAAGATAGGGCGGCGATGGAAAAAGAATTCTTAAAACTCGAGAAAAGGGGGCTAAGATTAAAGTCATCCGTGGCCCTCTCTGCTCCTGCCCCAAGTGAAACAACCCATCTACTGACAAATGAAGAACGAACACACGTGGAACACAGTCTTCCAGAACAAACCTTCAGTCTTTCACGCCTGATGCGCCGATCAAGACGACATAACTACGGTCATGAGGCACGTAAGAAGATTGAGGTGAAAGCTGAAGAATACGTTAAGCGCGTGCAACGTGAATTTCAGAAGTGTGTAGTTTAAGAACTTTCGGTGAGTAAAGAAACTGTACGCTTAACTTAAATGTGGACTGAAAGAAACAGTGTTAATGTCAAGACAAGCCGACTCTTCTGCATATCCTGTCATAATACTGCAAAATCGTTCCGTCGTTTGTTTACAAAAATGAATGTGAATTTGAGTAGAAATTAAATAACCTTTTTTTAATTTTAACACAGCATTTCTGCAACGAATATCATCTTTCATTTGGACCAAGTCTAAGATTTCTTCGAAGTTAGTTAACACTTGAAAGTGAAAATTATGCAGCTACATAACATTTTTCTACGAACTAGCTTGTTTACGTCAGTGCAATAGAACACTACTCAGTGAAGAGGGGAGAGAAGACAGTGTACTTATATGAGGGTCTGAATGGGGTTCAGTGTTTAGTGTTTTTGCCCAGAATTTTTAATGTTTGCTGTTTCCGAAGAAAGCACTGTTAAGTGTTTGGAGGGTTCTTCGGACATCGTCGGCAATGGTCGGACCTCTTCGTTAGTCTTCAGAAATCTTCTGTCGAAATAAATTGTCCTAAAATGGTCGAAAACTCCTTGTTATACTAAACAAAATAATGTTGGCCTTTTTGGAGCCGTTTTTGCTTCTTTCTGGAAAAAATTTACTGTTTCAAAAAATTTTTCACTGTTGGTGGTAAATGCCTAAAATTTATTAACTGAACCGTTTCATGTTACAAAGCCAAAAAATGAAGTGTTTACTGTTACCGAGGTACCCCCATTTAGACCTTCGCATATTAGACAGATGTTACAGGTCTTAAGAAACAGGTCTTAAGAAAGCACTGAAATGCTAAAAACAATCGTTGCGCTGTGTGTGTGGCAGCGCATTTTTATTAGAAGTGACGTGGTTAGTTGTGTGGTGACAATGTCATGATTGTAGTACTAAATATTGCCACTAAGTTAAGAAAATTAACCGATTTGTGGTAAACTTTCTTCTTTTTCTGATGTGTGAGCGGCGACGAACACATGCTAGCCTTCTGTGCAAGCCTTGTCTGCTGGGGGTGCGCAGCCCTGAAATTCGCTGGGTGGACTGGGTGCAAGAGTTTGGCTCGATTTCCCGCCACTCTCTCGGTTCTTCCCCGAGAAGAGGCGGCCGCCAGTTTGGAGGAGGAGCGCAGGTTCATTTCCCAAACAGCGGCTAGTAATTGAGCCTAAGCAGGAGCCCATTATTATAGGCTCCTGGCCTTAGCAAGACTCAAGGGGGTGGGGGGGCAATGGAACGAGAATCTCTCTCACTCTCCCTCTCTATGTTGTCTCCGCGTCTTGTCTACCCTTTTGATCGCACTGCTTTTCCCACACCGTAATTTTTAGGGGGTTATTATAACTCCAAAAATGGAGTAAAAATTTTAGGTACAGGATAACCCCTTTTTGGGGGTTACTTTAACTCATTTTTACTCCTGAAAAAGAGTTCATTTTACTCCCAGTCTGGAATTAACATAACTCTGTTATTTTTACTTCTTATATGGGTTGTTTTTACTCTTTTTGGAGTTAACTTAACTCTGAAAGTGCAGTAAAAATTTCAGGTACAGGATAGCTCCTTTTTTGGGGTTATTTTGACTCCTCAATATCTGGGGTCACTTTTACCCCTGAAATAGAGTTCTTTAAACTCTTTTTTGGAGTTAAAATAACTCCACAAAAAATAACTCCACTGTAAGGAGTTAAATTAGCCCCAATAGAGGAGTTATTATAACTCCTTGAAAATTACTGTGCAGTGTTATTTGTGGAAAAATATACGAGTGGTCACATAAAGTCTACAAGTCGTTTAATCACGCATACGTTTGAAAAACCACGCAATGGGTAGCCTGAGACACCGCTTCAGGTGTGGTGATCAAAGAAACCAGAAGACTAAGACGATGGCTGCATCTAGATGCATTGTGCCACATTGTTTGGGAACATTCCTATTCCTTGTTCAGTGTACAAAAGAAAGATTCGCAATGAATTCGAAAAAAAAGGGTTACAAGATTGTGTATGGCGGTGAGTGCCTTTTGGAAGTCTTGTATTTTTCTTATACCCACAAATCGGCCTAAGCTTTGTCCGTCGGAAACCGTCGTAAAAACGCAAACTACTGTCAATTTACGAACTAAGAAGTCGATTCTAAAAGTCACTTTTCAACTTGAAAAGTCGTTATCAAGCGGTCCATCTCTGAAGCGCGAAAATCGAGTTTCGAATTTCAACTTTCCTCCTGTCCCCCTCCCCTTAACTTTTCTTTCACGAAGCGGAAGACTGGGACAAAGTTTTCGTTTCAGATCACGGACAACGAAAAGAAGGCACGCTGCAATGACACATCCCCTTACCCAAGTTGCCACGAAGTGCATTCCACGAAAATTTAACTCGCCAAACTTAAAATTCTTTGCCTTTGGTGGTTGATTTTTGTTTTCTGCCAGAACAAGCCGGCTCAAAGGCTCAATTGCAATAAATACACGATGAACCTTACTGAAACTGAGCGGAAACAGTTACTGAACAATTGGCCCATTTGCCGTACCAGTTAGTCAGCCACTTTGATGGTTGAACCACAATATATTTAAAAATTCTGTACGTACTGAATGAATTACAGTGAGACCGCGAAAACCGTAGAACACTTGAAATATCTTCGGAATGTTTATTGTGTTATGACCAATCACAGCAAAGATCATGACACGCGAACTGGTCACAAAACCGAGGATGCCAATATACCGAGCCGTGATTCGAGCCAGGACTCGTCCCAGGATTCGACGCGGGGCTCGACAATTTTTCGCTTTCCCGCTATTTTCACGTCCTGCAAGTCCCATGACCATTAAGAGGAGGGTTTTTGTGGCAATCATGGAAGAACAGCTCGAGTTTTAGGGTTAGGTTAGGGTTAGGGTTAGGGTTAAGTTAGGGTTAGGGTTAGGTTAGGGTAAGGTTAGGGTTGGGGTTAGGGCTAGGGTGAGGAGGTTACGAGTTAGGTTAGGAGTCATTTGTGTTGCTTTTATTTTAGTTTTGTTTATTAATCATTTTTATTTATTTATTTATTTATTTATTTTTTTTGCTTCATACAGTAAGGTTAGAAAAGTCCAAACCCGGAATCCTGGCTCGAATCCAGGCTCGAGGTCGTTGCTCGAGTCGTGGCTCGAGTCGTGGCTCGAGTCCTAGCTCGAGTCCTGGCTTGAATCCTGGCTTTAATGTTAGTTTATCTTGCTTGCAGTTTAGTTTTCTCTCGCCTGATTGGCTTTTCTCTTGCAAGACAATAACATTCCAGAAATACTTCTGGTGTTCACGGTTTTCCCGGTTTTACTGTAATTAAAGTAGGCCTCACCACATTTAACTCAAACAATTCTTATATATAGATTTAGCTAGGGCTAAAAGCAAAGCTCTCGATAATATTTAAAGTTTGTTCAAACAAAATATGAAATTGTGTAATGCTTAGAAGCGAAGTCAACGAGAACGCTGATTAAACAACAATAGGTTAATTAGCAAAAAAGCATTTTTTCAGGTGCAGAACACTTTTTTGTAATTTCTTTGCCTTTGTTTTGCACGACTACAACGTGAAACGTCCAGAAACTTCTTAGATACACTTTTTTTGGAGAAAATGTCATACGTGTTCTCGTTCACCTTTTTTCACTGCAGCTCATTTTCACCTTGCATTGGTGGCCGCTATCATTTCTCATTTTGTCACCGCCGCTATGGTTGGTTTTCACATGACGTCACTAAAATTCAAACTAAAAAAGTATAGATCCTACCGGGATTTTACTTTCACGATGCATTAGAGCAGCTGAAAACCAATTTTCATACAAATTTTCGCTTCAAAAGGGTTCTTGGTTTTGTGATACGCTTGAATTTCTAAGTTTTTGCGTGACGCGGCATTTTCATGACGGCCAAGAGAGCTGTCATGTAGGTTAAAAAAATGACTTATTTCAGGAAATTTGCTATTTAAACAGTTCATGTATTAGAAAAAGAACTAGTTTAATGTTTATGAGTTTCTCGAAGAATAAATTCACGCTTTTGTAGCAAAACTAGGTAACAGATGTTTCTGTTGGTTTCAGTCCGCCATGTTGGAGCTCATCCAGGTGAGCACCAGCATGGCGTCTCCATACAAATCTCTATAAGTTTGGGTAAAACATTTCTTCGGATATCTCGTATACGAAATATTCCCCTGACCTGAATCTTGGCGAGGGTCTTTGTATATGTACCTCCTTTCATTTCCCAGATTCTGGACATTATCTATTGAACGAATTTGATTTTTATTTTGATCTATGTTGAATGGCGTGACACTGAAAACCAGCAATAAAATTTTCATGTTGTTCTTCCAACAAAAAAATGTATCCTTTGTTTTTTTTATCTCTCGCTCTAGATCTCTGTCGCCCTTTTTCTCGTTGAGCTTCGCTGGCCTGCCGCCTACTTTCTCTTTTTCTCTTGTTCTATACTCCAAATTTGTGGGTATAACAATTAATCTAAGCTTAATACTTTAGACAACACGGATACAGAAACAATTTCCGCTTTCCGTTTTCGACTTTCTTGAATTGTGACGCGGGCGGCTATGCGATTTCCCGCCAAAATAACCTCGAGTTGCATTTGGGTTACTATACCTGTTGATTGAGTTATTTTACATTGGTATGCCTGTGGTGCGGACGGACGGTCGGCGGGCGGTCGGTGTACAGTCACGTGATTACCAAATTTTATGGGATGGGTAGATTTACTTACCCATGGTACTCCGCTGCCGCTTGCTTCGCGCGCGAGAGAGCTCCGCCATGATATCCCTTTCAATGAAAGATTCCTGAAGTTTTGTCCAGAACGTGTTGTCCATGGTAAAACGATCGAGGTGCGAGGCGGGTTTGACCGCAAGTCTGCTGGACGAGGCTACCAAATCTTCCGAATTGATAGGGAAAGGCAAATAGGGGCTGGTGAAAGTCGAGAATCGAAAGTCAAAATTAAGAAGTGAGAATTCGAAAGTCGAATTTGCTCTTTAGAAATCGATATTTGCCTTCGACTTTTCAATTTCGAAACTTACTTTTGCCATCGACATTTTATTTCCTAAATTTATTGTAAGTTTTGACTTTTCACTTTCGACCCTCGACCACGTTAATGACTCGCTAGGGAGCTTAAGCAACGACGACGACGACGGCGACAAGAACGACAAAAAAACAATAGGTTTAGATTGGCAAAACAACAACTCTGCACGTGCATCACACTTTTTTTGTACATTTCTTTGCCGTCGTTGCGCGACTACGACGTGAAACTTCCTATTTTCACGTTTTGTAGAGGACGTGAACACAAGACAACGACTCTCTTTTTCTTTTTCTGAACTTTGATACAGTCTTTTAGAATTCAACCCCAGAAAAATTGGCCAAAATTTGACGAATTGAACGAGATGGAATACGCGCGATAAAGTTTGAAGCAGCGCGAATTCTTTTTTAAGTGACGTTTTCGTAGCCGTCGTCGTTGTTGCTTAAGCTTCCCACTGAGATCAAAGTTGAATAACGATGAAAGACGAAACTCCCTTAGAAAAGAGAAGTGGCGTGGTATACCTGGCATTAGTGTCTCTGGCGGTTATTATAATAACAATAATAATAATTATACAGGATAATCCCTTTAGTGCAATAAGCATTGTTATTATTCATTCAAAATATTTCCCCGATTCTGATTGGCTAAAAGCACACGCATAATTCACCATAACCAGCTACTGATGACTAAATTTGGAAGAATTTTGCGTTTAATGAACCGATGACGTCGACAGTGCAGCTTTTTTGCAGGTTAATGCACCGTTAACCGAGAAGACCTGGGGACGAGGTTGAATTGTTTTGGTTGTGAGAACAAAAATGGCAGACATTTCACTCGTTGAGTAAGAACTAGGCGAAATAATATCTAAAAACATGACAAGAACAGTAAGAAGATAACTCGACGGGCGACATCTGCTATTTGGAGAATATTTGCGTAGCCGAACAAAACCTAAACGTGCACTATCGAAGATGAACTTAACATCGATGGATCGATGGACGTAAGCATGTTTTGGCCATGTTTTTAATTGTAAACTGGGAATTACTCAATTGACAAGTTCTCTAAGCTTTTCGGGGCATTTTAAGTTCAACTGAAAGAATTCAAATTGCTAGAAGACAATTAGTGAATGGTTATGCTTTGCACTAACTACGACTGGTTGTATAATGTTGCTATGACCCATTATTCAAATGCAAACACTTATTTCATAGATTCATCATGAGTAGCAAAACATTCTGTAATAAATTAAACTTTCCAACAAATTAAAAGTAATTTGGATCAGCTAGGTTAATATTTTGGTGCCTGTATATTACTCGGTACAGAAGCAACAGGGTGGCATGAGAGGTCTGTAAATGTCACAGGTGATTATTTATTTCATCGTCTACTTCTTCTAACTGACGATAACTGTCTGTTTCTTCTCACTGACAATAGCTGACCTTAAGCATTACGACCACTAAACATTGTTTCCATCGCTGCAATCAGTTAAAGCACAGGAAAGTGTGTAACACGCGGGATATGGATATAATTTCTGACAGTGTCGTATCTCAGAGAAGGCAGAAATAGACTTCAAGACTTTATTATGAATTTCCTAATTGTAAAGAATATTTTTACAAGTGTCCTGGCACCGCTAGTCTAGGCGGGTCAGGAATGATACGAAAAGAAAGTAACTGCAATTAAATTAAGGTAAAGAAAACAAAAAGTAGAAAGAAAGAGAGATTCTTCAGTTCTCAAATAAATATGGAGCGATTAACTAATTGCAAAAATTATAATCTTACGAAGAAAAACATAAGAAAAAGATGCATTTAAAACCCTAAGGAGGAAAGGAAAACAAAACATTAGCTGGCTGTTTTTATAAGCAGGATTACAAAACAATTGGTTCTGCTTTCTTCATTTTAAAAATAATTTCATCTATTTCATAATAAGTATCGTCAGTCTCCAATATATCAAGTAATGATGCACGAATATTAAATTTGAGTTGTTTTTTGAAAGTGTGCGCAACTTGGTCGGTATCTCATTCCATATTTTGGCACCAATAGCTATTTTATATTTTGCTTGCACGAATCAGAGGACTGGTTCGGCTAGGAGGAATTATAGGGTAGATACTGTGTAGGGTTATTCGTTTCAAATTCCAATTAGTCTAATTAGTTCAGCATTCATTCGAGCCTCTAAGTTATGTTTGATTTGTTAATTTTGTTGTATTTGTATGAACACATTTGTCAGTCGTTAGTTTCTTCGTACCCCTGCCCTCTTCCCACGAGGTTTCGGCACCCCAACGATGACCTATAGGCCCCTCCGTGTAATACTGTTGTATGTGTGTCTTTCTAGGTAATGTGGGAAAAATTAACCCGTTGTTCTTACCGATACCACAGTGAATAAGTAGATGCTTGCTTGACTCTTCTGATTTGTGAGAAAGATGCTTTAGCTTGGAGCTTAAACGGTGCAAGTACAAAACAAAATAAAAAGAAAAGTCTGCATCTCTCTTTCTAACTTGATCAACTCAGCTATTTCGATGTCCAATATTACTTGGTATCTTGCTATAGTTACAATGTACATGGTATAATACCGTGAATAAGGTTTGCTCCACTTTCTAGTAATACGCCGTTGTTTTAACTGGGATACTTAACATGTACATTGCGGTGTGTCAAAGATCTGCCATTTTTACCTTCGCTTCGTTTCTTTTTCCACGGCATTTGTGGACGTAGTAGGAATTCAGTGATTCCGATGGATGTTATTTTCGCAACAAATCTTCAGTGGTTATTTCTACTCTGCCCAATATTTTCCTCTTACGGCTATATACAGCGTTACGAGCATAAAAAGAGCTTTCAATCGTCCCCAATACAAAATTAACCTGCATTCTAGGCTAATGTACTCTTAACTAGCCTCGACGATCACAAAATTGCCCAACGCGCCCAACCCTCTAAGACTTAATAACACGTTAAGCTTCTATGTCGTAAACCATTTTTTACAAAAAAGAAATTGCCTAGGTATAGTGACTGTCTTAAATAGCGAAACTGGACTATTATTTCTGCATGGAAGTCAATCGATGCGAAGGAAAGTTTCAGATTTTTAAAATGTAGCAAATAGCCTGACCGCACATAGTCTGCTACACAGCCGTTTTTAGTGTCGTGAGGAGCGTTGCGTGACGACACTAAAAACGGCTGTGTAGCAGACTAGACCGCACATAGCGTTTTAAAAACAATTCTCGCAATGCAAATACCTAATCAGAGTGTTTGCTTTATATCTTTATCTGTGAAAGGTTTGAACCCAGGAGTCATTTCAAAATGACTCAATTTGACTAACAATAGACGACTGTTTAACTGTGACAATAGACAGATCGAAACGCACCAATCACTGATTACGAGTCTTCATAGCCAATAACATCACGGCTTAACTGACAGACGACCAATAACATCGCGACATAATTGACCAATCAGATCGATAACCAGAGTATAATACCATCAACTGACGTGATACAACTCAGTTTGACTCTGAAGATGACTACCGCACAGGTTGTCGAAACGTCAGTCACTGTCAACAACAACAGTCCTATTCAGGACTACGTTCACCCGGACGATCAAACTCAACCTTTTATATCTTTATGTTGACCTTTTAAATGTGGGTTTTTTTACTAACAGTTTCGAACTAATGCAAAAAATGCATCAAAAGCGTGGGATGGGCTCGCGCACGCATCAAAAATTGCGCCCAAACTGATAACAATCATTCAGTATTGGTCAAGATATTTATAAAATAGGAACTCAACTTGTACACAGTGTAATAAAGCCCGTAAAGGCTTTGGCAAGTTGCCTAGCTGCTCAAAGTTCAAGAAAGGGGATCATCGCACGAGGCATCGTCCCTGAATGGCCCTAGATAAATAAATCAAACTTTACACAACGAAAAGAACTTTATTCCGAGGGAATACATGTATATGTGTACCAGATATTAACTGCGCTGATCCAAATTCAATTAATGGGAAACAGTTTTTTTTTTCTTTTTTTAACTATCTACTATGCTAACAATCGATAGTTTTTCCCCGTTCATAAATAAATGTTGTATGGGTCAAATTTTTGCACTTACGTACATAGCAACATAATACAGCGTATTTAGTGAGCTGAAAGCAAAACCATTTACTTGCAAATTGAGGTTTTCTAGGTGACTTAAATGCCCTCAAAACTTATGAAATCCAAGGGCTGAGATGACTTGTCCCGTCCGGTTTACCTTTTACCGCGATGTGCACTGTGCATTGCTTGATCCATGAACTATAGTCGATTTCAATACAATTATCTGGAACAATTTTTTTTTCTTTTTCTTTTCCTTGCCATTCTCCCCTAACCACCATCCTTTATTTATTTATTTATTTATTTATTTATTTATTTATTTTTGTGTATTTATCTGCATGGGCGTCCAACGACGTCACACAAAAAGGAATGAGGAAGCTTTGTAAAGTTCATACACTTTTTATTTTAGCACCCCAAAGACGTCAAAAAGGAAAGTTTAGGCAGTTAGGCGCTGCGTAATAAAAGGAGAATTCGCTGCTAACTAATTTTGTGGTATGTCTTTAAATTCTTAGTCCCTAGTCTCAAGGGTATAAAATATAGCTCAAAGCTGCTAAATAATAGCTTCAGTGTTCCGCATCGCTCATTCTACCCTTCTTTAAAGGCCAAACCCCGAGAAAAAAAAAATTATATAATATAAAAAATAATAAGTCGGATACAAGCCGTAATGGTCTTAGAGCCTGGTCAGTTACCTTCTGTTAATAGAAATAAATAATAAATAATTATTCTCGATATGATAGCGTAACTAAGATACCAAGCTAGAAAGAAAACGAAAATACTAGTCGCGCTGATCATAATTCAATCAGAGTAAAATGAAAAGTTACTGAATTGTCGCTCAGAAGATACAATCTATGCAATGAAGAATATTTATTAACTAATTGTCTTTTTTCTCTCTTTTTCTTAAATGGATTTTGGGCTAAATACTTGTATTATCATAGCAACATAATACAGCTACTTGAATTTAGAGAGATGAACAGTGATAGAACCATCCATAATTAAATCAATCAATCAGTTTCCCTCGCTTAGGATAACTAGCATGTGACTAAGATACCAAGAAGAGACACAAATATTAGCAAAGCTGGCCATAATTCAACCAAAGTAAAGTTGACAAGTTACAAAAGTCAGTTCAAAAGATTACACTTTACTATGAAAAGATGAGAATCAAAGATGTTTCATTATTTCTTTTCTTTTTTTTTAATTTGAATTTTGGGCTAAATACTTGTCTTATCATAGCAACACAATACAGCTAAGAGAATCGAGAGAGCTGAAAGTGCTAGAAACATCCATAAACAAATAAATCAATCAATCCATTTCATGCTTGGAGGAGAGGAGCTCATCTTTAATGGTAATAATGAGAGTTTTCAGTTTTGTATATATACGGCTATGCAAAAGGCCATAAACCAGAAGAGTAACTTGCAGAAAGTTGCTTCCCATACGTAATCAGTCTCTGTTGAAGCTCGTTTAGATAAAGCTAGTCCACCGAGAACGGACAGGTAAGTTTTAAAGTGTTTGAAGCAAGATCTGATTTTAATAGCGGTCGTGTTCATACCCATTGCCCAATGGTAACGTTACAACAACCTCTATGTTTATTATTTGAAAAGCTGGCAACACTCCTTTTTGGAGGACTGTACATTTGCAAACGTCATTTTTTTCCAAAAGTTCTCGCCGTAGGCTACAAAAGGGATCAGTTTTACGGGGTAAAAAACAGGAAATTTTCAGGGAGAGGGAATTTAGAGTTCTGCCAGAGACAATGAGAAATGAAGAGTTAATTGCTGAGCACTACTTAGGTTTATGAGCAGGCCCTGCATCAACCTTCGTTAAAGGTGGACTTTAACTGTCATGCAACCATTCAGTGCTTATTTTTTCGATCCTAGGACAAAGGCTTCTTCCATTTTCCCTTTTTTAATAGCGAAAATCAGGATATAAAACGTCTTAGCGTACTTTACTATGTGCAGTTCAACGTAACAGGAGTCTTTAAAGGATCGCTAATTCAAAGATGTTATGGCAAGTCATCTTACATAGGCAGCAGGTTCATTTCCACAATAGTCACTTTTTATTAGAACTAGTATTTTTCACCAAAGAAACCACGCTGTGCATTGAATCAAACACCTTCATTGTACTTTAAATGCTACGTTTTTGCTCTTAACAAAGGCCCCGTTCACACTTAGGGGCTAGATCAATCTCAGATCGATCTGGCCTTTATACGAGCTGAATGTTAACGTTCGCACTTTTTTGAGATAGATCTGGGATCGATCCAACCTGGATCGCTTCAGGAGGTGGTCTGAGATCGGTTCAAGATCGATCTACAGTGTTCCCTTTCTAGAATTTTTGGAATTGAGCTTCTAGCCACTCAAACTAACAGCAAAAGCGGCGGAGATGCTTCGCAAATAATAGAGCCTGAGTCATTAAAAAGTCTGAGAAGTCTGCCGTAAAGACTTCTGACATTCACCTGTAAAAAGAGCACAAATTGGTCTGCTTCGGGAAAAATCCAATTTGTATAAAGTGTCCTCCGTTTTTAACGTTTGTTTACCCTTTTGAAAACAAGTTAATAATTTATAAATTCATGTAGCAGCTGAAAATTATGCACTTTTGTTATAACCGAACAATCGCGGCTGAGGCAGGAAACGTTTTCTTGCATTAACAAGACAAATTACACAAGAATACATAAACTATAAGTCACAAAAACAACTGCTGCCAGGTCCCCTCATGTAGCGTTAGTGACCAGGTAGTACATGTAACACTTCTTCCATTGTTCGTAAATGAATACAACGAAGGATGACAGTTGTCTTCGCTAAAAAGACAAGTTTTCTGGATTTCGCCTGCCGGGCAAACATAAACATCTTTTTAACGAATCCAAACCATGCATGCCTTTACTAACATTTGAGTATTTAAGACTCTATTACCTTTGTTTCTGCTTAGCTTCCATTGATCGTTAACGATATAAATAAGCAAATTTTCACTGTAAGTTTTCAACTAGACTATTGTGGCGTGTTTGTAACTATAGCCAATAGAAGCGTTTGTTAATGTTTTTCTGTGCCGCGCGTTACGAGGATTTTAATTTAAAAATTAAAGATCAACAAGCAAGCGTTTTTCTGGCTATGTGGTGCACTTGGGAAATTTGGAGAGCACTCAACAAGCTACAGCTGGTCAAGGCGTAACTCTTACACTTCTTTCGCACTCTCCAAACTTCCCGCGTACATTCATAATTCGATATACGCTTGCTAAGCATGAACCGATTCTTATTAAATAATTTATTCCTGTGAAAAGACAAGAAACACCCCAAAGAAGTAAGCTCCCTCTCCCCTCACGTGTCTCCCTCTCGCGCGCTCGTTCGTTCTTGAGCCCACTTTTTCCCAGCGCCTGCTACGCAGGCTATACACTGCGAAGAAGATAAAAGGGCCAAAGCCAAAGAATACGACACCAACGCAATCGGCGTGTACGTGACACGAACGACCAGATGCTGAAAATACTCTTGCTGGCCATGTACCGATCGAGCTATCGCGTTAATGTTGACCTTCTCCTTACAAGCAAACGCTGACAATCTCCTTACTGCAACAGTTACAGGGAAGAG